>NW_020925863.1:1375216-1941010 GCF_003984885.1 Neopelma chrysocephalum
CGCCCCGGCTGCCGGCGCCGCCCGAGCGCCGCCGCCCCTTTGTTGTGCCCCGGGCCGGGCAGCGCGGCCGGAGCCCGGCGGGTGCGCCCTGTGCCCGGGCCGGCCTGCAGGAGCCGCGCCGGGGCCGTGCGGCCCTGCCCGCCCCGGTGCTGAGCTCACATTCCCGAAATGCTGATGCGGGCTCGGCGCGGCGCAGTTCGCCGGGGCGGCTGCTCCGAGCCCGGCGGAGCTGGATTTTGGGTGGAAACGTGCGTGAAGAGGAAGAACGTATTGGAGCAAGTGGGGGTATCACAGTCAAAATGCGTTCATTCCTAGTTTCTTGAAGTTGTTTGGGCTTTTTATTTTTTTTTCTGCCTTCTGTTTTCACTCTAACGTGAAGTATTGCATAATTTAATGTCACCTTTTTGTCATTCGCGGTGCGGAATGCGCTGGGTGAGGCGTGTGCGTGTGGGAACAGGGACTGATGGATGCCGAGGGCTCTGCGGTCACCTCCAGAGCGTGGTGAGACCAGGATTACCGGGTGGCTCTGGAGCAACAGCTGATCTAAGCAGGGTAACAAAATGGATTACGAGAGGGCAAGCCAGTGAAAAATCTGTGTGAGACAGGAAAGGCAGGTGTGGAAGAGGACACCG
Organism: Neopelma chrysocephalum; assembly: GCF_003984885.1. Lineage (NCBI taxonomy): Eukaryota > Metazoa > Chordata > Aves > Passeriformes > Pipridae > Neopelma > Neopelma chrysocephalum. Next base: position 1,375,849 of record NW_020925863.1, read on the forward strand.
ATTTGCTGTGTATTGGGGTAGGAAAGGTTTCAATTATGGAGTTCAGCTGTGTAAAGTTTGGCGAAGGTTTTCTGTGAAGGCTTAATATGCTCAATGCAGTTCATTTGAGATAACGAATTGTACGATCTTAGGGTGAAATGGGTGTCAGTGAGTGTGCTGACTGCTGTGGAAGTCAATTGTGATAACAAAATCTGGCCTGTAGTGTTGTTTGTTTGTTTTTTGTAAATTCCTTTGATATAGAGGAACTGGAAGATGATTGAGGGCACATCAGAAATGGAGCCAGTAGGGACTGACCGGGCCCCGAGTCCCCCGTGGGCTCTTTGTGGGCGGAACTCCGGAGTGGCCTCTGGGCAGGCACGAGAGTCATATGTAAGTGACCGTGGGATGGATTAAAAGGTGAAATAACTTAATGCAAAACAGCCAGCTTTTTAAATATGTATGACTTGCTCCCATTCGGGATTTCTGTGACATGGCTCACCAGGATGCTGAGGTGATGGGTAACGCATCGCAGCTGTCAGTGAAGTCAGAGAACCAAGGCTCCTAATTTGGCTTCACGTCTCACTTTAAATGTGTCACTGCTCTCACAGTATGACACTTAAAATTTGAACTATAATATTTTTTCTTGTATTTGAGAGTAGTTACAGATTTTATATTCCTTGCCCAGTTTTCCAAATGTATATTGCGTACTATTGGCAAGTGATCTGTTTCAATTAGTAAATAACACAGGAATAATGCTTATTGTAGAATTTCACTATTGACTTGTTCAGAATATTAAACTTTAAATTTCCATTATGTGAATGTATATGCATTTTAAATTTTTTCTAAGGAAGGTGACTTAAAGAGAAAAAGTATGTAATACTGGTTTAGATGCTTTTAGTTTAAAAACATTTTCCTGAAATAGTATATTTTAAGGTATAAGTGGATATAAATATGTTTCACATTTTTTTAAGAGTTGTTTTCTATGCTTATAATACCCTGAGAGGATTCTTGCTGTTGGCATGTTCTTAGAACATGCGTAAGAACAGAACAAGAGTGAAGCCTCTCTGGAGGATTTAGTGGTAGGTAGTTTTGTGTTCCAAAGAGCTTTTTTTGAAGGGTGTCTTGTCCATTGAAGCTACAGAGAAAAGATGTGCCAGGTTTGTGGGAAGAAGTTTTCTGTTTTTTTTGATGTAGGAAAACAAATTTAAATACAGAACTAGGTGGAGATAAGGGGGAGTGAACAGGAGAAAGAAGGAAGGAGGACAGGTGTGGAGAAGTACTGTTCTGCAAAGACTGGGTAGAATAAAAAGGTTGCAGCAGAAATATGGTTGGTAGAAGGCACCTGAAATATTAAGGTCTAATTCTCATTTGCTTTCGTTTATACCTCAAGCTAATGTTGTGCCTCAGTTGTCCTTGAGTATTAGTGCTTGAGCTGATCAGATTGTGACGTTATGTGCCATATGTGCTGGCAGAAAGCAATACAGTGTGATGGACCAAAGATGCAGCTTGAGCTCTAATCTTGAGTTTCCCTGCTGTTCTTTGCTTTTTAATTATTATTATTTTTATGTATACACATACAGATATACCACTGAATGTGAGAAAACCTGATAGATTTCATAGAGGGTGATGTGTAAGTCTATGTATATTTATGATTTCATGATAGTGTCAGAGAGCTGCTTATTACTTTAACAGCATAATAAGAGAAGTCTGAGCTCATCAGACTAAAAAACTTCAATTACGTGAAAATCTTCTCTAATGGGTTTACTGTTCTTTTCTAGCTGTTTGTGTTGCTCTGACAGCAAATGCACACTAAATATTTTCATAATACTGTTAATGTATGAGCTTACCAGTGTGCTTCAGCTCTTTTTCAGAAGTTCAGTGTCCAAACTAGGTTTGGGTATTGTATTACATTTTTCTTTACAGTAGCCAAAAGTGCTGTTACTAGTCTTGTATCAAATATGGAAGGTGCAATCGTTCTTTACCCTGATCTGTGTAAATGAAGTTAAGTGTTAGAATTGTCAAAGGCTTTATGTTCAGGACAAGCCTGTTATTTTAAAAATCTAAAGAGGAAAATGGAGGACAACTGCTTGCAGATGCTCAAGAGTACAAATACATTAACTAAAATCTAGCAAGTACTGAGTTTTATGCTCAGTATCAGTACAATATGTGAATGATTAATTTTAAGGCAAGCTTGAAGCTGTATAGGGTGGCTTCGTGTTTCAACTTGAGTCCCGTAGATCCAGTTGAAAAGAAAGCTGTACTTGGTGTTCCTTTCTTCAAAGGGAGTCTTAGTCTGATTTTCTGATGGGGAGTCTCAATATAGCTTTGCCTAAGTTTTACTTTGTCTTTTGACAAGGAGGTTAATTTAGTTTATGTAAAAACCACCAGTACCATAAAGCATAATAAAAGAGAAATGCAAATGCTGCAGGTGAGGTTGTGAATTAAGATGTCAATACTAAACTGATGGTTGAATTTGTGTGGTTTGTTGTTTTTTTTCCCCTTCAGTATATAAGTAGGGTTGAATTTTTCTCTGGGACCAAAAATCCATATCCAGTTGCCAAAGGGGGAAGTTGAAACAGTGCTAAAATATAAGGAGAAAAGCACCTTTCTACAAATGCTGGATTTGGATTTGTGGGTCTAGCTTTCTTTCCTGCAGCAAAGCTTTCTGCAAGCCAGACTTTAATTTTTCCCGTTGACTTTACTAGCTAAGAGTGTGCTCATGGTCTCTGGGTGTGTCTTTCATGAGACCCATCAAAATACTTGGTGATTGGAGTCTTCTGTGACTAAAATGAGAATTAGACCCAGCCATTTTAAGAAGTTAGGCCATTTCATCTGGCACAACTAGGTCTCTGTTGTTCCAAAATAAACTATGCTGCTATAATCAAATGCTTTGCTCTTCAAATGTTCTGGCAAAAATTTACATGGAAAAAAGTTGGCATACAACTGTGAGAAAGATTAAGAACTTGGGGGTTTGGATAATAATGCAAAAACCATGTTATTAATGCCTAAGTTTTTGTATCCTTTCAAGTTCACTAGCATTGGTTTATGGTGATCAGTGAGAAGTTTCACAGGAGTATGTCTCTTCCCCTCCTCTGGTAAATAATTCATTTCTTGTTAATACTCTGAGTGTTCTCTTTGGTTTATTCAAACTTATTCAGTTTCTCCGTGTCTTGTCCTAATATGAGATAGATAACTAGCTTATTAACTCCAGTTTTCTAAGGCTGAAATATCTGAAGTCTGTCTTGGGAGCTGCATTGCCCACAGCTGGTTATCTTTCAGCATCCTAGTTGCTAGATTTCTGCATAAGTGAATGAGTGCATGAGGGAATTGAGAAGTACTTTTATTTTCCCCTTTGAATTCTAAGGGGAAGAAGCTGGGAACTAAAACCTGTTGCTGTGGACATCTTGCTCTGTGTGGTCATCTCCCTTCATTTTTTGGATCACTGATGCACCGTTGTCTCTCCTTGTTCCTGGAGATACTGCCTCCTGCTGAGGGTTCATCACTGCTTTCCTCTGTGTTTTTTGGTGCACTCTCATAATCAGTTTAGGTTGGGTTAAGACTTTGCTACTGCCAGAAAGCAAAGTTCTGTTAGTTCCTTGTGTCCATGGAGTGAATAAGTGTTTAACTTGCCCCTGGCTCAGCACACAGCCCAGCTGGGGTTGCTGTGGGGTGGCTGGGGATGTGTGGGAATGTGTGGCTGAGTGCAGAGGTGACAAGAGACTGCCCTTTTCTGCAATAGTAACATGGAATTACACTGGAATCTTCCTGATGTGAAACCATACTCTTGTATACAGGAGTGCTGCTATGTGGTTGTTTGGTTTTGGTTTTGTTTTTTTTTTTAGAGCTCCTGATAAGGCAGTGCCCTGTGGCTTGGCTGTGTTATAGTGTTTCTCCCCACATTCCCAGATAGCTTACAGATCATCTTAGGAGGTACAACTGTAAAGTCTTTTTGAAGTTTGAAAAAGGAAGTTCAACAGCTTCTACTTTAAGTCAGACTTAAGCACTCAGGCAAGATTTAGCCAGAAGCAGAATTTAATTTAGGTTTCCTAACAGGAGTAGGAACTCTCATATCCTTTGAGGAATTATGTTGCAGAGGAGCTCAGACCTTGTACTTATGGGAGCTTTAAACAAGGTGACTGCCGGCTGCCAGGGCCCCAGCTGCATCTTCCTGCTTCTTCTTTGTGCTGGCTGGACAGCTCCTTAGACCCCTGAGCCCTGAGACTTTATGTGTGTTGGTGGAAAAGCTGAGGCAATGACAAAAGCGAGGAGTGCTGGGGAAGGGCCAGGAATGTGCAGCTGGAGGCAGGTGAGTGAAGGGGAGTTGGCAGCCTGCGGGCAGACTGTCTTAGGCCACCTTGGGTTTGCAGCTTTAGGTTCTTCATGAAGGGTATAGACAGAAATAGGCATCCTTTTGAAGGAAGAATGAAAGCCCCTGGCTTAATTGCCATATGCTACTTCAAAATTAAGGTAGGGAGAGAAGGCAATTTTACTGTGCTATGCCTTTTGCATCTGCTAGAATGTGAGATCTCTAGATAATGACACAGTAACTGACTCTTATGCTCTTTGAACTTCACTGTTTGCATTTCAGAAAGGAAAATTTTACATACTGCAGGCTTGGTAAGCACAATATTTTCACACTGCAAGAGGACTGATTTCTTGTTAGATTTGTTGATGTGGGCCCTGTATATGCATAGGACAGAAATCAAAAAGTTGCAGATGCAGTGTTAGGTTTTAATTATGACTTCATAGTCGACCTCTTAAAATCAATTAATTCATCTTATAATTTAATTTTTGTAACACTACTATATTCTGTTCTATAAAACTGTATTTTTGTTTTGTTAGTAGCCAACATTTGTTAATCAAGCATAAAGTAAGATACTGATCATAGCTAAAATTCTTTCCTTTTAGGCTGCCATCATGACGGCTGAAGAAACGGTGAACGTTAAAGAAGCTGAAATAATTAAGTTAATACTAGATTTTCTGAACTCAAGGAAACTTCACATCAGTATGTTGGCACTTGAGAAAGAGAGTGGGGTCATTAATGGCTTGTTTTCAGATGACATGCTCTTTCTAAGGTAGGACTTCTTTTTCTGGTGCTTAAATACTACATATATGAAAACAGAGCTGGACTGTGATTCAGTGGGCAACCCTGTGCCACTCAGTGGGAGATCTTAATTTATGCCCTCATCTTATGCTACTTCTTCCTGATCCCATTCTGTGGTCCAGCCCTGGAATGTGTTCCAGCTCTGAAGTTAGTGACACCCTTCTATGAGCCACTTGCAGTAAGTGACTGGGCATCATCAGCATACACTGAGCTAGATTTTTTTGGTTGCTTGTCCATTCATTTTAACTTGGTTATTTTTCTGGCACACCAATGAATTTAAGTGGGAAGGATTCTTAACAAGTGCCAGTGTTAGTGCAGGGTAAGCTAGGGAAAGACCATAAGCAGGAATAGTATGGGAAAGCAAGACCTGTTGGTATCTGTGATGTGTTATCAGTTTACCAGGTCATGTGGACCTCAATATGTGGTTTATTGACTACTAAAATATTTTTACAGTGTTCTAGTGCTAAGATCAGTGATGAGTGGTTTCCAAAGCTTTTCCCCAAAAATATTATCTGCATTTCAAAATAATACCTAGATTTATCTTAAGTTTACCAACATGAAAGGAGTATCTTTTATCATCAAGGCATGAGAGTTGGTGCAATTTACCATTCAGGATATTGCCCTCAATGTTTTAAAAAATAATCAGCGTAGATGCACACTAGTTTTCAGCATTGCTGTCTTGTATTTCATGCCAAAGGTACATAGTAATGTTGTTGAAGCATGAGAATATAATCTACCCAGCTGTTCTTAAAACATGTAAAAAATACATTTTATCACTGAGCAAAACTTCTTACCTGGTTTCCCTTTTCATTAAAATTATGGATATTGGACTAAAATGAAATGAAGGAAGAATTACAGAAAGATGGAAGTTACTAATCCAGTTTGTTTGTTAATTCTTAGCTCAGTTGGAGTAACTCATCCCTTCCTTGTAGGTCTGGGCCTTTTATAGAGAGTTCTGTATGTGTTATGAGGGCATGAATTGAACTGATCTACCTGTTCAGTCCAGCCCACTGATCTTGGAGTTGGAGCTCTTGTGCTGGTATCGTTCCTGCCAAACTGTTCCTCTCACATTATTAATACAGGAGCTCTGTGTTTACCCATCCCCTTTATAAAATAGGCCCAGCAGTATTTATACAATTAAAATTGACCAATTTTTCAGTTCTCTTCCATTCTTTGAGATGTATTCATTGAAATAATATCTTTATTTAAAGTCTTCAAGTAAGATTATTTTTTTTTAAATAAGAATTACAGGTAAAGCAGGAGACAGAGGACCATTTTGTGCTTTTTGATGTGCCTTTGAAAGTAATTCATATTTGTCCTTCTAGTATGCAGTTATTTTTACAAAATATTGAGAAAACATTTTGCTCTTGCAGTTAGTCACATCAGACAGTCCTCTTGGCATCTGTGCAAAGCTCTGTCTTTTCAAAGCAGGTTGATCACTTGTGTATTTAAATTATTGTTTTGTATTTAAGTGGACTTCTTACTTGAAAAAGGTTGTTCTTGTCTAGTGTAATTCAAAGAATGATCCTTTCTTTTACTAGGCAATTGATTCTTGATGGTCAGTGGGATGAGGTTCTTCAATTCATTCAGCCTCTTGAATGTATGGAAAAATTCGACAAGAAAAGGTAAAATAGAATGTATGTCAGAGTTCAATTTTTTGAGTTGTGGAAAATATGTGAATTTCTAACTATTGTCTATGAAAACAGTAGTTGTAAATTTGTCACTTTAGTTTTGGGGTTTTTCTTCCTAACCTGTATATTCTTCACAAAGTGTATGCATGCATTTTTAAACTTGTACATAAAATCCACACACAGGATCTGCAATGAGGTGTCATTGGCCATACGCTTTAGAAATATGGTGCGTGTTGTACTATCTTCTAATAGATGGCTGTTTAAGAAATAAGTACTTTTGCTGTACTTTTCATACTAGCCTTCTGATATTTTCAATTGAACACTTCTGAAAGCAGTAATGGAAAAATACATTTCCTGTTTAAAAAAACAATGTTGTGGTTACCAATTTGTTAAAGTTTGAGATCAGAGTTCCTTGTCATGGCAGTTTCTATGCCTAATTCAAAAATTTGCTATGAAATACCCTGCATGTCTCTAAAGTTTACCTACTAGAGCAAGATGTATAGTATTTACCTTCTCACCTGCAGATTTCGATACATTATAATGAAGCAGAAGTTCTTGGAAGCCTTATGTGTAAACAATGCGATGTCAGCAGAAGATGAGCCTCAGCATGTAAGAATTGTCTCTGGTTTGGGAAGTTTTTTTGTTGTCAGGAGGTCTCTTGAGAGATTCTGATTAAAGGCAGCATTAAGTGCACAAATTTTAGGTATTACTAAATGATTTCATAAGCACTGGAAAAAATAATTGGTGTCCTTTGGAAATTAATGTGGCTCCCAGGTCTCAAATAGAATTCTATATAAAAGGGTTGTTTGAAACTTTGCAGCATGGATCAGTGACCATATGCTGTGTTTGTGGTCCTGATCTCAGATTTACTTTAGGCCATTATGCTGAAGTACAAGGCTTTTTCCTTTTTTTTTTTTTTTCTTCCCCTCCCCCCATTATTCTGGAGCAAGCCTCAGAATTGCAGAAATTTATTTTCATAATGTGGGCCAGGTAAAGGATTCCAATTTGAATGAATCTTAAATTTAATTTCTGTTGCTTTTGGAGAGAAAGGTCAGAGTTGGCTTGTTTGGATTTTTTTTTTTTTGAGGGAACAGATGTATTCACAAAGGACTCTTTCAGTTAAATGTGCAAACAGCAGGAGTTGTGGACTTAGGTTTTTGATATGGAAAGAGGCATTAACTCAAGCTGGCAAAGAAGGTTTGCAGATTGTGAACTTAGTTATAGTTTTTCATTTATTTTGAGGATACAGCAATACCAAATTTCTAACAGTAAAATGTTATGAAATTAAAAATGAAGAATGCCAGTAGCTCTAAGGTAATCGATTTTGTTTTCCAAACAGAATTGATTTTAATTCTCTGTCCCATTACATGTACATTGTGCTGCAGGGTTTTCTCTTGACAGTGTAGAGAAAGTTAAAAGTCCATCTTCATAGTTGTAAATGGAAGCTGTCTATTCCTTTAATCACTCAATCTGTATACTGTTACCAGACAGGAGTAGATGAGAAAAAAACATACTAATGTTCCTTATTTTGTTACCAAATGGGTTGGCATGTTGTGGATGAAAGGCTGCTGTATTGAAGTATCTAGGTAACATGGATAAGTGAGGAGTTTTATCTTTTTTTAACATCTTTGCAACTAAAAGTGCCAAGTTTTGTGTATGTAACGTGGTTCTTGACTATTAACAGGCTTTGTAATAAAGCCCTTTATTCATTTGGAGGTCTTATCTTCTGAGAACTCTCTGAATGTTTTTAACATTTTTGATTGAGGAGCACAATCTCAGTATAAAAGCTGACTCAAAGTTGCTAATCCCTGGAAACTAGGGCAGTCTATAAGCCTTTTATAATGTATGCCAATAGCTTCTCACAAAAAAAAGAAAAGGGGAAAATAAGTCAGCTGGCTTTGAGAATGGAAGTAACCTGTGCTACAATAGAATTGTAGCTGTTCAGCTACAGATTTAAAATTTAATCCTATCAAACTTGCAGTGACATGAAAACATTCCATAAATCTCTAGGAAGTGGGACTGGATGGGGTTTTTTAGGAAGTCAAAGTGTCTAGGAATTTGCATCAGCAATTTCAGGCACTATATTGTATGACTTTTTAATTAAAATATAACCGGTAACAGTAATAAATTAATGAGAGCAGGGAAACTCTGCTACTGCCTGTTCAGCTGTTTTATTGTGGAAACACGTCCTACGAAGGGCTCCATTGACGTTCATGTTTCTGTAGCTGGAGTTCACAATGCGAGAGGCAGTGCAGTGCCTGCACGCGCTGGAGGAATATTGTCCCTCTAAGGAAGACTACAGCAAACTCTGCCTGCTGCTGACACTGCCCCGCCTGACCAACCACGCCGAGTTCAAGGACTGGAATCCCAGCACTGCTCGGGTGCACTGCTTTGAGGAAGCCTGTGTCATGGTGGCAGAGTTCATCCCAGCCGACAGGAAGCTGAGCGAGGCTGGCTTCAAAGCAAGTAACAACCGCTTGTTCCAGCTGGTCATGAAGGGATTGCTCTATGAATGTTGTGTGGAATTCTGTCAGAGTAAAGCAACAGGAGAAGAAATCACAGAAAGTGAAGTATTGCTGGGTATTGATCTCTTGTGTGGCAATGGGTGTGATGACTTGGACCTTAGCTTATTGTCGTGGCTGCAGAACCTGCCAGCTACTGTGTTTTCTTGTGCTTTTGAACAAAAGATGCTTAATATTCATGTTGATAAACTCCTCAAGCCTACAAAAGCTGCGTATGCTGATCTTTTGACACCTCTCATCAGCAAACTTTCTCCTTACCCATCGTCCCCAATGAGAAGGCCTCAGTCAGCAGACGCTTACATGACCCGCTCCTTAAACCCTGCCTTAGATGGGCTGTCCTGTGGATTAACAAACCACGATAAGCGGGTCACAGACCTCGGGACCAAAACTTCTCCAATGTCGCACTCCTTTGCTAATTTCCATTACCCAGGAGTACAGAATCTCAGCAGGAGCCTCATGCTTGAGAATACTGAGTGTCACAGCATTTTTGAAGAGTCACCTGAGCGGTAAGTGCAACTAGAGCTCTGTTTTTTTCCTCGGCTTATGTTGTTGGTATTACTGTGTTCTTACTGGCACTGTAACTCTGAACGTAATTGTAACATTGAAATATAATCTGGTTGTTTGATTTCTTTTGTCAGTAAAACTCTGTGTAAGGTAGTTTCTTCCTTCTGCTTTTATGATTCAAGTAGATTTTCATGTTTGGTTTTGGACCATATAGATTCAATCTGGGCTTTCCTAAAGTTGAAATCCTAGCGCGGAGCACCAGTATGCTCTGAGTACATAATAGAGTCTAGCTAAGAGTTATGTTCAGTATCACTGAATTCTTTCATTCCACATAAATAAACGGAGACAGTGGAATAGCTGTAACTCCCGTCTTCTTTCTCCGTTCTGTCCTCAAGTCTCTGTAAATTTTAGTCCTGACATCCTAAATGATTACCTATACTTGCAAAACTTGCATATCCCAATGAAGTTAGTGGAAATGACAATATGCTGTCATTGTAGCATTCCTGTAACACTTAAAATGTTACAGTAGTATTTCAGCTTAAATATTTACTTAATATTTTCTAAACCAAATCTGAGTCAGTCAACTGAATGTATGATGTTTTTTGTATTGGACTTAGAGATAGTTGGGTTATGCTATTAATAAGTTCTTGATTGCAGTGTAGATTGCAAAACTGTCTTCTTTAAGAATGGCATCAAAGTTTTGTGCTTTTTTACCTTCTGAGAGAAATGTCCTGGTAATTAGGAGATGTGGTACTTGTCAGTTGAAGGTTTATCATCATGTTTTTGCCTGGCCTTTATTTTGATCAGCTGTTCTGTCCCTTCCTAAATGTAATATCTATGCTTCTCTAAAAGCAGCTGCCAGGTTTTTTGGCTCCAGAGGACCAGATGGGTAGCTAGCCCTGCATGTGGGTGCAGTGGCCAGCAGGAGACATTTTCAGAGCTGGGGTGGTCAGTCCTGACTGCAGCTGGTGTCTGTTAGTTTTGCCTTGCAGCAGTATTCTGTATATTGTGTCATGGTAAAGAGCAGCTGTAATTAAACTCAGTAAAAAGGAAACAAACACTATCAAACTGATGTCAGTTCACCAATGATGATGGAAATACTTACAGTAATGTATGTGTTAATATTTATCTTAATGCTTATCTTGAAAGGACATCTATTGTTTGATTAAAATCTTTGGTTTTACCAGCCTCTTCACAAATGGAGTTTTTGTGGATAGTTATTATGGAAGTATCCCCGGTGTTACATTTTTACAAAGTGTACCTCCTGATTATACTAATGAATTGTGAATCCTCTAATTTAACTGATCCGTGTAAAACCTTAACATTTGTGTGTTTAGACCAGGGTTCGATGTTAAAACTGATTCTTGAAAGGTTTTTGCTTCCCTTTTCAGTATTAGAGTACTAGAATAATTCCTCACAAATAGTGTTATGTTGTGGGCTAAATAAGGTGGTAAATTGCTGCAGTTCTTCTTTATGTAGGCCTGACATGATGTTAAATTAAGTTTATAGTTTTTAACATGTTTTTTTCATTAATATTAGATCCCTTGAAGGTAAGACTTAGGTTATAGCACCAGACCCATAGTTTTCAAGAAGGCATTACATTTTTCAGAACAAAATTCAACTTCAGATCAAGTGTGCAACTTAAATGGCAGTATTTGCAAGGGTGGGAGCTGAGCTTTATTTAAATATGGCCTTTGCTTCCTCTTGCACATGACAGAAATATGGTATTTCTCTTACAAGTTGTGTTCATCAAGCAATCATATTTTAGTCAGCTGAGCTACTTTTGTTATTGTACAGAGGTACCCAAAAAGTTTTAAAATAACTTTATTAAGAACTTTGTTCCAAGTCACCGACTGTGTGAGTTCTGCACGTCTACTGATGGCCCAGCCATTTTGGAAAGAGTACCATGCAGAAATAGTTAAAATACAAAAATAATAAAACTGATGCAAACAGTTTTCTGTCTTGCACTTTCAGGAATGTTCAAGCTGATGGTTGTTAAACATAGTTTAAGTTTAGATTCCTAGTGGTAATTAAAGTGATTATCTTAGGGAATATCTTTAGTCACATAGTATATGAGATATATTTTATGCACATAACTGCTTTGAAAATGGGAGATCTTGAATAACTTGTTAGTTAAAAGGTATGTAATTTGAGTGTAGGGATAGAAAATAGGGAGTTTGCATATGTCATGGTGGTAAGGCTTTTTGGAAAATGCAGGGGAAAAAAGCACAATGGCTGTGCTTTTTTGTTTGTTAGGAGTTTCATTTTTAGTGTAACCCCTTGCAAGTGGCATTTTCTTCCCAAGCAATATCTTCAGTTATATGTGACTTAAATAGTTTGCACACTTGTGTCATCATATTTTACTCTAGAATGTTATCTTTCTCTACTTGAGTTTTCTACTCCTAATTTTTCTCAGTTAAGCTTCTCTTCTTTTCCATGTTGCTGCGAGAAGTGATACTCCTGTGGAGCAACAGCGTCCCATCGGCAGTGAGGCTTTGTGCCAAGGTTCAGTTCCAGAAAATGAACCACTCAATGCAGCACAGAGTCAGGGATCAGCCAAACAAGAAAAAAATGAGGTAGTGGATGTTTGTTTAAAAATAATGAGGCCCTTTGAGCTGTGTTCTGATCACTTCATAATGATTTGCCTTTGTGTGGAGAACTTCATGCATGACAATGGGTTGCTTTGAATCTTTGTTTTTACTATAGTAAAAATACCATATTGCAGCTTGTATAAGAAACTACTCCTTTTTTTTTTCCCCGTTGTATAGAGTTGTGCTGTTGTTTGAGTTTGTAATGCAGCTGATGAGTGTGCCTTGTCACATCAGCAGTGCAGCTAAACTTTGCTCCCATTAAGGTCTTTGAGTCGCTTCTCTGCTGCAACAGTATTTTGTATGCACCTTGGGAGGGAAGAGCAGATGCAGAATTTATAGGAGAGAATGAGGACAGGAGATGCTGTGGTGAAGATGTTGGCCAGGCTATTATACACAAGTAGAAAAGAATGTAGTACCCAGTCCAATTTCACCTTGTTTTGTTTCCCACATCATAGCGGGAAGAAATTGTAAGAATTAATTTCTGTGTAAGAAATTAAGGGGTTTTTTTCATAGCTTTATTTTTGCAGTGTTCCTGTAGAGACTGATTTAGAAGCCAGAGTTTATTGATTAGAGCTTCTGGGCAACATATTTTAGATTTGCATGTTAGTTTGGGTAATAATGGCACGGAATCCAAAAGATCAAAGGATTGAATCCAATTGTAACAAACAAGTATCAGTCATGGAAAGAAATATAGACAAGAATGTACCTGTTGCCTAGAAGGATTATAACCCAGTGACAGAGAAACAGTTCACAAATTTCAAATACAGGGAATAAATGCTTTCTAGACATCCAGTGATTCCTTTGAAGTTTCTAAACTGCAAGTATTCACCATGGAAAACCTAAGGTTATAAATACTTTGCAAATACAACAACACTAGAAAATCCATTACAAATCAGAAAATTATTGTGTCAGAGAACAAAAAATCATAATGCAAGTATTGTTAATTAGAGGAAATGCAAAAGCTCATAGTTAAAAGGACAGATCATGCATGAATTGTCTGAACTAATGCAGAGTTATCAGGATGTTCTTATACAACCTAAATTCATAGATGACAAAGGTGTTGCTTTTGAAAACAAAAAAAGCAACCAAGGTTTTTTCTTTCTTTTACTATTTTGTTTCCTACTAGTTTTCTAAATATGCAGTTAAGGGTTGGTTTTTTTTTTTTAGAAAATGTAGGGCAGTTCTGTGTGGATAATCTGGCCTTGGACTGAAGTGCTTTTGGTTTTCTGTTTGTCTGTTTTTATCTTGTCCTCAGCTGTTGGCATTTGGAACTAGTGACACAGAAAGTGAGGATTGGGGAATGCAGGAGGCAGCAAGTCCTGGGCAGCTGGCAGTGTGGGGAGCTGAAGACAGAATGTAAAGGAGAAGGGACCATGAGAAAGCAAGTTCAGATGTTTGTGTTTGGCCCAGAAAGTACAGAATTTTTAAGTTAGGACAGAGCACCAATTTCAAATGTAAGATGTAATGCTTGGATAGACCACTTAAGAATTGGCTGCTGGGAGAGGGAGATTGGCTCCACAGACTGATGGCAGGGAGGTGTCAACATGGCAGAAAATATTAAATTTGTAGTGAAAGTGTGGCTTGGAATTTGCAATGTCGCTTACGTTGTTTTCTGATTTTTATTTTCAGTTTTAAATCATTTATTTGTTTTCATCTTAAGTAATACTTTGGAAGTTTTGTAGGAAAGAGCAGTCTCCTTCAGAATTATGGCAGAACTGCTTCAACAGTGAATAGCATGGGCTGGCAGTGGTTGCTTTTTTTAATATGTAAATTGTGTCTGGTTTTAAGGAAGAATTAAATCGTTACTCCTCAGAGGAGAATCTCCCGGCCTTTTGATGCCTGTGTTGAAATAATGAATCAGAAAGTAAATATTTAGGTTAAACACCAAAATTAACTATTTAATTTTCATCGGTGATTCTCATTTCTTTTTAGCTTCGTGATTCAACAGAGCAGTTTCAGGAATATTACAGACAAAGACTACGTTACCAGCAGCACTTAGAACAGAAGGAACAACAACGACAGTTGTACCAGCAAATGTTGTTGGAAGGAGGAGTGAATCAAGAAGATGGAGCTGACCAGCAACAGAATCTTACTGAACAGTTTCTTAACAGGTTGGGGGCGTTTGTTGATTCTCCTTCTACCCACCTGTATCTCTTCTTAAGTTCTCATAATAACCTGGTTTGATGGTCTTTTTTTTTTTTCTCTTGTCATTTGTTACTAGATCTATCCAGAAACTAGGAGAATTAAATATGGGTATGGACAGTCTTGGAAATGATGTACAAGCACTTAGCCAGCAATGTAATGGGAGCAAAGGGAATGCATCTACCAATCCAGCAAGTAACTTCACATCACCACCCTCAGATGGCAGTCAGAGGATAGCAACTGAGAGCCCAAATGTTAATACAAGCACTCCTCGAAAGTGTGGATCAACCAATCAGATCCCCTTTCCTGAACAGTCACCTGTACAGGGGAACCAAAGGTAAGTTATTTGAGAGCAGGGCAGAATGGGAACTGAACTTCTTCTGTTAACTAATGGTAGTGCTGAAAGAAACAGTAATTTTTCCACCTCTGTGTGTGTGTTTATGTGTATACATATATACCTATGTATGTTATGGAATGAAAAATTTCTAACTTGCATTCACTTGTTCAGTGCTTGGAGTTGCTGCACAAAGAGCAGCCCCTTGTAAAATAATATTTTAATGGTGATGAATCAGACACACTTGTCCTCAGATTAGTCAGTTCTGAGAATGATTGATTCGGACTGTAACTTTAGTCCAAAAAATCCATACAAATAAATCTGTCTTTGCTCTTGTTTTTTTGTCTTGTTATGAATTTAAACTCTTCACCAAATCAAAGCAGTGTATCAGAACATGCTGTCACTCAGCCACAGCTGGAAGACGCTTTGGGGAATTTAGCTAGGACAAGAGGTGATGAGGTGAGTTTTCTTGTCATTTACAACTTGTGTTATCAAAAGATTTGGTATTTAATCCTGAGTATGTGACAGATATTTAGAAGGAATTTTCATTAATGCAGTACCTGCAGAATCAGAGAAACATTTAGATTGGAAGGAACATCTGGAGACTGAATCCAAACCCACTGCTCAAAAGAGGGTCAATGAGAGCAGGTTGCTTGGGTCTTGAGTCTCTCTAAGGATGGAGGATGTTCCACAACCTTTGTGGACTACCTCATCCCATGTCTGATCACCCTCATACTGCTTTTAAACCAAAAAAAATGTTCAAGTGGAATTTGCTATATATTATTTTTGTCCGTTGCCTCTTGTCCTTTCACTGGGTCCTGCTGGGAAGAGTCTTGCTCCATCTTCTTAACTTCTCCTGTCACATATTTATATACGCTGGTGAGATGTACACATTCACACCCTGAAAAACCCTTTTGACCTCAAGGCCAAACAGTACCAGCTCTCTCAGCTTCTCCTTGTACAACAGAAGTTCCAGTGGGATGTCTTTTACAACCATTGTTTTGTATTTTCCAGGTTGAAACTTTGATTGTTAGACTCCACTCAGTCCATGGTTTGAAAAGCCAGGGAAATAGCAGGGAAATAACTGCAATAAGTACATTCAAAAGTTTCTGCATCAGATGCATAAAAATCATAATCTTAGAAAGGTGGTGATGAAGTCACCAGGAGATGATGTAATAAAACTTAGCATAATTTAATGATAACTATGTTATATACGGGGTGAAAATCTGATTCTGTTTAGTATTATATTTGTTTTAGAAACTGTGTTTATGACTTGGACAGTTTTCAGTAAAAATGCAGCTTTGTTCCCCTTGCAAGTTTCACACATGAAATGTGTTTACACAAAAATAAACTGTAGTATAGTGCATCTGAAATGGGCTGTTTAGAAGAACAAAAAATGCATGGAAGTCTGGAGGGGGAATGAGAAATGTTAATGTTAGCTGTAAAAGTGAGTTGAAGAAAAGAACTTGTTCTAGTATGCAATTCTTGGGCCTGGAGTAGACATTGTTTTACAAATCTGCACTTTGAATAGTTCAGCCTGGTGTGATGCTACTTGTTAATACTTTGGTTCTCCACAAAACAGTCACATCCACTTGTAAATGTCCAGTTTTACACTGAAGACCCTAATTTGACTGTTACCCTTCTACACAGGATGACAAATCAAAAAAGCAATTCATTTGCATTAATACTCTAGAAGACACACAGGCTGTCAGAGCTGTAGCCTTTCATCCCAGTGGGAGTTTATATGCTGTTGGCTCCAACTCTAAAACTTTGAGGGTTTGTGCCTATCCAGAAGTAATTGACCCAAGGTAAGAAAGCTTGTGTAATCATTTCTGTATCATAGCCCTTCTTTCTCCTCATACCTGTACTTTTCATACCTTTATTTTATTGTCATAAATAGAGCAGTGCTCTCCTTGGAAACCTGAACTGCCAAACCAGATTAGATGATCTGCTGAAGCATTCGTATATTTGTGGGCTACTTATTGGTTCTCTTTCATTACTGTCAAGATGCACTGCCATGATACCACACCTTTCCTTATAAAGTGTTGGTTTTGCCTCAGCAGTTGGGCTTTTCTGTGTTAAGTGTGATGGCTTCTGGTTTTGATATTCCAGCTGTAAAAGTGGGAGAAAGCATGTGTCAGTTCCCAGCCAGCACAAGCTGGGCTTCACAAGATGCAGTTTCTGGCAGGAGGACAGACTTCACAGCTGAGAAAGCAATATCTTCTGGAACTTTCAGAGCAAAACATACCAGAGCCTTTCTATTGTCCCATTATTACTATAAACATTGTTTTATAGGTATATTGGTTCCTTAACGGGAAAAGCACTGTTTATGGTTTTTTGTGCACCTGGTATTTTCAGGGTTTTTTCACCCATTTTTTTAATAGGAGGGGGAAAATATATTTTTTCATCTGGAAATAAATATTGCTGTGTCAATAACCATCTCCTTATCTCTGTTCCACTTCCATTATTTTCTTAGAGTAGGGGTGAAGTGCAAGCATCTAAAACTTCACGAGCTGCAAGTGTGCACAGTGACTTTATCTGGGACATCTTCCCAGTTTAGAACTGATGCTCAGGCTTCCAAAGTGTTCAAAAGCAATCAGATTTTTTTAAAATTTCCTCCTTAAATATCATCAATAAGGTAGACTTTGAAGTTTAATTCCAGAGTATTTGTTGGCAATGTATGACACAACAACATAAAAAAAAAATTTCTCTGATACATGATGCAAGCCAACTTGCTGGGCTTGAAGCCCAGGCAGCTTCCTCTTGACTGGTAAACAGTGCAAAGCATTTCCAGTGGAATGGATGCTGCTCTATGGACTAACTGTGGTCTGCTTCTGCACAGCTGGTTGTTGAGACCACTGGGAAGGGTTAGAGTGACTCTGCAGCCTTAGTCTCTAGTTGCAGTGCACAATCTGATGTGACAAGTGACATGCTGCATCTGGACATGAAAGGAATACTGACATTTCCTTAATTCTGAACTTGTAATTCTTCCTCTTACTGTTGTTTTTGACTATGCTTACAGTTTCCCTGAAACAATTCATTACGTTATCTTCAAGATACTCTAATCCTTGTAACAACACGAGTCCAGACATGCATTCAAAATTATTTGTGTTTTTCAAAAAGCTATAATTGTGTAGAACAGATGTTCTTTGAAGCTTTATTGGGCCTTTTTAAAGTTTTTTAAATTGTCCTTCAAACTGATGTATGATCCAGAACAGGCTGGTTTGGAGTTGTTTTTTTATTCCTTTCTCTAAAAGTGTAATAGTAGTGTGGGGGTTTTCTTCTACATATTTGAGATTAAACACTGATAGATACACATTACAGTTCTGCAGATGTTGCTTAAATAATTCCAGTGCTTCCATGCAGTGGATTGGCAACATGTGGTCTCTGAGCTCCTGTATCCTGGCAAAGTCAGTGATTCTCAGCTCTTAACAGGTGGTGGATCCAAACTCGGAGTGCAAGATAAGACATTAGGTCACTTAGGAAGCTCTGTAGTGTGTTAAGTGATCCTGATTTACACTAATCTGTCATGGATTTCCTCTCTGGCAACAAAATAAAATTAGCTTCCATGTAGATTTACTTTAGTATTCTTTACTAAAGCCATGTTTATCTCCAAAGTTTTTCAACAGACTTGGGTGATTGTCTTCTGTCTTTTCTCTCTGCCTCTTCAGGTATTTATAGTATGGTTTCTAAATTTTTTCAATAGTGATTTAATTTGTTGATTTCTATTGTTGATGTTACTGGAGTGAACACTGGAAGTGGATACTGCAATACTTTATCCTAAGTACTTGACTTCTTCCTGCTATGAGAGCAGAGAAGGAACATTGTAGGAAGGTAATCGATTGAACTTAAGGCAATGTACATCAGTGGGACTGTTGCTTTTATTTCAACCATGTGTAAAGCTGATGTGGTTTTAGAAATAGGAATGTATGGTGTGTTTAGATGGTGTGAAGATTCTTGCATTGACGTAGAATGGGGAATGTGTCTTTCTGACACAGGCTTCTGTATTCAATTTTCTAGTAGAGAAGTGAAGCTTTTAGAGTCACTCTATTCAACAAGTACATCCAATGTACAGCTCATGATGAACATAAGTGAGTTTTTTCTTTTGTATGTTTTTTTGGTTATTTTTGTTTAATGGCCAAAAAGGAGACAGTACTTGACTTAGAGTAACGGGGTTTTTGTCTTCCCAGGCAGGGATAACAAATATTTTTTGTGATCCTTTAAGTCCTTGATGAGTCCCACTTATTCTGACAGCAAGAATGGCATAGACAACAACTCTTTGGATAAAATAGCAGGCTTCAGTTTTTATTGTTGCAGTACTAGTAGGCACAAAACAGCCCCAAACACAAGTATATGGAACCTACTATGTGGCTTATAATTAAGCTGTCATACCAAACACAGCCCCCAGTTCGGGATTAAATCTGTTGGGTGGGAAACTGGAAGGGAAGCACCTTCCTGTACACATGCACAGAGGTTGCACAGGCTCGTGCTTTCTTCTTTTTTCAGGAATTTTTATTTTTCCAATCTGCAACCTGATGGTTTAGTCCCAGAGCCAGCTTTTAGCCATGCCAGCTGCACTGGTGCTACCACAGACAGTGTGTGCATTATGAGCTTTCTTGGCCTGCTGTTGCTTAGTTGAACTCAAGCGTATTCAAAAGTGGCCATAGAATCAAGATGTCGGAGTATGAAGGATGTAGAGAAAAATCACACCAGTTTAGGACTCTGGGGATAAGGCTTCACTGTACTATACCTAGTAATTACTATATTTTATCTGTATCAACCCTCCATAGATGAAGGGACTGCCTAAGTCCATTTGCATATTTAATCACAAGTACAATGGGAAGATGAGGAAAAACTGAGAAAATGGGATGGAGATGATCCTTTTCTCTTAGTTTACATATATATGAGAGCACCCCTGGTGGCCTAGTGGTTAGCGTGCAGGACTTTCACTGCTGCGACCACGGGTTCAAATCCCGGTCTCCTGGCCTGATGGAGGTCGTTAGCCCTGTGTGGCCATCCATCTATGAGAAGGACACTCTAAACAAACCTACGTCCTGAGGACCTCACTGCCATTGTCCAAGCTCGCTTGGCCCCGGCAGATGAACCTTAGGATTAAAGGGTGGGCTCAGTTCAGCGCAGGCTGTGTCTCACCTAAAAAATCCATTGCGCAGGCTGGAAAGGTAAAAGACCTTTCCCAAAATCTTCGTTCGCGAAGATGGGCCATTATTATTACATATATATGTTTCAGTGCAAGCAGTCATATGAATTTCATGTTACTCAAAATAATAGAAAAACAGTATTTTCATTTTAAAATACTTTGTTTTCCTTAGAAATAAAAGGATATCTGATGGTTTTCTTTTTTTTTTTCTTTTACCAGTGCTTATAATACTCCTAAACAACCTGTAGTGCGCTTCAAAAGGAATAAGCATCATAAAGGATCAATCTACTGTGTAGCCTGGAGTCCCTGTGGACAGCTGTTAGCTACTGGTTCTAATGATAAATATGTGAAAGTACTGCCTTTTAATGCAGAAACTTGTAATGCAACAGGTACTGTGTGTCTGTATTTAAAGAGTTTATTTTCAATTATTTGTCAAAACCATTCAAATTACATTGATTATGTATTTAATAGCTTTTGTTATTTTTATTCTAATACTTTAGTCTCTTTTCTCTTTCACCATCACTGTAGTCTTTATCCAGCAAAGAGCCACTGCAAGATTGGGGATTATGTTTTGGGTTTTGTTTGGGTTGGTTGGTTGGTTGTGGTTTTGTTTTCTTTGGCAAGATTCCAGTGTTGTGCTCTCTTCTGGCAGATTCTCCTCCATATGCAGTAAAACAGCCAGATGTTCTTACCCACCTCTGGATCTTGACTGTCACTAGGAATTTATTTCCACTTCTACTTCCCCTTTCTTTTGCCTACTTCTGTCCCCTGTCTTCTCACACATCTTAAAAAGGTTTCTGGCCCAGCAAATATTACTTTCCATGCCCAACCCTCCTAATCAATACAGTGAATATGGTTCTTGTCTTTTCTGTTTTGAACTTGGGCTGCCTTGTCCTATGTGGTTCAGTGCTCTCAAGGACCTCTCTGTCCGGGCAGAGAAAGCCTTTTGAGTTTACCAGAGTTTACAAAAAGAAATAAACGCACTCTGTAAACTTTGTCTGCAATTGGCTGTGGTGATGGTCGTTTTGCAAAGCTTTAGGAAGTAGGAAGCTCAAGCAACACTCAACAACAAGATTCTTAGGGATTTTATTTAAACTTTAGTAACTGAAATATTGTGTTTTATAGAAAGTGCACAGCAATATTTGTACTTGGTACCATATCCACCCTTGCCTAAAGTATTCTGCATTATCACTGTAGCTGCTTTAAAGAGTGTAGCACTAACAAACAGAGTATGCCTTATTTTGTTCCTCGATTGTTAAATTATTTTAGGACCAGATTTGGAATTCAGCATGCACGATGGGACAATCAGAGACCTTGCTTTCATGGAAGGCCCAGAAAGTGGTGGTGCTATTTTAATAAGTGCTGGAGCAGGGGACTGCAATATTTACACAACAGATTGTCAGCGAGGACAAGGCCTGCATGCCCTGAGTGGTCATACTGGTATGTGTATTGTGGCTTCTCTCACACTTTCTAAGCCTGTACTATGTTCTAATAAAGTTGTTGGGTTGTTTTGGGGGTGTTTTTTAAATTCTTTGTGTTTTTCTTTGTAGCAAGACTTTTTTTTGCTCTCCAGATTGTTCTTGAGGTATTTTGAGGGGTGCTGGGGAATGTTTGTTTTTACATATGTTGGCTGTTAATTTAATGGGTTAATGCATACCTCATTCCAGAGAAGATGCAAAGGTGGGTATTGCCTTACACTGATGTGTTAGATCATGCAACATGCAGCTTTTCCACAGGATAGTTAAATCTCTGAAAGCAAAAATATAATCTGAACTGTGGTGTTTCAGTATTTGATTAATGATGATTAATCAACTTAAGAAGTCTTCTTGTTCACAGGTCATATTTTAGCACTTTATACATGGAGTGGCTGGATGATTGCATCTGGATCTCAAGACAAGACTGTAAGATTTTGGGATTTGAGAGTGCCAAGCTGTGTTCGTGTTGTGGGAACAACGTTTCATGGAACAGGCAAGAGTTGCTATCATGCTTCTGAACATTCTTGCATAAAAATAGACTTTGAAGACATCAAGGTAATATAGGCAGAATGTAAGGGGGGGTTGTGCCACAGACTGGAGGCTTGGCTTTAAAAGAAAGAAGCTGTGAGGAATCTTTACCTGTGTTTTGTTTTTAAAGTAACATTTCCTTTCAGAAATTGAGTAATGTTTTTGCCTTTCGACTTTCAAGCAGACACTTCCAAATACATTCAGATAAAACATGATAACTGAAATTCTTGAAACATTAGGGCCAAGGTGAATTCCTTGCAGTATTCCACATTATTTCATAAAGAGTGACTTTCTTTCCTGTGATGGAACAGACACTTTTTCTCACGCAGCTCTAATAGTGTCTTTGCTACGATTCCAGTGTGACCTATGGCTTCAGAGTTTTTAGTGCCAGAACACAACAATTTTGTTATACTAAAGTAACAGTAGCTGTGTATGTTCGCCTTAAATTTAAGGCCAACATTCAGTATTCTTTTACAATGTATATTCTGGTTTAAAAAAAGTTGGCTATTTGCGCAAATGCACAGAACTAAAAGGTGTGACCGTGTGGGTTTTTCTCCTCCTGCAGGCAGTGCTGTTGCCTCAGTAGCTGTTGATCCCAGTGGGCGACTCCTGGCTACAGGCCAGGAGGACTCCAGCTGTATGTTGTACGACATCCGGGGAGGTCGGATGGTGCAGAGCTACCACCCCCACTCCAGCGACGTTCGCTCCGTTCGCTTCTCCCCGGGGGCTCACTACTTGCTCACGGGGTCATACGATATGAAGATCAAGGTGACAGACTTGCAAGGTAATGTGCTGCAAAGGATCATAGGTTCATTTTCTATTTGGTGCTTTTAATGTTGGAAGTTGAGATCTTGGTTCCAAGATCAGGTTTAACTTTAAACGGGGAGAAAAACAGTAGAGCTTTGAAGGGTTTGACGTGTGTATATGTGGTTGTGTCTGTTGGCAACTGGCTAGTTGTGTAGCTAAAAGTGCAGGCTATGAACTAAATCTTCTTTTGGGATTATGGTCTCATTACAGTAAAAAAAATTATTAACACTTGCCTAGTGAGATGGCCCTTGCTTTCAGATAGCATTCATAAAATTGACACTTTAAAAAAAGTATATAATTTTTATTTTTGTTGGAAAGAGTTAAGAAGAGGGAAGATATCGAGTATATCTAATTGACTTGATTTTCTTGGGCCATTAAACTTTAATCACCTTTTGTGAAAACAGTGAAGGTCTGCATTTTTAAGTTGTACTGTGTCCAGTAACACCTAAAAACTGAAACAGTGGGGCCCTGTATTATGCTGTGTCTGTGTGAATGGGGGGGGGATCAAGTGCTTCATAAGATGAAATACATATGAGCTTCACTAAACAACAGGTAAAAAAAAAAAACCACAAAAAAATCCACTCAAGATCTGGGGTATAAATTCATGAAATGATTAATGATTTCTATTCCTCTGCCACAGGGGACCTCACGAAGCAGCTTCCTCTGATGGTGGTAGGAGAGCACAAGGACAAAGTTATCCAGTGCAGATGGCACACGCAAGATCTTTCCTTCTTGTCGTCGTCTGCAGACAGGACTGTAACCCTTTGGACCTACAATGGTTAGAGTGCAAACAAAGGCAACCTATGCAGCTGAAGCACAGAGACCTGAGACTACAGAACTGTCCAAACTAATAATGAGGCATTGAGAGCAGCAGTTGAGCAGGAGAGTGTCTTATCAAGAAGAGGGGCACTTGTCACTGGTTTTTCTGATTTCTAGGAGGTCTTGGTGTTTTTAGTATATTCTTTTGCAGTGCTTCCAGTCTTCCATGTTGAACTCATGCTGCTGTGACCTATTGTAGTCTTGTTGCCAAAGTCTATGAGGAGAACTCTTATGTTGTTGATGTGCACTCAGAGTAACATGAATGATGTGTTTACAGTTTGGTATTAATTGCATTCCTTGGTCTTTGCCTCGATAAGAATTTTGTAAAGAACTTAAGTTGAACAACACTTTAATCAAGTCTATATGTAACTAGTTACACACACACACACACACACACATAAAACTTCCACTGTTTTTTCAGGTTCATTGTATTCATCACTCCTCAACAAGAGATCAAACTTTATAACATCTCCACAATTTCAATGTTTTTAGTAAAAACATCTGAACTTTAAAGGCAGACTAGGCAGCAACCACATCTTGATTATGGTCCATTATATAGTGTGGGATTTTTTCTTTCTTTTCATCTAACCTGGAAAAAATGTTGCTGTTTTTACTACATGACATTGTTTTGAACAAGCTAACATGTTGGAGGGGGAAAAAGTAAAATATTGACTTTTTTCAGTAGAAACATGTAATATTTTACTTTTTGAATGCAACAGAATACCTCTGTGTATAATGTACTGTAGAAAAGAGTGGATTGGCAGCAGTTGTCACGGTGAGCTTAATGGCTATCAATTTTTCAAGTAAAAGGGATACCATTAATGCTGTAATAGAAACCAGCATGGCTTAAAATGCTATGTCTGCATGATAATTTAAGAATTGTTTAAATTCCCAGTTCAGAAGCTTATCTGAATTTTATTTCTTGCACTGTTTATGTATGGGAAACTGCAGTTTTATTTCTACAAAACTTTAGATTCTAATGTTTATGTATTGTTATATTTTCATATTGTACAGTTCCTTTTACTTTTTAAAATATAAACCTTAAACTTTGGGTTATTTATTTATTTGAACTGCAGTTAAGTTTTGGATTCTCTTGGTTACTAAATTATATGTGCACTGTAGCAAGCATTTTTAACTATCGTATAAAAGTGGAAAGGTAAATATAGAAGTGTATCTGTGCTATAATCTCAATAAAGACCTCCAACACCTGCATCTGTTTTGTCTGTTATTTTGGGTTCTTAGTTCATAATTATTTGATGCAACTGTGATACAGAATTAGACATATGACTTAATATGCCAGAACTATAAAATCTCAAGAGTTTTGATACTGCTTCCCTATATTGAATTTTCAGTGTGATAATAATACAGCTGCAGATCTTGTGTATTTTTCTGTATTTCATACATAATGCTGCTTTGGAGGAAAATAGTGTTCCTCTAGTTGTTTATCTGTGGACAAAGCTGGCAGACTTAATTAGTACTACAACTATGTAAATACTGTCTTCTGACATTAATTTTATTCCAGCTTGGGTCTTTACAGAGCAGATCCAGATTTACATCCCTTGTTTTACATCACAGCGTCTTGTGACTGAGCTCGCATTTAGCGAAGGTAAGTCCTCCTCTGTGTCTGTCTGAGACTGGACGCGATTCGAAAGAAACGAAAATCTCTCTACAGGAGGAGAGGGGCGGGATGGAGCCGGTGGGAGTTGCTGGGGCTCCCTCAGTGCAGCGGAGGCGGCGGGGCCGGGCCCGGGCGGGGCCGGGGGTGGGCGGGCCCGGGGCGGGCCCTGAGCGCGAGCCGGCGCTTGAGGGCCGGGGCGGCGCCTCCGCGGCCGCTGCTCCGCAGCCGTTCCCGGGGCAGGGCGGCCGCCCCCGGTCGGGGGGAGTCGCAGGGCCGGGAGGAGCCGAGAGGAGCGCGGCTGTGGGGCGGCCCCGGGCCGGGTAAACACGCCGAGATTCCTGCGGCCCTTCAGGTACCGCGGGCGGGGCGGGCCCGGGGCCTGCGCCGTGTCCGGGCCCGGGCGAGGGGCGGGAGGGCTCCTCGTCTCGGCGGAGCGTGGTGTCGCTGCCGAGATAAAGGAGGCCGGGGCGGGGGAGGAGCGGCCGTGGCTCCGCTCTGTGGCCCTGTCCGCGCCTGCAGCGCTCGGCCGGGCGGCAGCGCCGGCCTGTGCGGGGCCGGGCGGAGCCGCCCTGAGGGCACCAGGCCGTGCGTCCCGCCCGGTCAGGGCAGGGGTGCCCCTGCAGGGCTGGCCAGCCTTGGTTGTTGTTCTGCGTGACGGGCGTGCTGGACCCTTTGTGGAAAAATAATGTGAAAGGTTAGCGAGCAGGAGTGCGTGCGGTGGCAGTAATTCCCCGGGGACGAGCTGTTCTGCACCCTTAGGAGCGGGACCGCTGGGGGAGCGCGGTGTATCGCTCTCAGGGAGGCCGGGGAAAAGGATGGAGCGGCACGGAGGGAGGTGGTGTGGCCGTGCTCCGTTTAAAACAATGCCGCCAACGGGAACTAAGCCGGGGAATGATCTAAAAGGTGACCGAC
The DNA here is from genome assembly GCF_003984885.1 of Neopelma chrysocephalum. Taxonomy (NCBI): domain Eukaryota; kingdom Metazoa; phylum Chordata; class Aves; order Passeriformes; family Pipridae; genus Neopelma; species Neopelma chrysocephalum. The sequence goes on from NW_020925863.1 coordinate 1,401,973, forward strand.
CAAAAGCTGAACTTTGTTCTGTTAACTCGAAACTACGTGTCGCTTTTTACACCCCCACGTGTGCTAATGAAGTAAAACCTGTACATGCTTTACATGTATGACTAAAGTCACTCAGACTCCACCTAAACGTGAAATGGCATCAACTGAAACCTTTTCCCCTCCCTCAAAGAAAACAATAGAAATATAGGTTACGAGGGATGGGAGGTCAGGGGAGACTCCACCTTTGTACCCTGGGACTGTCGACAGGCTGTGCTTATCTCTTCCCCTGTAGGGATGCCTGTTGGGTAAGGCTCGAACACCTGGCCGTACCAAGTGCTTCCTCGGGAAATTCGGAGAGCCAGCTTGTGTTTGTGATCGTGCTTTTAGCCCTAGATAGTTAGCTCCCATTGTCATGTATGTGCTGTCACCTGTATTATTCATATTTTTGTGTTCATGCACTCCTGCAGACACTGTATGTAGCGCCAACAATCCAAGAGCCTGTGTTTCTGTTGCTTATCAAATAACACTGTTTTACACCTAAGAGTTATTGCACGAGACTGGGCTTGTGATCTGGCCATGAATCCTGGAGGAGTTCTGCACAGGTTTATTGTATTTAGCAATACTGAACTCCGTGTTTCACCTGCTGATATCTGTGGCCAGTTATATTGATCCAGTTATGTAGTACAGTTTAATTGGTGCATATTATTGCTGGCAATTTCCTTGGGGGCATGGGGAAAAAAAGGGAAGTGAAGTTTAACCTGCTTAATGGAGAACTGAGTTTTTAAACAGCACCAGAGAATACTTCTTTTGTGTAAGATTGTTGCGGTTTTTTTCATACAGCGTGTTACAGCCTGACCTAAATATGTGAATTTCTTGTTACATTCAGTGATACAGGATGCTGTTTCCTCTGGTGTTGTGTGCAGTTATGCTGGTAGGGAGCAGTAAAGTTCAAGAAGATGAATGGATTGACCCCACGGATATGCTCAATTATGATGCAGCATCAGGAACAATGAGAAGACCTTACAAGGTAGAAAAAGAAAGGGTGTATGAATACATGTCTCTCCTAAACAGTCCTTCAGCCACATGCTGTTGAAAGATTGCTCTTAAATGGTGACATTAGATAATGATAGACTTATGATATTTTTAAGGTCTTATTATGTTGTATCTGAATCCATTCACAGAAAAGTCTTTTGTGTCCATGGTTAAAATTGCAAGGAAAAACATAGTGATCTATGTTATTGTAGTTAGCTCAGGACCTTTTCCTGTTGAGTTTCTGTTGCACACTGATCCAGTCACAGCAACCAGGCTTTCTGTCTTTTTGCAGGTGGTGCTTGATTTATGCAGGTTGTGGCACCACGAGTTACTGCTCCGAGAAGTACTGGGTTCAGCAGCTCTTGCTAGTTTCTCAAGTAGAGTATTAAATATCTTGAAAATCAAGTTCCTAACTGATAACAGTTGGGCAAGTTAGTGGTTGCATTTTACTTTAATTAACCAGTTTCACAGCAATGTGGTAATAAAGCACAATTCTCGTGTGAGAGTGTTGTGAAAGTCACAAAGTGTTTTGTAATGCAGATTTTCAGAAGGAAGATCAGAATAGGGGTTGAGTGCTGTACTGTTAGTGATTTTTGAACATTTAGGAGAAGATGAAGTAGGAAAAAAAATAGTTTTAATAAGGTGAATCATCTCAGTTGGCTTGCGTGAGGGATAGACTCTACATAGATGCATGTTGTTAATCTAATACATACGTGCACACATGGCACTGTAAACTGTGGTCGGTTGCATGGGTGCCTTTGATATTTGTCATTATTCAGCTTTCAAGTTTGATACTATTTAAACACTTCAGAATGTAATTTTCCAAAGTTAAAAAATGCAGACTGCATTATTTCTCTGTACAGCATTCCTCTTCAGCCTCCACCTGCCTCAAGTCCATTTTAGGGATGTCATTAACATCCCTAAAATTCAGCAGCAAACTTTGGAGTCTTTAAACTTGGAGGCCAACTGCTCCAGCTTTTATAAAAAAAATAGTAGTTTTACTGTTGTCTCCCACAAAAATAGAACTTCTTATCTTAAAGGAGAAAAATGCCTGCTTTGGTTTAATCCATCTTTTCAGGATTTCTTTTTTGCTCTGCAGTGGGTTTTTAGGTAGGCAGGCTGTGGGGGCCGTCCAAATCCTCAAGACCAAACTCGGTATCAGCATGAGTTCACTGATTTGTGCACTGTTGTGCTTCCTTTTGGAGACTTCCCTCAACGTCCACTCCTGGTTGTGTAGAAGCAGCACTGCTAAAACTGGGTCTGAGTAATTAACAGAAAGCATGGAGTGTTCTGGAGCAAAGAGGGGATGTGACAGGAGAGGCATGCATCCCAGAATGGGGGATTGTGTTTACTTGCAGTCTGGCTGGCTGCGTGGCCAGCTGGGCTGGGAATTTGTCTGGCTGGAAGCTGCCCCTTTGCTTGCTGAGTCAGTTTTTAGCCAGTCCAGTTATCTAATCTGATGCTCTGTGTGGCTCACCAACACTCTAAGGAGGGGAAAGGGCAGGTGGGGGAGGACAGGCCTCACCTTTTGAAGGCAACAGGTATTTACATAAACTTAAAGCAGTTGTCCATCTGGAGCCTAGAATAACAGCAGAGAGGCAGATGGAGTACCATTGGGAGAGTATTAGCAGAAAAGATCACTCAGATTTTAGCTCCTTTGCTCCTTTTAAAGAGATCTGACTATGGAAGTGTAACAGGGCATGTTTGATCAAATTATCAGATTCTAAAAATACGTGTTTTTCTTCTGTTATTTTAGGCAAACTATCATGACTCTGAGGATAAGACTGCAGATACAGTCAGTACTGAAATCTCACCAAGTTGTTCCAGGACAATAGATTCCCTGCAACAGAAGGTTTGTTACAGAACTCCAGAATATTTTCCAGTCTTTAATAGTTTGTGCTTTCTGACAGTGCTTTTTCTGGATAGTACAGAACAGGTGCATTGCTGACATACTTTATGAGAGACTATGCTTTATGTAGGGGGAACCTCTTTATTCAAAGGAGAGACTGAAAGTGGTCTGAATTCAATTCCAAATTGTTGCTCTCCTTCCATGATCTGTTTCCTAAAATGTTTTGTGTCACACAATGCTGCCAAAAGCCAAGGAACCTGCTCGGTTATTTTCAAGTTGTTCAGTACTGGCCAGTCCCATGGAAAGCAGCATCTTCAGTAACTCCATATGCTTTTTATCTGGCATACTAATCACAGGATCATTGCTAAACTAAAGAAATGTGCCCCTGTTGATCCTGAGTTTAATGTGTTGGTAAGGGGGTTTTTTCTCCTATGAATGAGCTGGTTTGAGCAAAGTGACTAAAAGTGTCTTTTGCTTGATTGCAGATTGCAGAATGTGAGAAGAGGAATGCCAAGTCACAGGAAAGCCGTAGCTTTTATATTTTTAAGCGATACTTGAATAAAATTTTAAATGAAGCTGGAAAACTTGGCCTTGTAAGTATTTGAACAGTCATTTAAAAAAAATTAATTAGAATTCATGTTACTACTTTATATGGTTTTCACAGTTATCAAGTATTGCTTAATTATTCTGGCGTACTTTAAATTAAAATGAAGGGAACTGAATGGCACAGGAAAAGGTAATAGCAGTGTGTGCATCCAGTACTGCTCAGGAGACACAGTTGCCATTTGATATGTAAAGCATCCAGAGGAAGGCTGTGTGAATTCAGTGTACCTAAATATCTGTTGCTGGGATGCAGCTACAGGAGTACCTTGTTCAGTTCACATTAATGGTTGTTAAACTGGAGTGGCTGCATGGTACTTACTTGTTGGGTGGGCTCTTTATTATATTGTCTTTAAAGATTTTTTTTCTATTCAGAGAAGAATTAATTTTTAGTAATAAGCAAAATTAATATTTAATAAAGAACATTATATTTAGCAATGCGAAATTTCTTATTTCAGTATTTAATAGCTTCTGTCTGTATTATCCAGCTGTGATCGGGGCACACATAGCATGTACGTCATTATCACTTGTTAGTGAGCCATGGTTTTAAAGTTTTAATAACAGGTGAGATAATTAACTTCATTTCTATTGGTTTATTGCTGTAGAATTGAAGGAGTACAAACCAGTTGAACTCGAGTATCATACAGTTTAGAAGAATGAACAAAAAGGACACAGAATCGTAGTTTTGTCCCATGTTTTCATCCTGCAGTCTGCTTCAGAAAGGTTCTGGTACAGCATGAAGGGTATATAATCAGGTTTTTGCCTAGGGATGCACTTCTATTTCCAAATAAGCAGCTTTTAACATTATTTTGCTTTGCTTTTAATTCAGCCTGAGGAAAACGTGGGCCAAGTCCACTACGACGCTGAGATCATCCTTACAAAACAGACATATGTGGAGATCCTCAGGTTTCTCAATGAGGAGACTTGGCAGCCAGGTGCCATGGATGATGCACTTAGTGATATTTTGATCAATTTTAAGCACCACGATTATCAAGCTTGGCACTGGAGATTTGAAGACACTTTTGGAATTGACCTGTATAATTTGTTTTTGGTAAGAGAATAAAGGGGGTTTGTTGTTTTTGACTGCAGTTCTCTGCAGTTTCTCTGGGGAAGTCTAGTCAGTGAATATAACCATCTTAACTCCACATGTAAAGCAGTTCTTTCCATTGTACTTCCAGTGAGTCATGGGTTTTTTCATGGTTGCTGAAGGAAGAGGGATGTATTCATTTTAAGTAAGAATTCAAGTTTTTTATTCCTATGGTCATCTTTTCTTATTGTAGCTTTGTGGGGTTTTTTTGTTATGCTTTTTTTTTCTCTTCTTCTTGTCTTTTATATCTGTGCTGCCTGACTCATTAGGGTCTAGCACTTTCTTATCACTAGAACAGACATTTCGTGCATTACAGATTTTCTGGGTTTGTCTCTTGTTCAAGTACATGCTGAAATTGTTGGCTTCTGCAGGAGTTGGAATATATTTACATTGAGACAAGTATATATTTGAACTCTTACAGGTCAGAGGCTCTTGTGAATTTTATGGAAAAAATTGTGGAGTGTTAGAGAGGAGAGCATGACTATGGAATTATAAAGTGCTAAGCTGAGGATCTCTGATAAGCTGAAGCTCTCTGAATAAATCTTTACAATTCAGAATATGCTGATGTTTTATGGTGACATAATCTTGAAAGGAGCCTGTCTAGATTTGAGGGGTCCATGGAAGCCAAATCACAAAAGTGAGCTGTCTGTCAGTAGCAAAACCTCACTGTTAGGGGTCCTCGGATGGCAGAGACTGTAAAGTGCTTCTCAAGTCTTTCTGCTGTTACTCAAACTGTGACTTTGTCTCAGTGGTTCGTACCAGGCACATACTACTTAAGCAGTGACTGACACCAATATTATAATTTAAAAGTGTGGTAGGTAACGTGATAGACATCATAAGGAAGAAATAACTAAGTATCATAAGAAAGAAATGAGCAACTGCAGTGTAAGGCTGTTATAGGAATGATCAGCAATGCCATGAAACTTCTGCCTTGTACTGCACAGATGTGCTGTGAAAGCAAGGAAAAACTGTGTAAATGACACTAGCAAAAACAGAAGTTGGAAGTTTCTTCATGTGTACTGGCAGTAAGCTTGGAAAATTCCAAATTTGGATCATAATTTTTTCGTCTTTTCTTTTTCAGCTGCTCTTGTGCTTAGTGTGCATTGTAACTGTAATAGCTACAGAGCTCTGGACACGTATTCTTTGGTTCGTTCAGCTAAAACGTCTTTTGTTAATAAGTTTTTTCATCAGTGTTGCATGGAATTGGCTTTACTTGTATAAGGTAAGGTCTCTAATCTTCTTGTCTTTTAGGCTTAAAATTTTAGAGTTATGAGGGAGTTAAGGTTATTTAGTTCCCTTAGGTAGTTTACATAAAGCTTTTAATTAACCACAAAATAAATAAAGGGATTAACATTTTGGTTTGCATGCTGATGGGTGTGTTAGGCTTAAAGAACAAAAGAAACTCTGACAACTTTATCCTACAGTAGAGGTGCCCAAAATTCATAGAGTACTAGAACTCTAATTTCATTGTGTGAGCAAGGCAGAAGTGACCTTTGACTAAAGCAGCTTGGTAGAAAAGTTATATGAAAATATATTGTGAGGAGTTTTTTCTTTCTGAAGATTCCCTGTGTTTGAATTGCCAAAAGACTAAACTCCAATATTCAAAGATACGAGTTCAAGGCAAAAGTATCAGACTCCATTGGGAGGATAACTCAGAGGTAGCCATCATCTTGGGTTTTGTCCGTTCCCAGGAGGTGCTTGGAGTTGAACTCCATTAAATTGTTTAGTTAGCAAACTTCTCTTAATATATATTTACACGGGGAGTTACCATTACAGGGGGGTGTAATGAGGAAATTATCATTGACATGGAGAATTATCCCAAGCCAGCTAAGAGCAAACAGGGATAGCTGAGGTGCAGCTCTGCATAGATGCAGGTTCTGTTTGTTTCACAAGTCATTGTGTTCCCCTCAGTTGGCCTTTGCTCAGCATCAAGCAGAAATTGCGAAAATGGGGCAGTTTGATAACATCTGTGCTGAGAAGTTGGACTGGAGAGAAAGTCTTTTTGGTAACTACTTGTTTCGTTATTTTATAATAGTAGTTAAGATCACAAAATATTCACTAATAGTATCCAAGGATAGTCACATATCTTCATGAGCCCTACACTGAATTTTCTTCAATACATGATTCTGTGGTTTTACCATTTTTCCATTCCATTAGACTTTTCTAGGCCTTTGGAGGAGAGCTGATCACAAAACTGTACTTGTAGCACGTCATGCTATTCCTTCTTTCTCTTTTAACTTGTTTCCCCAGCTCCCCTCCCCAGAACCATCCAGTGCCATTTACCAAAGACAGGTGGGCAGAGCTCATGAAAAGGGTTGTTTTCTTTTCATCTGCCAGACCTGTGAGTACAATGGAGTGGAGGAGTTAGATCTGTAGCTGCTTACTCGAGTGTTACTATTTTACAGAGAAAGCTGATTTTTTTTTTTTATTAGCTGTTATTAGTCTCCAGTGCTATAGCTGGTAGATGACTGGTGGCAACTCTTAAGAACTGCTTGTTATGGTCTTCCCTTTGTAATTTATTGACTCTGATTATTCTGTTTATGACAAATTTCTATGATTCATGTTCTGACTGCAGTAAAACCAAACTACAGAAACACTGATGTTGTAAATGACTTGTTTATGATGTAAAAGTTCCCTTAAGAAGTGAGACTTTCTGCTTGTAAATAAAATAGACCCTTGAAATCTAGCAAGCAAAACAGAGAATTTTAATCTCATTTGCAGACTGGCAGATGAGCAATAACACTGGGAATGGCACTGTTTCAGTAGCTGTGCACACATTGTGCTAGATAATGGTTCTCACAGATGAGACTCTTTCCCCTGAGGCTTCTAGGGAATAAGTTCATCAAATAAAGAGAACTTTCCTGACTCCGCATGGGAGAACTTCAGGTTCTTTTTTCTTTCTAGCCTTCCCTCTCCTTCCTGCATCCCTATGACTGGATAAACTACACTGCCAAGCTGATCTCAGAATTTAAAAATAAATCTGAGCTTTGAACCGCATCTAGAAGAGTTCTCTTACATCTCTAACTGAAATGCTACTTTGTCTTTTACTGCTGTATCATAAAATATATTTTTAAGAAGTTGTAAAAATATGTCTCTGCTTTGACAGAATGGCTTAGAAGTACATGGACGTTACAGGACGATCCCTGTCAGAAGTATTATGAAACTCTACTTGTAAATCCTATTTTGCTGGTTCCACCAACAAAGGTACATGCCAACTCCAAAGGGACTGTTCATGTTGATGTTTGTTGTTTGTGTGACAACACTGTTTTTCTATTTGTATTTTTCTAGGCCTTGGCAATTACTTTCACCAACTTTGTAACTGAACCTTTGAAGCACGTAGGACAAGGTATTGGTGAATTCATCAAAGCACTAATGAAGGAGATTCCATTCGTTCTGCAGGTTCCAGTACTAATTATGATGGCTCTGGCTGTCCTGGTTTGTATACATTTATCTTATGTTTAAGAGCTCAGTTTTATTTTTTATATATTATTTTAATTTATATTTATTATCTATTATTTATTTGTTATTTTTACTTAACACAGATGAAATTACTTCTACAAGGCAATTTTTTCTTGACCAAGGCTTCACAGTACAGTTGGTTTAGCAACTAAAATAGCCAAGTTTGTATTCAAAACACAACTCCCCTCCTCTCCCCAAGTGGGATAAAATAGCCTTAAACTGCTTAAAATCTTAGACTCTATGACAGTTTATTGCAGCTTAGTTCCCATTTCTTCTTTGTGTCATTACACAGTGATGCATATAATTGGCATTTTGTACACAAAAGCATTGAGTTAAAACCTCCAACATCTTTAATGTAGCACCAACAATGAACTGCACCCAGTGTGGCAGTTCCTGCAGTGTGGTCAGACTGCAGAAAGCTTGATTTTACTGCAGCCCTTCTGATCACCTGAGCTTTTCATTCAGGGTCTTATAGATGCCTGACTTTGATATCTGTGTGAGAACCATAGGCTGTGAGTATGTGGTGTTTTGTTCAGCTTGTTTTTTTTCCCTCCCCCAGGCTTTTTGCTATGGTGCAGGATCATCAGTGTCTGCCTTAAGATACTTAACATCTTCTCAGAGGAGAAGTCTTCCTCCACCTGACAGTCAACAGGAGCAAATAGGCTTTAGGCAGTACGATGGGAGGCTGTCAGAGGACTATTACTTGCAGGAGCACCCGTATGTGTACAGAGGACACCAGGACAGAGGAGATGGCTCTGCGAGACCTCCCCTCACTGTGAGAGCAGCGAACGGCAGCAGGAGCCCCGACGCGGCACAGACCAGAGATGAGCCAGATACACACGTACAAGAGTCTCACAGACCAGAACCTAATGTTAGTCCTGGTGCTCTTTGAGCTGGGATTAAATTGAATAGATTTCAATGTCACCTGATAAACACGCTTAAACAACAAGCTTAACCCAAATCCTGGGGAGAGAGGAGTTAAGGAAGTACATGTTTCCCGATAGAACAGTTTGGTAGAGCTGTCTTTGACATGTTTCTTTCTGGAAAAATACTTTGCAATGGCTGACTGGCAGGAAACTACTGAATTAAAACTCTTTAAGACTTAACTTCAGAGATCAGTATTTATGTCAGCCTGGGCATTCATGATTACCCCCAGGAGAAAGGAGGGGGAAGTGCTGACTAGAGAAAACTCAAAACAGATTTATACCCTACATTGTGTATATTTACATGCACTGTTACCCTAGTGTGAGAATAAACATATGTTTTATCATACCAGGGAAACAAATTATACTACTCATGTTTTGCCCCTTGAGCTGAGGTGCCCTTGAAGCCATACATGCTGTCACTTTAGATTGCTTAATTAATAACAATTATTAATTTTTTTACAGAATAGGTTGTACACTGAGTCTGAAGTTCATAGACTAGAAACTCTCAAAGCTGAAAACCATACTAAGGAACCTGCAGTTGAGCAGCAGAAACAGGAGACAGGCAAAGCAGAGCGAGAGGCTGGAGAAAACTGTGATCCCAATAAAAACCTAGAAGGGAAAAGCTCTGCGATGGAGCAAGGTGAAGAGAAGGAAAAGAACATTTTACACAACTCCCAGGAAGGAGACTAAGGAAGGCCCGAGCTCTGCTGTAAGTGTTGTCTAATCTTTAGTTGTCATGTACTTGCTAATTCTGCTCTAGTTCTCAAGTGTCAGAACATCAGTAAGGAGTAAGGTGGGGTTGTAAAATCTGGGAGAGTATAGGTACTGTGTCTGAAATTTGAAATAAATGTGTTAAGATAATAATACACATTTAAGTGGCCAAGAAAACAGGCTTGTGGGGTGTTGCTACTTGTTGGAAATCAAGTTTGTGTAATAAGTTTTGGGTAAAATTAGATTCTCAGTGGGGAAGCACTGATACTCTGATGTAGCAAACACAAGCCTAGCCAGGTAATTGTCCAACAGCCTCAGGGAAGTTACTGATATTCCTGTAATTCACATAACACTAATCACAGCTCGAACAGATGTCTCGGGTCTATCTTTGTGTTTACAGTCTTTAAAATCAGTTGGCTGTCTGTCAGCTCAGTTTTAGGACAGCTGACTGATTTTCTCCTACTTTAATGATTTGCAGAGTGAGAAGCTGATGTGTCAGATGGGTTTTAGGGCAATTCAAAGATGAACAGGGAAGCAGAGTAAAAGCATCAAAGCTCAGGATGATAAACTGATTGGTGATTTTTTTCTTTTTTGAAGAACATTCTGACATTTCTCCTTATAAGCAGAGGGAGGGGTTTTAGTTTCAGTAGGATTCAGATTTCAGTGCCTAAAAAAAGCTGCAAGAGAATATTTATAAATCTTTCAGTAATTGTAAAATAGTTTGAATTATGTGTCTGTTTATTTTTACACTGCCATTTCCCTCTGAAGCTAAAATTAACTGTAGATTCTTCTCTAGGGGTATAATACTTCAATAAAAACAGGACATCATTTATAAATATCCAAAGTGAACAGTTTGCCACCTTTGCTGTTAAAATCAGTGGCTTCTATCTCAAGGTACCTACAGTTAAACCAGCACAGCCCTCACGGTTCCCCAGAACTGCCTCGGGACTGGGGTCTACTGCAGGGAAAATGAAGTTACAGTGGCTATTCCCCAGAACTATCCCAGCATAGCACATCCTTAGCAAGAGCAGAAGGAGTTGAGGTCAGGTAATAAGCAGCCTATGAGCTTTTACAGCATGTGACATTTGAAATTCAGGTACTGTAGGAACTACACTGTGTCCCTGGGAGTTTGTGCCAAGTGCCCACCACCCCTGTGATTCTCTGGTGCATGGACTTGTACCACACCATCTGTAGAGCAGCATGAGCAGCTGTTACTTGAAAAGAAGTACTTTTTAAAAACTTCTCCTGACTGTAAAACTGTGCTGAGTTAATGTAAGAACCACTTAACTAAGTATTACCGAAAAAACTCATCATGTTCTGAAAAAACTTATTTTTTATTAAACAGAACTAAAACCAGGGTTTAATTTTTTTTTAAGAGAAATGATTGTTTCTTCCAAACTGTGTTTCTGCAAAGACAGACTAACTACTGAAGCTATTTCTCAATTTTTTATTTTTTAAAAAAAGTATAAAAGAAAACAGGACCTTTTTTTCAGGAGGTACAAAGCAGGGGGGGAAAAATCAAGTTTTCTTTAAAAACAACATAAAAATTTAGGTCTTACACTAGATTGAGACAGTAGTAGAATCCACACATGAGCACTGATAATCCTGACAGAGAAAAAATTAATGTTGATAGACTAGAGACAGTTAAGAGGGAGAGACAGTAATGGTATCTCAGACTGCTATAAAAGCAGCTGCCAACTGCATGAGCAGGGGCAACTCTAACTACAGTCACACAGGTGATGCTGCTGCTATTTCTATGGAAAATCATTAGAAAGGAGACAAAACTACTAGTTGCAGTCATCTTTAAAAAGGCAAACAAAAATGATACCTAAGATGCTGCTGTACAGTACATTCCTCTGTGTGTGTCTTCAGCTAGAATTTGGTCCCTTTATAGCTGAGGGTAAATGGACTCTCTGTTCATCCATTCTCTTAGCTTGTGATCGTAAAATGAGGCTGAAAAAATCCTCATCTGGTACAGTGGATCCTTTTGCAGATGCTGGAGGAGCACATCTTTGATCATCCAGTCTGGAACCCTATAGACAGACCAAGAGATAAAGCTGCATATTTACAGGAACAGATAGAATAAATAAACAGTATAAGTGAAAAAACTCCTAAAAGCTTTTGTTTTCAGATTTAAAGCCATTATAGAGATTTAAGTTTTGTTTCAAGCTAAACTTGTCAAATGAAGTCATTAAGAATGCAAGTTAAGCTAAAATGTCCATATGTATCTGAAAATACCCCCCAACTGTCCTATTGCAGAAGGAGATTTAAGTGTCCTTTGTCCAGAAGAAGAATTTTAGCGTTAGTATGGGATATTTGTAGTCTCATATACAGAAAATATGGTTGTCTTCCTTTCCTTATTACAGGGAGTAAAAAATGGCCCCACTGGTATCAGATTTGGAAAGGCAATACTGAAAGGCATTTCCCCACTGTAAGGACAGGAACAGTTCAGTGACAGAGTTAGAGAGCATGGGATGGTTTCTGTGCTCCTTTCACACAACCACCCTCCTGGCCAGCACCTGCAGGCACCAGGTCAGGCTGCAACAGCTACGGCAGCTCCTGTGCCTGAGCTGGGAATGAGCATTCTCTGCAGGAACAGGCTCTGCCACGCTGTCAGTGTAGGAAAAGCTTTCAGTGCTGGATGGAACTTGGACAGTCATCCTTGAGACAAAATGTATCAAAGGACAGCAACCCTTTTGTGCTTCTGTTTAAAGCACTAGCCTCCATAATGATGAGAGAGGATTAAATATTTTTCCATGCCTTAAAGAGACAAAATATATCATAGTAATTTCTAGATTCTTTGCTTGACTCAAAGGAGTAAACAGATAAGCTGCTAAAACAGAACATGATATTTCATCAGGTTGAAATTCAATTCCAGGTGCTTCTTATCACCCCAGGTAACATACTAACCTTTGGAGAACTCAGTATCTGAATTTTGTATTTTGAGATGCTTATCAACTAATTTAATTAAATTCTTATTGGTCTAATTGGTATATATACCATTCTCTAATTGACAATCAGCCATCTCACCTGCGTATTGCTATGAACTATCATTTACACTAAACATAATGGGAATGATGACCACTGTTATCACCAAAACTTGAATACTAAATCATTTCATTTCATAGGATTCCTGGTATATCAGGTGCCTTACACTTAAAAACCATTTTAATATTTGTTTTAAGAGCCTCACTTGTTTTCCTTCACTTTTTAAGAATTTTTTCTAGAAATAGTTACCATAGTATATACATTTTTGTTACTTGACATAGTTACTATGGTATATAGACTAAAATTACACTTACTAGACACTGGATAATTAAAAAAAAAATCAAAACACGAAACAGAAATTGTAAAACAACTTGGGAAAAAAATCCCAATATTTTGTTCTGTTATGTTCAATCAGTATGTATCTTAAATCACATGGTAACCAAGAAACTCAATAGCAGGAAGCACAAATCACATCCTCAGAGACTCAGAAGCTGAAGAACTTTTGTTAAGCACTGACCTGGCATTTTATCAATATATCAAAGAAGTCATCATCCAGCTCCCTGTTGCTGCTGGCCATGAGGTGCCCCAGCACGGCCTGGCTGTCGCGCTGGGGGAGGCGCAGCCCGGGCAGGTTGTTCAAACTGGCACGCTGGTCGTCCAGCCGGCGGCTCTGCGAGCTCGCCAGGAGGTCCAGAAACTCATCTGTGTGTGGGGACACCACAGAAGTGGAGAAAGCTGGGGAGCAGGAAGAAAACAAGTTAGCCCAGAAATAACTGTAAGATTTCTGAAAAAATTTCTGTAGTGAGTCGTGCATGCAAATACATTTTGAAAAAGGCATTTGGCAGAAACTCAAGTCAGATACAGATTTTACTTCAAAAAAAAAAATTACATTTTCGCATTGTTTTAGGTGGAGTAGAGGATTTTGCCACTGAAGCAGCTGGGAGTCTGTTCTTCTCCTGGAAGTAGCACCTCTGGTCATCCATTCTGTTACTCTGGAATCGACTCAGCAGATCAAAGAACCCTTCATCTGCCATTGTCTCTCGACTGCTTTTCTGAAAAGGAGAAAAGATTTAGGGGTATTTTGAACTTAAGAGTACCTAAAGCTGGGACAACTGCAGAGTTTAGTCCAGTCCTGTTTCATATTTGTGAATCTGAAATCTATTAAAATAAATTTTTTTAGTTATCCCTTTCTATAGACAGAGACTTATAAGAGGAGATATAACAATATGGCAGCATTTTTGGAAAGTAAAGTATATTAGAAACATTCTCTCACATGGAAAGAAACAGTGCTTGGATCATGGTACAACTGGAGTTATTCCTCCTCAGCCATTAATCCACTGAAAAAAACGCAAATGCCCATGAGAGAAGAAAAGCAACAAGAACAGCAATGAACAGTTTCCATTGTCTCCTCAGGTTTATGATCAAATGCCTTTTATTTTTAACTGAGTTCTGTCAAGAGTGCAATAATCTAAAATGTCCAAAATATCTCCCACTGCCTGAGTCAGAAAAACTAGATTTTGTTAAGTTTAGAGCAGCAGTGTCTAGAAGAGACTTAGAAATAAAATACATGGGTAAGCTGAGCTCTAACTTTAGAAAATCCATGAGGAATACAATGGTTTCAGTGTTAGGAAAAGCTTGAAGCTGGCACCACCCATGAGACAGCTGTAGAATGGAAGATTCTGCATGTTTTACAGAGCCACAGTGTTTAAATGAAGTTAAAGTGAAATGGACAGTTGCAGGAATGTGTTTTCCATAATTCTGATCAGACAAAGATGAGTGAAGGTGATGATCTCCACAGCTCACCAGACCTACCCTCTGGGAGTTGGGAAGTCGATGATCAATAGAATTACTGGCATCCTGCAAAACTTTGGAAGTGGTGCTGGTTTTGTACTTTTTGCCTTTTAGTCGATTTACAAAATGCAGTTTTGCTGAAGGTTTGGCAACCAGTGGTTTCTGTTTAGCAAGAATCTCACTGTTCCAGTTCTGAACCTAAGAAAACAAGAGTCATGAAATTAAGCCTTGAGATTTTAATTACCTCTTACTTGCTGCTCCTTCTCCTTCCCAAAATGAAGCAGCTTTATTCTGTTCATCCAACCACAAGGATGTTAAAACTTTGGGTTTGGTTCTGTTACTTGACCTGGGATTAGTGAGCTGCTGTTGGCTGGAGCAGGTTAGTGCTGTTACTGATTAGTCTGAGAACTGAACTGTTATGTGACACCTGATGGATTAAAATGTGATCATATAGTGTATTTAATTAAACACACTGAAGTTGTCCTTGCTGACTGCAGTGCAGGAAAAGCAGTTATAATGTAAATGCTGAACTGCAGACACAGCTGGTATTTCCCACCTGACATTCTTAAAACTGGAAAGAAAAAAATTAAAAGCCCCCATATTACGAAGTGTTTTAGAGCAAAAAAAGCCCTTATACCAACCCAGATACTCAACAGGCCTTCCCTGAAGTCCTTCATATACACAAACTTCTCAGTAAAGATTGAAAAGGGAGAATAATGCCAGCACAAGAGCAAACAGGAATGACCATCTTGTTTCACTAAAGATCAGAATGGATACCTTTGTCAACCTGTCAGATTTTCCCTAAAATATCTTCTAAAATAAATAGAATTATCCACAAAATAGCTTTATCCACAACTGACAGACTCTTATAAATGAGTAAAAACAAAACAAAACCTTTTCTTTCCTGATTCAACATCACAAAGCATGAACACAGTCACAAATCTTCCAGCAACAGTGCCTACCCCAATGGATTGCCTTTTCAAGGCTTCCTGAGCACCAGCACACAGACTGCGACTCCAAGAAGATGGCATCCTGTCCACTGAAACCCTCATGCTCCTGTCATGCATTGCTGGAGATATCAAAGACTGCCATGGAATGAATTTTCAGAATGTATTCAATAAGTACCTTGAAAAAAGTCCTTTAAAGTGCTAAACTGCAATAGTAGATTAAAGCCAAAAATCTACAGGAAACAGTATATTTAGGGCACAGACTGTCAGAGGATACACATTTTAAAAGTGATCCCAGATAAACAGATTCAGAAAGTAAGAAAACACAGCTGATGGTGGCCAAAAGCTTAGAGGTTCCCTGCAGAGGCCTCACCCCGGACTAAACAGTCTTTCTAAATTGGTACTCAAAGCAGCTCGTGGGCATCAGCGCTGACTGCAGCTGTACCCACTGTCCACGTGCTTTGAGATTTTATTGCCTGTTTGATCAACATGATGACAGGCTTTGCCTCACTTGAAGAGAGGGGAATTAGATATCCCAGTGTGGAGGGAAAAATATCAATTTTAGTGTGCCACTGGAGTCATTCATGTAGAACTGCCAGCCCACTACTGACAGGCAGATAGAACTGAAGGAAAATTGTGAGAGAGTGACACAAGGATTTTAATCAGGAAGTCCTGTCTCCAAGAGATTTCTCTGAGCCTGGGGGGAAGTTGCTTTGCCTATCAGTGACTCAGGTGCAGCATTTCTGCAATAGTACCCTTACTCAAGATGGATATTGAAGCTCCTGATGGCTTGCAAGTTGGTTGAAATCTCGAAAGGAAAAAACCCATATATTTTAAGTGCCTACAAAATGACTGTAGCCAAAGAAAAAATGTTCAGAACAGCTGAACTAAAGCTTAGAAATTTTACTCTGAATCACTTTCACGCTGCAACCTCAAACCATCTCTATAAAGATATGAAAAGGAATTCCTTTGATGCACCTACAGGACCTCATTCTTTCTTATTTGTGCAGTGAATAAAGCAAGCTTCCCACAAGCCATTAGAGCCATTATGTGTGTCACACGCTCCACACCCACACAACAAAACTATTATTTGTTAGTATGGTTAGACCTGCTGTTATGTAACTCCTAAGATCAACTAAATTGAAAGGGGAGGCACGTGGCACATCAGCAAACCCTTAGAAATGTTTCACTGCAATCTCAGCAACAGAACAGAAGCAAAGTGCCAACCTTTTCTGGGGTTAATTTCATAAGTTCCATGTTCTCCATGCTGTGACGGCGTCCTGCTCTCGGTCTGGTACCTTCAAGAGAGAATCAAGTTCATCTTTTTATCATCAAAATTTATGGTGATTTATCATCAAAGCTGTGGCTGTACTCATCTAAGGTCCAAGGCACAGCAATTCTGACTTCCAAACCAGTGCAGGTAAGTATATCAGCAGAGAATAACTAACCACGAGTAAATGCAGCTTACAAAACCCACCCAAATCTAAGCTACCTACATTGCTTTCACAGGACATGAGAGAAGGACCATGGACCTTTGAACAGAGGAACAGCGAATGGACTGGGTTCTGCTCTAACCCTTGTTGCTAAGATGGCAGGAAGAGAAAAGACAGGATTTGACAGCAAATAGATACATCTCCCACATCAAAAAAAGGGAGGGGAAGACACAGACACAATTAGAAACACCATCTGAAGAAAGTAAGCAGTAACCAGTGATTCACAATGTAAATCCTCCAGAAAAGGAGGTGCTGAAGGGGTCCAATACTGCAAAAACAACTGTCTTTTGCTGGTGGGGGAGAAAGCCAAGCAAAGCTGCACACCAATGTGGTCAGTAAAGAACACAACACTCTTTCTGAATTCTTTGTTCAAAAGTATTGCAGAAAGAGGCACATACCATTGAAACTGTTTTCTACCACATGGCTTTCTGACATCATGGAGTTGTTTGTACTGTAGCTTAATCCAAGAACCATTTGAAGATCTGAGAGATTAAGTCTGGCAGTGAGTTCTCCACTTCTGTCTCCTACCTTCAAGCAAATAAAATAAGCAGTTATATTACCTTAAAAAATAGACACATGAAAGTGTAAAGCAACCCTTGTCTCCTAGATTTCTGACAGAAAAAGGCTGAAAAGGTTTTCCTGGTTGAATACTGAGAGAGCTATCTTTTTTAATGAAGTACCTAACAACTAACAGGTACATAAAGCCTAAAATAACCTCTAATAGGCTACTCAACTTGGATTCCATGATGACATTATGAAAGGTGACACTAGAACTAAGCAAGCTGCAGTGAGATGGGGCTAAAATGATGTGGAATTAACTATCTCTGCCTTCAAAATGCATTCCATTACTCAAAATCAAATGCATGGATACACCTCCATAAAACCACTGTATAAGTGAGAGCAAAAGCCAACAGTCAACAGTGGGAGTATGCAAATCATACCTCTCTTGAAATCTCCAGGTGCCTTTCTGCAAAGTGGATAGCTTGGTCATGGTTTCCCAGAGCAGTATATGCGTTCCCTAAACTCCAGCACGCTCTTCCTTCACCAATTCTGAAAAGCACACACACATTTTCAGTTACACCTTTACCCGCTGAACACCAGGGGTCAGGTTTGCACAGCACTGCCACAGTAAGATCGCTGTGCCAAGCAAAAAGGGAGGCTGTCAGAGACCATTCCAACACCAACACATTAGGTATTGTATTTAAAGAAGTGTGATCTGGGTATTACCATAAATATGAACAAATCTAATCACAATTTTAAGCACACAGCAAACAAGTCACTCAGTTTTGCAAGCATAGAACATTGTATAACCTACTTTGCTTGTCCTCAGATTGCATGCCTTATTATTCTTCCTATATTCTGCTTATTGAGAATATGTACATTGTAAAATATGTACATTTAAATAATATAAAAACTTTTAGTTGTACCCAACATTATTAAAAAGGCCTTAGAAATCATGACTGTAATATAAACATTACTTGCAACTGTGTTATTTTCCTTTCCCCACCCCCTCCCATATTATTAATTTGTGGAGAAGTTGGAGACAGATTTTTATGAAAGTATGCAAAATTATTATAATAGTGTCATGAAAGAGAGATCTGCTTTTTCTTTCCTTAATTTAGAGAGACAGTGCTGACAGGAGAGGATGTAGAGACAGTCACTCATCAATTCGTCTTTCATCTCAGACTCATTAACTGCGATACCTTCATGAGGAACTTTGGTTTTCCATATGAAAACCAGAGCCCAGCATTGTAGGAAATTCACATTAATTCAGCTGTCACATACAGAACAATGACAGCAGAGCTGGAGGTAGCAGGATTTGCTGTAAGTGTCACACATACATGAAACAGTGTCTTAGGGCTTACTTATCATTTAATTCCTGAGCAATCACAAGGTGTTTCAGGTGATAATCGATGGCTTTCTCGTAGTCCTGGAGCAGAGTGTACGTGTTCCCGAGGCTGTAGCAGGCCTGTGCTTCCACGGCTCTGTCCTTCAGCTGCCGAGCCAGCTGCAGTGTCCTCCTGGAAGAAAGGGTTAGTCACCTCAAAAATCACTGCAAGGAAAAGCTTTCAAAAGTATCCCTGCACAACTAAAAATCAGTTATACAACTTAAACAAATTAGGAAACCTGGCTGGTAAATTACTGGCTAATAAATTACTTACTATATTGTAAACTCTTACACTCTTAGACTTGTAAACTCTTCCATTGCCCTTCTCAAAGTATTTCCATCTACTTCATTTGAGGGCAGGTTGATCCCTCAAACAGCGTCTTTTAATCTTAATTTATTGCTTCATTAATAATTTGTAGGAGTTTCCCTGACAGTATGCAAATGGACACAGTTTAGTACCAGTGTTACAATAACGACTTGCCCATCAGCAGGAGCAGGGCAGGCCTATACTCACCAAGCCAGCCTGGCCCTGCTGGGCAAGAAGAATTCAAGTGCTAAGAGGAATCTGCTCAGTACTGAGGCTTTTTTCCCTTTCAAAAACAACAGGTAAGCTCTGAGATCCAAGTGAGATGCTAATAACACTTGGACTGTATCTTTGCCAAGCTTTTACTTTCCCAAGTACAGCAGCAACTCTTTAGTGGTGCAGAGGTCAAGAAAAAAGCCTGGATTAAAAATACAGACTCAAAATGTAAATTTGCGTTGCCATGCACCACCTTCCTCAGCTACTGAGCACACCCAAGGCAGCCACCCAACTCAGGGTAGGAAAGTTACTCAAATCCTTCCAGAACTTGCTAAGAGCCAAGACAGTAATGCCTGGTTCTAGAATAAATGCCTAGGAACAGAAAGATGTCTGTCTACAGTGCTGAGATGAATCTATTTAGAGTAACCAAAGAGTTAAAAACCAAAAAAAAAATACTAATCCCTCCCTTAAAAGAATCAGAATAGTTAAACAGCTAGGAAAAAATATTTTTGCCAAACAAACAAGTTTTTTTCCTAAGTATATGTTCAAGAGATGAGTATTCTACAGTGAGCTACAGTACCAGGCACAACAGAAGTAAAGTGTACAAGAGGTATAAATTGTATTTAGAAGAAATGAACTAACTTGTAGTACTCTGAAGCGGTTTCAAATTCACCCAGGAATATGTAGGCGTTTCCAAGGTTGCTGTACGCTCTTCTTTCCGCTGATCTATCACCAAATTCTTTTGCAATTAGGAGACGCTTAAAAACGTGAAATAATTGCATTATTTATTCCATTTTATACTTTGTAACATACATTTGCATACAGAAATGCACATGAAAAAATGCATTCTTTAGGTCAGCAATGCTTGATAAGAACAGCCAAACTTGAACTTCGGCCATTAAGATTTAAAACCCGCATTAAAAAGCTTGCAGCAAGATCCAACACAATGCATGTACTAAAGGCTAGGAGCAACCAGTGACATTTTGCTAGAACAGAAATCCTTATTAGCACAAGTTGTACCTGTTCATGGGCTAAAACTGCACTCCTGAAGTTGCCCAGAAGATAGTGTGTGTTTCCCAGATTTCCAAAGGCACGTCCTTGTGCTGCTCTGTCACCCAGCTCTGTTACTATAGTCAGATTTTCCCTGTTTTGGGGGAAAATGAGGAGAAGAATAGTGACTTTTAAGAGGTTTTTTTTCCCTCACGTTCATTTAAATAATAATTTAAAAAATCTTTATATAAAGGAAAAGCTGGAGATATTCTATTTTGGCCTATTTCAATGGCCTTTATGCAGCCATAGATCTGAGTAGGAAACATTTCCTGTGAAGCACTGAACTCCACTGCATTCTTACTCAAACCAGTGTGCTCACCTCTAGTTACATATACAAGTATAACAAGGTCCTGTCAACTCAGCCTGGCCTGAAGAGCACTACTGGTTTCTAACCTAAGGGAAGGACTTGTGAGGTGCACTAAAAATGAGGGCATAACAAAAACCAGTGCACTCTGCCATTGAAAACAACAAATTCACAGGTACCTCAGTTCTGCATAGAAGTGTTCCACAGTTTAGCTCATGACGCTACAAATCTCCCATATTCTAATGAACTACATGATCATATCCTCCCAATCCCCAACATTTACTTACTCATAATAATTTGCAGCTTTTTGTAAAGCATTTTTCACATCATCTGGAAGGTCCCCTGGATCGTGAGTCCCCGCACTAGCTACATTTTTCCCCTTAGAGTGATACACATTTCCGAGATTATACAGTGCTCTTGCTTCTCCAACCTAAACCAAAAGTAAAACAAGGAATTAAAATTTCATGACTCAAAGTCTTTTGTCACAACAACTATTTGTACAATCCACGGATAGGAAAAAAGTTTGTTAACTACTCATCAAGACACACTCTGCCCATTCTGAACATGCTCTTACCATCCACCCAGTCATACCCCTCAATCCAATTGTTTTGCATACTACTTCCTTTTGAGGTGCAAGAGACAGAATAATTCCTGAGGTCACTCACCATTAAAAATTAAATTAAGAACAAACAAACTCACCAGAACATAGGAAAATATTTAACCTGGATCTGTAGCTTTCCAGGTGCAAACAATTATATTACAACTAATAGAGTCTTACTGTCTAGAAGAAATAATTGAATATTCAGTATTTATTTCCCTCTGAAAGGTGGCACACTCCTTAGCAGTACAACAGGAGTCAGGAAATGCGTGTTAGCAGTTTACTTCCAGATTCCCACACGATTCTTACCTTATCATTAAGCTCTCTGGAAATATCCAGATGTCTTTGACAGCAAACGATAGCTTCTTCAAAATTCCCAAGTACCTTTAAGGTGTTGCCCAGATTCCCACTAGCTTTAGCTTCTCCCAGTAGATCTCCAATTGTCCTAAAATTGCAGAAATTAAGTACCCAGGAAATAGTGTACAATTTGAAACCAAGCAGATGATCGATGTATGGCAATTACATGAATTTATGATCATCTGCTTAACATTTTTTAAAAGTTCATGTCTTTTATGAAGAGAATAGAGAGAAAATTCTTAATGATGATGTTGAAAGACAGTCCCAGTATTAGAAATAGAGATTTAACTGTGTCTGCATTTTACTTGACTGTCATAGTCTCCTATTACTTCCAAGACACACCAGTCTCCCAGAAAGCTCAGAGGCACCAGGACACTGCTAGATGCTAAATGAGACTAAGGCAAGAGACTGCCACTGAACCACTGACTTGTACCTGGGGGATAACACAACAAATTCCCACAAGGTCACAGCACTTGAGCAGGCTAAGGCAGGGGGAAGAATAGATTTATGCCTAAATTGAGGTTAAGTACAGTAGGTGCCTGTGTCTTTTAATGGATCTATATCAAATCAGTAAAACTCAGATGCATAAATAGCATATGAAATGCACAGGGTTTTAAATTTCACAATATTACACTATGAGTTTCACACAGATAAACATGAGTAAGTTCTGTGTAGCAAACAAGAGAGCAGTTTAACATTCTGGAGAACCAGAAAGCCTGAGTTTTAGAAACAGGAAAGGGTAAAGAAAGGGTGGATTTAAAGAAGCCACTTAATTATCCACAACCCTGGTGAGGCCTCAGTCCTAGGATTATGGTGCTAGACCAAGAATTAGCTGCCAGGTTAGAGGCCAACCAAGTGACCTGCCAGACCCCCAGCCCTCTGCCACCACCACGTTCACTCTTAGCCAGTATTAATAGTAGGGTTTGGCAGGAAAAGGAGCAGTCAGCTGCTCATCTCTACGGGAATGGGATGACATGGAGAACATGGTTAAAGACACAAGATTACCTTGCAAGAGTTAAATCATGGTGGTGGTATTCCAAGGCCTTTGCATATTCATGCAGGTAGAAATAGGCATTGCCCAGCTGGCTGTAAATAGCACTCAGGGTTCGTAAATCTTCAGTCCCAACCTGGACAGCGGCTTCAAAGAACGACACACCAGCCCGGCAATCTCCTGCCTTGCACAGGCGCTCACCTTCCAGAGCCAGCTCCAGGCAGGAAGCCTCCATCCTGCACAATGGAAACAAGCAAACAGTCACTCCAAATGCAGTACTTTGTCCATCACCTGAGTTCTGAAGAGGGTCTTTTACTCACTTCTATTTGTTTGGGAAAGGGAGTCAGCACCACAGTACAACCCATGAGCTCTGCATTATAATAGTACAGAAACTTGGGCTGAAACGGGAGTTGCAACTCCAATGGTGATGAGCAAACTTAACATTACAACAAACAGCTTCAACTTGTTTTCTTTCTTTTTCAGTCTCAGGGAGGAAACCACTGCTTTGTCCATATATAGCACCAGTAGGATTAAAAAATGCAGTTTTCACCATCTAGACAAACATAAGCACTTTAATTTTTAGTGCTTATGTTTGTAACTATTTTATGATAGTTACCTGCAAAATGTTTTTAAAAAAAAATTAAATTAGAATATTCTGTGTGTCAAAAACAATGGCTAATTTTCCCCAAATTGTTTCCTATGTAATTCAATATTCCTTGGCACTTCATTTCATATATTGGCACTGCTATGAAAATTCTCAGTCTAAGAAAAAATATCTAGATTCAATTAATGGCAAAATGTATGTCAATTCAAGTTACTTCAGTGATACACCACCATTCCAGAACGCACTGGAATACTGTTTATTCTTATCAACAAATAATTGTGTGGTTATACAGGTACAAAACATTGCAGTCATGGATGAATTTGCAGAAGATTACATTTTGAACAATGAATGAAGAAGCTGATAGAGAACTACAGTGACAAAAACCATTCACGTGCACTTTTGTCACTGTGAATTCAGGTGTACAAAATGTAACATGTCAGAAGTGTTAACGATTATATACAAACATTTCGTACTTTCCAGTTGTGGGAGCAAGGGAGGTAGGGGAGAGGAGGAGAAGGAAGACAACAATTTCAGGTCTCAATCTTGAAGCAAGATGGTTCTCTAGCTTTTGCAAGATACATGCATTTTAAAAAGCTTGCAAAAACATCATCATGCTATTTTTTAAAAGATTTTTTTACAAAAAAACCTCGGTAAGAGACATTCTGTAATTGTTTAAAAAGCGTGTCCTAATATTGCCAAAAAGTGGACAATTAAATGCTGGCTTTTCCAGTTGTTATTTTAATGGCAACACCAGGCGACAGCTATTTTGACAAGACATAGTGATGAAGTATTTAATGTACCTGAAATATTTACATTTCCTTATTTCCCTAAACTGGAAGAAAATACATCATACAGAATTCTTTTCAGATTTGAGTAAGAAGAATATATATTTGAAAAATCCAAAGACTTCCAAGAGAACTACAAGAATTTGGATCATAAGTACAATAAGCTACCAACACAAACAGTACCATACCTGCTGGTCTTCGACATTCCACAACTTAGGCACAACGAGATGACAGACATAATTAGCTTTTGCAATGAAAAGCACTGTGTGCTTGGTAGTTGGTAAAGATGCCAACAGCAAAAGGTAGAGCGGGCATGAAGTTCTTCCCAGGCCCAACTTCTCAGGTTGGATATCCATAACACATGCAGTATTTTAGGTTTGGAAACTCTTCTCAGAGAAGTTAAAGCATTCCTACAACACACCACCTGGTTTTCACTACACCGTGCATGTGTTGAAGGTAAGACAGAAAAAGGCAGAAATGATTAAGTGCAGTTAAGTACCAGGCAGGAATGATTACACCATCAGCAACTGAAGGTTTAGGACTTAAAACACATCATTGGGTAATCTTAATCCTATCCACAGAGGTTCTCTCCGGGCACCTCATGTTAACTGACATGTCCAATTAGAGTGATGGCTAGAAAATATGGTGCTTCTCAGTGCAAAGATTTAGACCATTACACAGTCACACTCAGTCCTTTAGATTTTTAGCTTGAATGGCTAAAAAGGGCAGAACTTTCAGCAAAATGTGTGTGTGACATAATAGTCAAAATGCTACACTGGACTCCACTTCTGTAAGTGAATTTATGCCATTAAAAAAAAAATCATGTTTTGACTTGCAACTGTGATGCATCAGCCACATGTTCAATGGAGAAAAGGCAAAGTTAAAAAAGGTACAAGGCCAACATCAGAGAGTGCTGTGCTCCAGGAACTCCCCTGACAGACTGCATTCATCTCATTTCACACACCCCAAAGACTCCAAATGCCAAGGCAGCACTACCATTTTCTCAGGGAACTTGAAACATAATCGTTTGACTTTGCAACCCTAGACTCAATATAGCTTGTGAAAATGAAAGATCTGGGTCCTTTCATACACAACACAAATAACCACGAAGCAAAAGGCTTATACCCAGACTGATGAAAATCAGCTGTTATTACAGAGTGTTTCAATTCAACCTGAATTACAGGAAGTAAATGAAAATGGGAACTAGTAATTGTGTGAGTAAAAAAGGAACTCAAAATTTAACATTACTCTTGAGCCCAACTCTAGAAAGGTTGTGTTAACAGGTTGCTAGAATCTATACAGCCAATTAAACTTTAATTCCATTTGGATCCATTCTTAGTGACCTACCATTTCATTGCCTGCACCCAATATTAATATTTTATTCTTGTTATGTAAGAGCTATGATATCATTCAGTTATTTTAAAAGTTTGCTAGGCTTATCCATCAAGTACAAAACTGGACTCAGAAGGGGTTTGGTTTTGGTTTGGATTTTCTTTTTTCTTGCCCTCCTCTACTTAAAAGGACTTATGCAAATGAACACTTTTTTTGTTTTGCTGGGGTTTTTTTAAGATTTACGTAGGTGTTCTCCACCTGTCACTACTAATGGTTAAACAGCATGTTGGCAGACCAGACAGGGCTAGGCTATCAATGTTTTAAGAAGTCATTAAATAGTTAAAAGGAGAATATGACATTACTTTCTCTGCTCCCAGGGCTGAATTGAATTATTTACTCAACACCCAATGGCCAAACAAAAGATACATTGAATCCCCAGAGAGGAGAAGAGAACAAGGCCCATTCATCTTGGTACTTCTAATGAAATCCTGTTCCTGCTGAACAGGATAACCTTCCCCTAGATATTACTGTGGAACTGCTCACACAGGGCTTCATTTTGTTATTCTGTTTATAGCTGCCTGGACCTGTTCTCTGAAAGGCTGGCATCTTCTCAATAATTTCTCATTTGTAAAACTACCTCATCCTTATCTGTCCCTTCTAAGCTTTTCCTCTTGCCTGGCTCCCTTTTTTTTTTTCTTTTTTTTCCCCCTTTGTTCTTCTCTGACCTCCTTCACATTCTCATTTAAACCTTTACACTTATAAGAATATAAACCCTAAACATATTGCCTCCCCCCTACCCTCCCTGGTTTTTTCTCCCATTTTGGAGTCTCCCTCCCTTCAGCTGTTCCCATCTTACAATAAAACCAAAAAACTGGTAAGAAGTAAGGCAATAGAAGAAGGCACTAAGACTCATTGATTACTACAATCTCTAAAGACAATTTAGTTTTAGTCAGTTCAATTCCCAGCAAGAGGATTTTTTGCTCGAGGGGGAACAAAGTTGACATCAATTTGCCAAGAAACACATGACATACCTGGACATAAACCAAACCCCCTATTATATCTCTTTAGTTGAGGTGCACAGCATTACTAACCCCACAGCATCCTGTAATAAAGCTCACGCACCATTCCTGACTCCTGCACTTACTCTTGGCTCCCACATGGAATGCAGGAGCCTCCACACTGACCACTCCAACAGCTTCATCCCCTCCGAACACCGGTTCCCTCCAACTACGCTGGGTGGCAAAGTCAGAAACAAACAATACACACACCAAGAAACACACACCTGGATTTGGGGTTCTTTTGCTCCAATCAAGATAAAAGCAGTGCCAAGTTTTTGGTGTGTAAATTTAATAGGCCAAGCCAAGCAAGTCCTACAAATATTCACCCTATAGATAATTTATTAGCCCTATTTAGTAGCATTAGCATTTTATTTTCAGTCACTAAACAATAAAAGAATAAAAAATAGTGTCCTTCCACCAGCATAAGCATTTTTATAGCTGCTAAAGTGATACTGGTCAAGTACTGTGGGGAGAAAGAAACAGCTTGGACAGTCAGAAACAGACCCACAGTAAAGCCTTTCCTTAGGAGTGGGCCACCAGCTTCTTTTAAAATCAGTTGTAATAGATTGCCAAAAAGGAGAGACCAGTCAGAGCCAAATGAGCCTGGGAACATACCTGTGATTAAAAAATTTTTAAAACTGGTAACACCCCTACCCCCCTGTAATTTATGACCTACTATTTCCTGCATTAAATTTTAAACTACAACCTAATAAATATTTCCAAATTAAATTTTCATTTAAATATTAAAAAATTAAAAATTAATTACGATGATTGAATTAAATCATCATAAAGTTCCAGTTCGATATACAGAATTAATTTGCAGTTTCTCTAAATTTTAGAAAAGTTTAATATTTTTTAAAATTAAAAGTATTATGGCATGACTTTTTTTAAATGTCAATCAGATTACAGTTCTTAGAGAAAGGCTTAGTAAGGCCATTAATATTTTATTGATAACATTTTTAACTGGTACCATTCAAGCCTGTACTGAAATACAGCATAAAGCAGTCAGACATTTTGCCCTGAATGTGCTTGCCAATTTTTTCGAAGTTATTTTGGACTTGTCAATTTAAACCAGACAATTGGGCATAATGCTTTTTTTATCCATTTACTTCTATAATAGTACCCTGAACAGGTCCTGCTTTTATTAAAAAGTGAGCAAGGATCTTCTGTGGTTATCTGGGGAGGACCAAGGGCATCAGCAACAGCATGGGGACACGTTAGAGGAAAGCTGGGAGGGAGGAACGTTAAAGAAACACGTAGCACAGAAGAACCATCACGCTCACACACTTTGGGATTCCTGCTGTCTAAGCCACACTATAAAGATTTTAGCAAAATAAAGAGAGAGAGCTGACAGTAAATTACAGTTTATTCCTAATTTTTCTCCTTACTGATCATGAAAAAGCTCCTCATGCTGACTCCATTGCTAACCAGAACACTGTACTTCTAAGAAATGGAAGACAAGACCAACCTAACAGCAATGTAACATTGTCAGAATATTTTCAGAATTAAATCTAAGCATGTGCTGTCTTACAAATACAGGTAGAGCCTCACTGCTGTTAGTCAGCTACAAAAAAGCCTCTAAAGCAAGAATGATCAGGTTGGGAGTTGAATCATGCTTTTTATTTCTTTTTAAAACAACCATTCCGGTGTTCCAGTGTCCCTTCCTGTTGAATGAGCTGCAAGATTTACCCTCCCAAACCCATGCACTACACAATGCTTCTGTTGTTCAGGGTCATTAGAGTGAGTCTGCAATGCCGACACGTTGCCCCACGTCTGTAAAGGGGATTCAGAAGAAAAATGATAAAAGCTCTCAGAAGGAAACTCACATCTCCTCTTCACTTGCAATAACTACTTTTTAGTCCAAGGTTTCAAAGCAGTTTCCATCTATCGATCAAATCTCTTCATTTTAAGCAAGGAAAACACCACTCTAGGTGACAGTGCGCCTAAAAATTCATTGTTTAAAGAAGTAATGATGGGATAAGTACAGAGAACTGCAGCAGACAAAACATAACAATTTGCATAGGCAGTCCACAGCCAGAAGAAGAGGGAGCAGGTACTACCCTGCAGGGATCATACTTCATATCATTCTACCCAAAATACAAAGAAATACAGACAATTATGTACTATTTGCTACCATGCACAGTTCCAATACTATACAATCACACAACTATATTAATATAATCTCCTATATAGCAAATGTAAATTTTCATTGCTCAAAAATCAAGAAAAAAGTGGTTCAGTTCCAATAACTAACAGAGATATCAAACTATTTGTTGCAATTTGTTTAGTTTTCTATTATTAAGAGCACTTATTCATCCCCAGTGAAATGAGCAGAGTCTTACCTGTATCGCACGTGGAAGGAGCGATCCTCGCGCATGCTTATCCAAGCATTACTGTCCTCCATGGAGCTGCATTATCAGCAGGGAAACTAACACCGTCCTCTAGTAGGGTAAGTACTTCACTACAGAGAATTGTTGTCAGAACACCATTCCATCAGTATATTAAGAAGTTGGACTAAAGATATCCTAAGCTTCTGTAGAAAAACTCTTCTTTATTGTGAAGGTTAGGAGGTCACTGTCAGACACATCTCACACCTTCAGAAATGTTCATGTTCTTTCATCTGTGGCCCTTTAGCTCCGTTCAGTTTCTGCAGAGGGAACACAAGATGCTTGGCTTGAAGTCTCATAGTCAGTTAATAACTCATAACCATTTGCAGCTGATGTAAAAGCATAACACTGCTCCTACCAAGCAGGAAACGTCAATCAAGAACTGAAAGGCAGAGCCAAAGCCTTCTACATACATACGGCAATTCCTGTAGGCAAGGGAGAAGGCAAAGGAAGTTTAACAAAAACCAACTCTCTCTCCTCTTGGAAACTTTGAATAATTTACCCTTGTTAGTATTCTTTGGCCTCATGAAGTTCCAAGCAAAATGCTTAAAGGATGAAAGCTACAGAATGAAAGGCATACTATAGATCACAAACTCCTTTACACGGAAACAGTGCTGCTGAAACCCAGATAATCAGCTGAAGGCCCTCTGCAGTGAGAACCAGAAGGCAGAATCCCATCTGGAGATCATCCATGCTTGAGACTGTCCCACTTGGAATACTATGAGCACAGCAGCCAGCAAAGGTTTAAGATCTATTCTCTTTTCCCCTCCCTGCTCCCCAAAGAAAAGGGGGGAGGTATAGGGGCTTGGGAGGTGAGGGGTGTTGTGTTTACACTGGCTTGCCATTCCAAAATGCTGCAGCATTGTGATATGAGCTCCAAACTCTGCTTCAAAGGGATTGCAGCAGCCAACAGGTAGACATCAGACATGTTTAGGCTGGCTGGGAAAAGATTAACAGAAAAGAAACTCTGTATTCAAAAGTCTACCCACTTTTAAACATATTTTTAGTAGAGACAGTGACATATTTATTGCTCAGTACTAATGTTACCTTCCTTTGCAAGTAAATATATAGTTGTGTAACTCACAAATGCATATTTCATCAGGAGACTGCAGAGGTGTCAAAAGACAAGAACAGAGCTCAGATTCAGGGCCGTCAACAGAAGAAAATGCAACCCTCTATATTTAATTGTCAATGTAGGCCGTGCCTTTTCCTCTCATTAGTTTTATCAAGTACCAGCTTTACTTCCCATTCCCATCACGCTTCCCATCATACTCTACCTTCACAGCCGCCCTCAAACAGACTATCTACATTCTTCCACTTAAACAACTATTTTGCCCTTCCACGCTCATCACTAGAATTATTTGGCATCAACAAGTGGGTGTGGGTGTATTTTTGCAATTATGAAGCGTGACACCTGCAGTTTACCATACCATTGCAACCCACACACTGGGCAGCCCGTGTTACAGGTATTTACTCTCCGGAAGTTTGTCCGGGCCTCACATCAGATAACTCACACAGGCAGATGGCTGTAAGCCACCCAGTCTGCAGCAACCATCCATGAGCATTCCTGCTGCCAACTTGAAATAAAAAAACAGAATTATACTTAAAAGTACATCAGAACACCTGCATTAATTTAAATATCAGTTATTTTTAGCAGTACATTCCACATCAGCTGTTTACAGCTTCACTATATCTGAGCTACACTTCTGTCCTCATACTTAACCTCATCCTCTGACTGATGCCACCATCTCCCACCAGCTGGAAGCACTACCCCTGCTTCCTTGCCTCCTTACTGGCCATACAGCACATTCCTAGTCTTGGGAGGGTGATATGGACACACCCACACTGGCCAACACATTATCATCACATATCCAACAAAAATTACCGGGTCTGGTCTTCATAGCTCGCTTCTTCACCCATAAGTCATTAGGATGTCAATGACTCCTCCAGCCAGGCCAACGTGTAATCAGTAAGCAAACTTAAAGCATATTAATTAGAGTGATGAATTCAAAATTCAGGAGGTGGAAGTCAAACACTTCCACAGATGGCATCTCTCAGGTGTAAACTGGCCTTGGAAGAATTGTGCTACAGCAAACTAAGCCTTGCTCTTTCAACTGATGCACCTTAACTACTGAGAAACTGCTGAGAGCATCTGAGTAACCAGCCTCGCCTGAGCTGATGATCAACACGGGATTGACTCAGGGCACACAGAACTTCAGAAGAAAAGCCAAGTGAACTTACAGGCATCAGGAGAAGGTCTATGCTGTCAGCATAACTAACAGTGAAACAGGTTTTCTCCTAAACTTGCATTTTTAATTGAAATTTCATGTAGATTGGAAAAAATCACTTCAGAAGAAGTTACAGAAGAAATCAAGATACCTCCGTCTTTAAATCTGACCAGTACATTTTAAGTTCTTGACAGCAATAAAACATTAGTTGCAATTTCTTTCCCAAAAGCCTGTATGCAGGCTAATAGTCCTAGTTACTGCAACTTCCAGACAAGCATTTCACATTTTAAGGCATTTTCCATTTCAGCAACAATTTATTACATGCTATGAATTTTATCACTATGGCAGACAATCACTTTAATCAGTTTGCAGTTCTTAGTTACACTGAAGGTCTATGACAGATCCCTTCATTTTAACTTCTGGCAGAAAATTGTTTTTCCGCACAGGTGCAACTTCATCAGCAAGCAACAGAAAGCCAATACTGCTATTTATTAGCAGTCTACAGAACCAAGAATCACAATACAGTGGGAGAGGAAGATGATTTTTACCCCCTGCATCGCCTTAAAATGGTACATTTCTGCACCTTCATTTGCTCCTTCCCTCCACCCACACCTTCCTTTTTGGAGTTTGTCAGATGGTTAAAAGCATTGCTTTGCTTATCCTCAGTCACATGGCTGGCAGGCTGACAGATCCTGCCTGACTGGTCACTTGGGGGCTGAGCAGTTCCGTTCTTTCTGCCTTTCCCAAAAGGAGACGATCAAGTCCTGCTTTCTGTACCCATCTGCTACTTCTCACAAAGCTACGGGAAAGGAGCACCAGCCAAGTGAAGTCATCACTGACTGAGAGAATCAAAAGCTACAAGAGGAAAGTACAGAGGCAGATCAATTGCACAAATTGTATTTCCTCAGAAAAACTAGCAACAGAGATTTGTTGTTCCGTGATTAAGGCGAATTTCCCAAGGGTGAACTAAGTTTGAGTTTCCTTTTGGGAAGATGCTATAGCATGTGTGAGGAAAAGAAAAAAGAAGAAGGAAAAGAAGCTCGAACTGGATTATCTGACAACAAAACAGAGCTTTGTATGCCCTGTGGAGGAAGACACAGACTACACAACAACAAAAAACCCAACAGTTCCATTACTGAAATAGAGATTAGCTTGTCTCCAGACCTTCAAAATATGAAAGAGCATAGAACAAGAACACTCAGAAATAGAGCGTTCTCTATTTTAGTCTTCAATGCTGTTCAAGGATATTTTTAAAATTTACCTGAATAAATACGCCTAAAATAAGCCACCCAAAAAATCTTTAAAATTCCATATCAAGTATTTACATAGCAAACAGCATCATCATTAGCATTTCTGCAGTAATACATATTCCCCTGTGAATGAACTTTAAAGCAAATGTTTGCCATGCTGGGAAAAAAAATATTTTTTCCAAACCTTGAGCACAGTACAAGTGATTAGTCATGAGAGTGGACCATGCAGATACAGGGAACGTTGTACTAAGACCAGTGTGGTTATTCTGGGAAGCTTAATTTTAAACTCCTCTCTGCACCACTTCTGACAGCTGTTCAACAGTGGTTAGCTGACAGCACACAGAAACCACCTTCACTGAGGAGGTGAATTTGAGGTTTTATTCAGGGTCATGATGACATGGAGCAATACCTGCTCTGAAACACTGCCTTTGTCTCCCCATGGATTTATATGTGGAGCAGAAAACCCCAGAATAAACCAGGGAGCTTCTCTAAAAGGACTAGTTTAGCAGCATACAAGCCCCCTTCCAGCACACAATCCAAGTGTGGCTCCCATCACACATTAATGGGTTGCATCTGAAGGACAGAACAGGAAAGCTGAGGTTCATAAACAACTATCTCAGCGTCTCTCCCAGGTGTGAGTCTCATAAAGCACATGCTGCAGAGCCTGTATCACTACAGAGCATGGGAAAGACCCAGCCTAAACATCCTGTACCATCAGTCTCAACAGACAATCTGCAAATAAATTAATACCACTATCTAATGTTCTCGGTTCAGATGCTTCCTCCTCCACCCCAACTACATTACCATGTTGACTTTACAAATACGTGCACACATGAATCTAAGGCACGTTGCTGAATATTGCAGTCAGTGCTGAAATGGCTGGAAGGGGTGGGTATTGTACTGGCTATGGCACACAGGTGACAATCTTGAGATGATTAAATAAAAAACCAAACCAAAACACAACAACAATAGGCAGAAAGCATTTCTGAGATGAATTTTGCTCACAATGAAGTGATGCTCTCACCACATCCACAGCTGGAAATGAAAGCATGGATTTGAATTCAACACTAGAGGAACACAGCTCCGGAGCAAAGTCCAACATCTATTACCTAACTGCTAATATGGTCCTGCATTATGACAGACATGGTTAATAGCAGAGATATTTAATTTATCTCCCTATTTCTAGAAAGGTTTTTTTGGTTGTGGCAGAAAATACATATCCTCATTACAAGTATATTCAGAATACCCCCATAGTTCCAGGCCAACTCTATTAACTTCAGTAAATGCAAAGGTGCCCTGTTAGGCACAGTAAAGGTATAGTATAGGTTTGTAAACAGAGATATTTAAGACATCTGGCAATGATGCAGGACATCTCGTGAATTACAGTCTTAGAATGTACTGTAGACAAAAGCAAACAAACAGCTAACACACATAATTCCACTAAGAAGAGCAAAACAAAGAGGCAACAAATGCACATATGAGAATGGTATCAGTGCTCAGTGATGCAGAGATGGCCCTCACAGTGCCTCCATCACAGAGTATCTTTCCAGAACAGAACATCCTTTTTCTAAGAGAATTGGTAATTAGCTGGAAAATAGCTTGCTACTTAATGTACATAATTACTGTCCAGTGTGCAGGTTAAAGAACCCGGGGCAGCTGACACGAGTAACCACTAGCATTTTTATTACACAGATATTCCTGCAGATAGTTAGTGTAAGTCATCTATTTAAATCCTGAACTAAGGCAATCCCACACTATGATAAAATAAGAAAGGAAGAGAACATGAAGAGCCAGCAAAATATAACTGATATCCCCATCATAAAACTAATCAGGCAACCGAACTCATTCTAATATGCAGCAAGATTAAGATTTAAGATACAAGAAGATAGCAGAATAATATCTTCTCTTTACTTTAAAAAAAGGAGCAAAGTCAGAATAGCTCATAATTTTTCACATATTTGATACATCGAGGTAATAGGTTCCTTTTTTTTTTAATCAGAACAAGTTCCAAGTTTTTTTTAACAAATTGTCATTCACAGACTGAAACAAAATATTGTGCTGCCTTCTTTCCAAGCATCCCATAGCTGGACATGAGATTAGCATTTAAACACTTTAAAATAAAGTGCTTAAATGCCACAACAGACTGCAATGACAATTCACAACAAAACAATAAGTTCTGATTCTTTTATTTGTAACAGAAGTTGAAATCATATTCCCACAAAATCAGTAAGAATTTTGTTACCAAGTTCTCTTTGTTACCAAGAAGGTAAATTTGAATGTTGCTCCATTGGGAACATCTCATTGTGCAAATTAACGTATATGAGGCCTCTCTCAGGCAATAAGACACTCAACTACCTTCAGTTTGGGAAATGGAGCATGTTACACGATGTGAAAGAACGCCACATGGGAAGAGTTCAGCACAAAAGGTTGGCTATTTGCACTTAAACTGACTGAGCAAGTTGATCACAGATCTCTCCAATAAAACATTCCATGTAGCTCAGCTCCTTCTTGGCCTATAACATCTCTTAAAAAGAGATCCTGGTAAGTAAAAGAAAGAAGATAAACAGATAGTACAAGCACCTTAAAGAGAAATGGGAAAAGTTATCTTGAGACTGCATAAATTTTTAAAAAGATAATAATCCTTAGAATCACTGGCAGTAAAACACAACAGCAATTTAAGCGAAGCAATGTAGCTGCTATTTCAGATTTCCTACGTCACACTGTGATGCTCATTCAGAGACTAAGCAGACGTTCAGCATAAAGAACTCAGTGCTACTCCAGCAAGGTTTTATCCTGCAAGGAGCAGACGTGGATCTCATAGAACCTGTATGACACAACTGAAATGATCCGTGACAGTTTAATGCCAGCAGCATTTCTGGGTGCATCCCCTGTGCCCCTCAGTTCCCAAGTATTGACAGCAACCATTAACCATCCTCTCTAATGACTCCTCAGTTGAACAAGCATGGCTACAACCTGTAAAGATCTATTAAAGTGCAGGATAAACACAAACGAACACATACTATGGTGAGAAGACCATGTGTTGGTTTTTCATACTGTTTGCTTCTTATAGACACAGGTACAGTGTATTTATAGCACATCACGTATGTAGATTCAAGGCAAACAGCATTTGTTGAGGTGCCAAGTTGTAATTGCTTTGCATATTCATTCTAACACTCTGGATGCAAGCACAAATCTATTCAGAATCTACTCACTGCATTTTCTTCCCTCAGTGATGGCTACTGGACTGGAGTCCATTCTGCCCCCACTGCCCATGGATATATCCACTATTTACATGCATTACTACACCACTATAACTGGGTCACAGTAGTGCATCCTGTACTCTAACAAACCACTGACTGCATGCAAGGAACAGAATTCCTAACAGGATATTAGCAGGGCAATGGTAGGAAAAAAAAATGTAGCAAACAGAAATAGTAAAGAAATAAAATAGATTTAGAGAGCTGTCTTTATAAATCACATATGGTTTATATTCCCAGTAACTCAGCTGCATGAAAGCTTTCCTTCCTATTAGCAAAAGGTTTATAATACACAAAAGTTTTATTAAATGAACAAGAACCATATTCCTCAAACACTGCCAAATTTGAGTCCCAAGAGGCAACTTGACATTAATCATCTGTTCAACACTATATATGTTTCAGACCATCTCTTACCAGTTTGTTTGTTCTGTATTTTACATTCCTAATATTGTGGTTTCCACAAAATACCACCCCTTTTTTCCTTTTCAGGTACTATCACTTGTATAGCAGATTTGCTATTAAATGGCTAAAGAAAACTTCAGGGTTTTTTCTGGCACCTGGTATCTCTTTTTTCTTTCATTCACAGGAGCAGTTATAGGAATAACAGGTTAATCTCTTGGAAAGTCAACATCTGCTCCTCAAACTAAACCAATTTCATTCCGATTTTAAGCTTAAAAGCTACTGGAACCAAGTTCTGGTAACGACAGTTACCAGATCTGGGCACGAATGACTAAGTTGTGGAAAGTGAAAGTGACCACACAAGGGTAACAAAAATCCTGAATTATAAAAAGTACAAACATCTTGGCTATTAAATTAAAAAAGTGGAAGATCAGGGGAAACTAAAAAATGATCCAGTTTTAAGCAAAATAGAAGAATCCAGATAAACTATAAAAAAAAATAAAAACTCTCCACACATTCAATAGTTTAAACTATGGACAAATAGCATTTATTTTTCAAAAAACACCCATGTCTTACTAAAACTTTTCCTTCCTAACTAGTGACAGACCAGGCTGCTCTCTGAATCATACTGTGCTGTCATTTGTTGACAAAAAAGGCTGAGAATTGACATTAGAAACAGTTCTAGCAAATAAGAATATATTCCCACCCTGACAAGCTGCAGGAAGTAAGACAGTTTCAAAATTGATTGTTCCCTGCAGCATGCCACAAGAAACAGGTATTCTATGTTTTTGCAATGCTTTTACTCAACATTCATAGTAGGAGACTGGCTTGCTGACTACCAAAAGAAAATCTATGTGAAGAAAGAATTGTTGTCTTTATATACCTCAGGAAAAAATGAAAAAGCAAAGCATCAACAATTTAAAGCCAAGTGACAATGAGCACACTAGAACAGAATGGTAAGATGTCAATGAAAAGCTTTTCAAAACTTACTTGAACCTTCTAACCATCAAGTTGTGAAGTAATTCTCCAGCAAGAGTAGCTGGAATTAAGCAGTCTTAGGATGCTTGGAAAATTTCAAGAGCATTTAAACATTTCAAGAGCACATTAAATAAAGCAGCAGACAAGACTCACATATATTTCTTCTAGTCCAATGAAGTCGTCTTAGGTTTCAGGTAAGTTTTGTCCCAGTTTTATACGGAAGTACTAAAAGTACAAAGTCCTTCCCGCTGAAGAGGGATGTAGAACCACAGTTCAGAAGGCCTGGTAACCATTAATTAAACCAGTAAAAAGCAGCACTGTTATAAGAAATTAATTTAGAAGGACTGTAACATCAGGACAATTTTTTTTGCTACCATTTACAGCTCTATTAAAATTATGACTTAAACAAGAGGTACAAAGTTTCCAGACAAAATTTAAGGAGGGACTAGAATCTCTTCACTGATCTTTTTGAGATGCAAGACTCAGCACGTTCTCCCAAATTCTGAGATGGCTGCACAGCTCTCCATGGCAACCCAGGATACATGAACCCCGCAGTCGCTGGCAAGAATCTAACAGGAACAACACATTAGGCTGAAAAAGCTTCTAAAGCAGAAGAAAGGCTACAACTTCAAGGTGGGGTAAAATTTACTACTGGGCAACTGGGCCAATAAAAAGATAAAAAATAATTTCTCATTTACTCCTCTCCTCTATTGAAAAAGTGAAGAAGCAAAAGCAGAAGGGGAGGGACTACGCTAACAAGAGCTACAGTCCAGTGGATAAATAAGACTAGGTCTGGCATAACCTGACTTTTAGATAAGCCACAACGTACTGCCCAACTCAAACCCGTGCAGAGCTCAGAGCTCCTTCCCCTGTGCCTCTCTCCCTCCTCGCGATGTGCTGGGTGAACCTCTGGTTCCGCTTCCATGAACAGCCCGTTCCACTCCTGCCCTTGGACTTCTATTTTCTGTTCATCACCTACACCCACCCCGTTAAGCTCAGCACAACTGCTCAGAGCTGCCTGTCGGTCTCGGCTCCCTCCAGAGACACCCGGGCGGTCTCTCCCTGGCGCAGAACCCACCCGGCCCGGCCCGGCCACCTCCTGCCTTTGTTCCCGCGGGGAGCGCGGCTGCGCCGGCCCGGGCACGGAGCGGCCACACCATGACCGTGCTCGCCAACGCGCGGGGCAGCTCCGCGGCGGCGCTGGGGGCGGTGAGGGCGCCGCAGCCCCGCGCAGCCGGGACCGGAGCAGCTGCCACGGCCGCGCTCGGAGCCCCCGTCCCGGCGCCGCGCTCACCTGTGTGCCGGCCCGGCGGTGCCGTGCGGGACTGGCCGTGCTGCGAGGGCCGGCAGCTCTGAGGGGCCGGTGGGGCTCTGAGGGGCCGGGGGCTCTCAGGGACCGGGGGCGGCCCCCGCCCGCCCACGCGCAGCCGCTTCCCGAACGCGCCAATGGGCGGCGCGCCCGCCCTTCCCCGGGGCGCGGCGCCCAACGGCTGCAGGGCGCGGCCGTCGCGTCATTTGCATGGGCCAATGGGGAGGTGGCGGAGGCGGGGCACCGCCCGAGGGGCGGGGCGGCAGGAGGACCCCGCCCGGGCTGGGCTCCCCGCGGATCGCGGTGCCGGGAAGAGGGACGGGGAGCTGGGATGGGGCAGCAGCGGCCGGGCCCTGCAGCACAACCGCGCTGCACCCGCGGGAGGGAAGCGCGCGGCCGCGCTGCTGCACTGGTGCCCGTAGGAAAGCGGTGCTGCAAGTTCGCCTCTGCCGCCTCCAGCGCCCGCAGATGAGGTGAAACCACGCGCTTTATGAAGCCGAGCTGTTAATTAAATGCATTTCATCTGGCGGAGGGGGGAGAGAAACAAATTGGAAAAAAAAAAAAGTGTGGTCCTTTTTCTCTGGTGCAGAAGCTCAAGAAGCACTTTAGAGGGGTGAGGTGAAAGGTGGGAAATGGTGCGGGGTTTGTGTTTGGGATTTTTAAACCTGATGTTGGAGTCCAGGACCACTGGGGGCTCTGGTACCAAGTTTTTTGTCTGTACAATTACAGCAGGATTACCGAGCAAGGACAGATACCTGGCCCTGAGCTCAATGCTCCTGTTCCCAATGCTTTTGTCATTTGTGCCTTCCTATTCCCTCCAGCCGTTATTCCAGACTTACAGTAGTACAAATATGGAAACATCCCTGTCCAGAGGATGGTTCTAAAAAAGCTAGAGTAGGTAGATATATATTAAGTATATAGATAACTAGATATTATTACTCATACATTCTTGATTTTGATCCATGCAATAATAAAAGCTCTGTCCAAAACTGGTGAAACAATGGCACTTATATTCTAAATAAACTGGGTATGGAGACTACGAAGAAGTGCAAACCATCAGACTGGATGAAAACTCAAATAAATAATTCATTTTCAGATGCATTAGGCTGTAGCATGGATGTAACTGAAGAGGAACAAGATGAATTACTTTATGATGAAGATGTAGAAATAACACATAAATATAATAATAATTCATATCATTTGAATGACGGTATTTGTACAGAAGATATTTCTGGTATTTTAAACCGAACCTGTTCTGAAGATAACAAATACACAACAGCAAATTATGCAGCTCATCCACAGCCTGAAGAATTCTCCAGTCACCATAGAAGCACCAAAGGAACAATGGGAGTTTCAACTGCAATGCCTGGAAGTGAAGCTTCCTTTAAGAAGGAGTTCCTTGTTGGTAGTTCCAGTAAACCAGACAGCAAAGAACATTTAACTACCTCAAAGATGTCCGATGTCCTCCTGCGTCATTTTTCTGAGGGAGAGTTACTGAGCACATGCCAGTTAATTGAATGTGAGACGATACCAGAGTCATCCTTCACTGACAGTATCAATGACACTGGGAGCGAACCTGAGCCTTCAGAACACCTCAGAGGCCCTTCAGTGCAGGAACAGTGGGCAACTACCTTTGAAGAGTATCACTTAGAAAAGCACAAAGAGGTAAACTCTGGTGGTAAAAATGAAAATGTGTTAAGTGAAAATAGACTTGTTTCAAAGAAACCTTGCACTGGTAAGTGTGGGTGCAGACAAGAAAATTCACAGCTGATTAATGAGAATGAACATACACACACCTTTCAAAACATGAAAGATGAGAGAGGCCTGTTTAAGAAAACAGTTTCACCTTGCAAGCTGCATTATGGCCAAGGTCAGGCTCACTATTGCCTTCCCGATTTCTATGAAGTTGCTTCAGAAGTACCAAAAAGAACTGACAATATTAACTCAGTTCCTACAACTGGGAGAGCAAAACCCTTCCCTGTTTTGCTAAGTAAACCAGTAACTGTGAACAACATGCTGGAAAATAAGAATTACTTCAATTCTGCTGAAGTAGAGAATAAAGAAGAAATGAGCATTTCAGAACTGCTGCAACAGCTAAAGGTAATTAGGATGCTTGAAGAAATTCATATTTGAGTGGTTTATTGTAAGAAGATACTCTGTGTCCCATAAAATCTAACATGACTAGTTCAGGCAGGCAGTACATCACTTGACTCAAAAATTGCTTTCACAAATAAAATTTAGTGGGACTGACTTTATACAACAATTTCATTACTAAGTTCAATGACTAAGTATTATTTAATACTTCAGTATTTAACACTGGAGTATTATTTGTGATGATAAAGCATCCTATCAAATCATAAGGAAATTCACTATAAATTTTAATTTCTAGTGTTATATGTAAACATTT
This sequence comes from Neopelma chrysocephalum, assembly GCF_003984885.1. NCBI lineage: Eukaryota > Metazoa > Chordata > Aves > Passeriformes > Pipridae > Neopelma > Neopelma chrysocephalum. The sequence goes on from NW_020925863.1 coordinate 1,442,537, forward strand.
AAGTTCACCAAAAATACTTAAATGTATTTTTAAGAAAAACTTTCTATTTTTATACCGTGCCTGTATTAAGAAAACTTTGGCCTTTTTTTACATCTTAAGGCTCTTCAACTATTTAGCCTAGTATTCTTTTTAAAGGATTTGTTTGACAACAATATTTCTTTTGCTGTAGTAAATTTATTTTAGAGTAGTAATTAGATAATAACTGCTCAATTTTGTGCCCTGACATGGAGTTCACTCACAGAGCTCTATGAATTCTTAAGTCCATTCCTAGGTTTAGATCTTAGTAAATCACTCAAGATGTAACAAAGTTTTAATAGTTTTTCCTATTATTTCCTGGCTGCAAACAAGATGCTGACTCAGCATGCTGACACCCAGAATCATATTGACCATCTGAGATTTAATCCCAAGGTAAATCTCTCAAAATAATTTTTTTGTTTTTAAGTCATTCTTCTTTATCTCTAGGACTGACTATCCCCTAAAACTATTTTGTCACCTTCATTTTGTACTTCCCATTTACACAAATCCTCTTTATATTTTCACAACGTAGAATTGAAGTATTGAAGTATTTATACAATGAGAGTACATACATCTAACTATAAACTCAGAAAATTATATGGTATTGTTAAACATTTCATGAATATTTTGTGTTTTGAGTTATTTCTAAGTTTGTTGTTTATATAACTGTTCTATACATTATATCTATAACCAGAGTTCTCACTTTAACAGATACTTCCTCAGTCAGACTTTCCAAATGCCAGCACTGCCATTTCCTCAGGAGACACTGGGACAGCACCTGGCGTCATTACATTAGATGCTCCCATCCCTGTACAATCTACACATGGTTTGCTTAAAGCAAGTAAATAAAATTAACTATGCAAATGACTATTTTATGTAACTTGATTACACTTTTGGGCAGACATTTCAACTGATCAGTCTTATCTTGTATCACACAGGATTGCAGTCTGGAACATCAGCATTACCAGCAGCTGGTATGGTAGAAGCACGATGTCCAAATCCTTCTAATTCACTGCCAGAACCAACACTAGGAGAAAAGATGTCTCAAATACTAAAGGATCAGACAGATCAACTGACAAAGAAAGTAAGAGCTCTGTTTCAATATATACTTTGCACTGATGCTCAAATTCCATATTCATTTGGCATATTTGTTTTCAAAATCCCAAATAAAAGTCTAATATTTTGTCTTTAAGGTAGAAGACTTCTCTAAGCATATGTCCCAAGAAACATTCTTTTTACAAGACAAATATCTGGTAAATTATTTTACATATTTTGAGCTATCTGAAATGCACTTTAAACGGCTGCAGACTTACAACATGGCAAGTTGTTCATGTTCTCCTCAAATGAATGTTTACTCTTTTTCTCAATTCAGACCAAAGGTACAAGTTTAAGAAGCAAAACTAAAGGTGTTCAGTAGGTGGTTGAATTCTTAAATCTGTTTTAAGGATTACAGTTCAAAACTATTAATGAAAGGCCTTAAGTTGCCATGTAAGTTAGGAATTTTGACACATCAGTTCAGAAGTCATAGTTTAATATTTTACTTGTACATAATAGAGCAGCACAGAGTACCAGGTGATCATAAAATATGCAGTCCTGTTCCAATTCAGAGAATTATCAAAATTCTTACCAAAAGCACTGCAAACAGCATCTGGCTCATGTAGCAAGCCACAGTGATAGCTACTTATGCTAAATGATAGTGACATTTGCTATTGAATTCTTTCTTATTGATGAAGGCATTAAATCAACTGAAAAGATACCTTGATGCCTTGGAAAGGAATTACTTAACAGCTAGAGAAAAGCACCATAACTTACAGCTGCAGAACTTCAAGGACAAGTCTATCAACATTGGAGAGTTTGATCCTGAGAGGTTGGAAGATAAGTGCTAAGTAGTACATCAGTATATTTTCTGTATTTTGAGTATCTTACAACTTTTACTTCATTCATCCATCAGAATTTTTCTGAAGTAAAAACATTATGTCATATGTGGTAAGCTAAGAGTGATTTGGCCAAAATTCATCTTGGGCTTTATAATTAGGGTATCTATTTAATTAATTCAAATACTTAAAAGGGACTCAGTGAACTCCATTAATTTTATTTTTTTCCTATGAGAAACGTACTGCAATGTCCCATATCATAGTAAGAAATAAAAGGTTATTTTATACAGGTTTAACTAACTGTGTATTGCAATTGGATTTAGAAGAGTGGAAGGGGGAATATTTAGACTTGGCCTGCTGCTTGAAGACATTCAAGAACAAATGGATCACAGCAAACACAGCCTGTCATCTTTGCTGACTTCCTATGAATCTGCCTATTCATCACATTCTTTTTGTGAGGTAATCGAGTTTTATTATTTAAAGACTGCGATTTTTCTGTTTTACTGATGCAAGTCTCGAGAACATAAGTGTGGTTGTACAATTGTATGTTCTCCTCTAATAAGAGCACGATGCTTTTAGATAGCACGTTACTTCAAAGAAAATATTTTATGAACTATTAACTTCATAATATTTCATTAATTGTAACAGAAACTTAAGTATTAAAAAACACTGCTACGCTGAATATTCTTAATTCCAGTTTCCAAAGCATTTATTTCAGAGTAAGAAAATATAAACAGCTACTTTGACTTCTACAAAGCTGTCTTTGTTTGGGGGAATGAATCAATTCCCACTATCACTTAGTGGGAAAAAATATTACTTTGTTTGTCCATGAATTTTAAGCTGCAGAATTACTAAAAGACCAAACAGTATTGTGCTATAGAAAATGGAGTTTACTGCTAAGTACAGTAATATTTTATCCCAGATCATAAATACACACACACATGAAATCTTACTGCCTCCTACAAATCTACAGGTAAGTCTCACCCAATGCTTTCATAATCAATGTTTTACATAACATTTTCCTCTGAAGCCCAGGTTAGGAGAAACTCAGGAGATACTGTTTGGCAGAAGTCACATGCTTGAAGTGCAGTGACCACATCCACCTGTATCTGTGCTGTGGTTACTTTGTACAGAGCTCGGTGGTTTCAAGCATTGCTGATCCTCCAGAAAGAAGAGGTACTGAAACTCCATTTCTTTACGAGAACTATGAGGGAGAAAAGAGTCCGACAACTGATGTAATCCCACAGACAAATCAACCTTATTTAGAAGGCAAAAATTGCTGTCTTTGTCCTCACATGTAAGTGAAAACTTGGAAACAGCTGTTGAAGTTTTTATAAAAATGTACCTAAAAGTATTTGCTGAGTAAGAAAATTGGAATGACTGGAATCTCTGAAAGCAACACAAATATTTCCAGAATAAAACTTCTACAGAATTCTGTAATTACGTACCCAAGAATTCCTCCCATTCCTCCCAGCCTCGCATTCCTACCTTTCTGAGTCTGAAAGTATTTCCTGAAGCCAAAACACTACTATCACTTTCACCTAGAGTTAAATCATACTTCTGTATAAAATTAATTACAGCCACACAAATTCAGGACATGAATGACTCATCAAAGCATCTCAATGAAATTAGAAAAATAAAATAAGTGGTTTCCCCTTAACCAATCTAAGGTTAAAAAAAGAAAGCTGCATCAAGTTCCAGAAAAGCAGCAGAGCTTCTGAGAAAAGAAGGTCTGCTAGCAAACAAGCATTTTTCTAACATAATGGCAGATCTCTTTTCATACTTTTTTTTTCCAACTTAGATTATCTTACTGAGCTTTGAGGGTGCACAACATTTTCCCTCCAGTTTTTCCACAGCATAACATCTCAGCTTTTGTGCTACTACAGCTTATCATCACATTGCTGAGTTGGCTTACAAAGGAGAAATATCAGGATCCTCAAACATTTTTGAAACCTGTGATAAAGTTTGCTGCTCTCAGGACAGATTTAACTGTGTTTACTAACCTGCCTCTCATTTTTCAGAGAACAAAACCCTACAAGCAAATGCTTGCCTACAAAAAATAATTAAGTAATTGAGAGAAAATAATTAATATATATTAATCCTTTCAAAGCAACATGGTTATTTTGGAGTTTGGAATTTTGGCAAATTAAATCTCTATCCAAAGCTACATCTTACAATACATGCAGCACAGAACACAATCATACTAATCTGAATATTCCGTCAGATTATTTCACAGGGTAGATGATAATATTTGTCTAGTAAAACTCACCTAGCTTCCACTTTTTTCTCTGTCATTGAAAGGAAGTTAGCTCAATCTTCTGATCATTATGTTCATGAATGGGTGAAAAACTTCCCAAATAAATCTGATCACTCTGTACACCCTAAATTGAAAATACACATCAAATAACTCAAATAAGGAACTTTGTTCTTGTCCTCTTAGAAGGTACATCTCAAATATTCCTCTAATTATCTAAAGGCAGTGCTATTGAAGCCTTAATAACTCAAAGTTACTAAGAAACCAAATCCTATTTAACATATGTTGTAGCAAAATACTATCAATGGTAACACATGTATAAATATGTAAGATTTCATACAACTTCACTATTTGAATATGTGATTATCAAGACATCTACTTTTAAGGATTTTTAACAGCTTGTTAAGTCAGAATCTGTTCTTTAACTAAAGAGGTCATTATTTTGCAATTGGTTAATTATTAATTTAAACTTCTACTTACCACCTTTTCAGAAAACTGATAGAGTTCTTTCTATGAATAAATCTGATTTCTTCTCAACTAAGAAATGGTTAATTATTAATATAAAATGCTTGTAAGTCTCATCATAGAAGTATTCAGATACAATTAAATTATCATTCTGTTTCCATGCTCAAAGAAACATAAACATCCAGGAAAGAAAAACTGGAACATCTTCACTCTTCAGTCAGAGAAAACCAACTGATTTATCAGATACCAACCTGAGTAAGTCATGATGGCATACAAAGGTCAGAACTGTGCTTAAACCTGCTGGTGAATCCTGTTAAGAAATACATTCCTGTCACATCTTAACTACATGAAAATTGTAGTTTTAACAGATGTTACTGCTTAGCACAGCACAAAACACTAAGAATAAAAAGGAGGCTAAAGGGGACACCAAGTCAAATTCACTGTGGAAGTCTCAGTGACAGACCAAGAGGCAACAGACAAGTTGCAAGGCAATTTTCAGTTAAATAAGAGCAAAAAATTTTTAAGTTGGAGTCTAGTCAAACATTGAAACAGTTTGCCCTGAAGAGGCTGTGGTATCTCCATTCTCAGAGATATTCAAAACTCAACTGGACAGGGTCCTAAGCAACTTCATTTAAGTTGGTCCTTCTTTGAGAGGGGACAGGGCCAGATGATCTCCAGAAGTCTTATCCAACCTGAATTAGTCTATAAATCTAATTCAGCTTTCTAGAGAAGGTTCCAAATATTGCCACTTTTACTATTTTTAGAGCATGACAGTGATATGCACACAAGGCTTTGTTTTTTCTTCTGATGTACGTTTACTTCATGTCCTAGAAGAAAATTCCAAACTTGACAACTGAAACATTTCATATCAGTACTTCAACTTTCAGTTTTTGGATTCAACTTTCTTATTCTGCGTGAATAAATTTTTGCATGAAAACGCTGCAAAAAGTTTTCCTCGATCTTTGATCCATTCAGGGTTGACACAGACAAGAAATACTCTCCCCTTCATTCCTTCCTTAGTCTAGCTCCTAATAATATAATTTCATGAAATCCAAACTAGACCCCACAGAGGCTACTATGAGCTACTTAAGTCAGTTGTCAAGTCATCCAAGACTTCAGCTCTTGGAAGCTTAGTAGCAATCTGTAGGCATTTGTCTCTCTTAGGGCATCTTAATTTTATCTTTCCACTGCAGAATACTCTGAAGCTGTTAGTACCCAACAACTAAAGAATAGCATGAGCTGTCCTAGATTCAGTTCTAAGTCTAAATATATAGATTATTCTTACCTTTGGTCTGTCTGTTGTCCTTGTTTGTGATTCTTCTTTGTGATATGCTTGCACTTTAATATAAGACACTGAGACCATTATTGTTAGTACTGGTTTGTGCAGTAGTTAAAGCAGTGCTGTACTAGAGCTGCACAAATTCTCATCACATTTCTATTAGGTTGCACTGTTTGCACAACACTATGCACAGGGAGATGGAGAGCTTCATTTTTTTATTAAAAAACAGTTCTTGGTCTGAAAATAACCACCACCAAAAAATAATAAAAATCTACATTCAAGGCTTACAGTCACAGCTGAAAGCCAATCTTTAAAGCTCAATTCCCACATTCCTGTAAAATGGAGGAAAAAGTACTTCCTCAAATTGCAGTATCATTAATGGCAGCAAAGGGCTCTGAAATTATGGTGCTGAAAGCCAAATAACGACCTGGATACACTAGCCTAAGTTTCTAATATTTCAGAACCTTTTAACTTATTTTTTGAATTCTAGGCAGTGATTCAGAAGACATCTCAGTCTACGATTCTTATAATGATTCACAAAGCAAGGACCTTGTCAACTGTGACACTCAGAATTACAAATCATTAAATACGAGATTATGTGGAGAGAGAAAAGGTACAATGATTGCAAAAATATTAATATCTAAAAAGAAACACAGCTTATAGTGTTTGTTTTTCTAAACAACATGTCTGTTTTCAGGACTCGGATGCAGATGCCCCAGGGGAAGCAGAGATCAAGTTAAACTCAGGAATTACAAAGAGTCTGTTCAGTCTTGTGCCCTATGTAGAAATAAAAGTTCTGGTTCATCCTGTAAGTATGATGTGTTACTGAAATAATTATCAACCACAGGCTAGATTTTAAGGGGCAAGAAGCCACACTGCACATATCAGGCCAAATTTAATTTAGTATAAGCAATCATTAGCATTGTAGCTAAAACAGTGGGTTTTTATAGATCTTGTAGAGCAAAAAATCAGGAAATATAACTTTTACACACCTGCCCAAGTTTAATCTCCATGCACAACAGCTTTAACCTTCTCTGGTTCTTTATGAAAGGAGTGCCTTTCATATTCCGTTCATGGCAGGAATATCTCATTTTGCAGTGCCACATGAAAGAACATGAAAATTGGGCATTACTGTGCCAACTTTTACAATGCCAGCCATTGCCTAAAGTAGCATAAACAAGTATTAAAGAAAATTTCAGTTCTACACTCATCCTGTGACATGCAGCAAGGTAAAGACTAATAAAAAAAAATTTAAATGTTTAACATCTACTTTTTAAATTCACTTATCTCAGACTCTCTCTCTACCATAAGAAAAAATTGCTTAAAGAAAAATGTAAAATTTCAACAGTCACAAGAAAGTATAAGTTAGCTACTTGTCTCTAGCAATTCTGTGAAACTATAAAATCAAAGCAGTACTCATGTAATTAGTAGGATTATGAGAGTCTGATTATTCTCCACCTCCCCCCTCCAGTCTTTCACTGTATGAAATAGAAATCTGCATACCATTTGCCACAGAGCTAAATTCAACAGCAAGCACAAAAAGGTTAATCTGTCCTCATTTACAAAAAACTTAAGCATATTCAAGTTTTATTCATCAGTGATAGTTTGCTTGATCTTTTATTTATGCTAAATAGAGAAAAATGTTAAATACACAGAAAATTCACAAAAAATTACCTTTTTTTTTGCTTGTTTTAAACATGGCCTCTATGACTCCAGCTTATTCACAGAAAAGAATCTCCACAAAAAAGGCTCAAAAAAATAAACAGCCACGTGAACTTGTAAACAGACTTTCTGAAAGGTAAGCTGTAGCAATAACTACATAGTACATAAGAAAATCCCATTGTTGAAGATCCAGCAGGGAAAAAACACACTAGTATCATAGGCAGGAAGAATGTTTTATCTTTTGCAGTGCATTTTGATATTAAAATTTTACTCAGTAATTAATTTAAAATATGTACTCTAAGAACATGTATAAATAGTTCTTAGAGTAGTTTTTCAGTCTTTCTAAGTTATTGAAGGGTACACATATAACTTCTTTATCTGGCACATTAAGTAATGACAAGAAATATTTAATTTTATTAAGAGGATGTTCCCATTCACAGATTCCAAAGCAGGTCTGTATTTTCAGGATGCAGCTCTGTTTGCTGCCAACTATTTCTTTAGAAGTAACAGTCCTCCTTTTAATTGTTGTGAACATTAAATAATTCTGGGAGACCGAGAAGTAAAATGGATTCTTAACTGTAGCACAGACTAGACTGAAATGGAGACAAGTTTTGTTATCATATTTTTTGACTCAGTAGCAGTAATGGCCTGGAAGTACAGCAGCTGCACTTGAGAATCAATGGCACAGACCCCTGGGTGAGAGAGCAGCACCAAGAGAGTGATGCTGTGAGAGATTTCCTTACTCTGCATCCTGGCATGTTTTCTGTCTTACTGCAATAGAGATGGAACACAAATAACAATGGAGTGTGTTTTACAGTTAAATGGGAAATTCTACTCACTGTAAAATTAACTTGCAAACCAGTGTGCTATCAAGGTGTGTGTATTTAATTCAGACTTTAGAAATTCTTTTGCTTACTGAAATTATTTGTGTTTTATTCTCTATATCTTCTCTTTAGGGAATCCTTTGAGGCTGCCAAAACCTGCTGTTCAAGCACATGCAATAAAATTCTTGTTTCACATCAGTACATCACCAGCAAGAAGTTTGCCCAAAGCAAATCTGCAATCAGAAACGCCAGTGATTCCAATGCAAATGTAAGACTTGAAAGTGAACATTAAAAGCCACATAACTATCTTGGAAAGGTTAAATCCACACATCAAGGCACTATTGAGCATCCCTTTCTTAGCAAGCTGATTATTACAATCTAAGCAAACCTAGACCATTTGAGGATAAGACTGTATGGAGTTAAAAACCCAAGCATTTTAGCTTATATATTAGTATATAACTTCATGTAAGTATGTCCAGACTTTTTATGCAACTTAGTCCCTATATGAAATGATCAGGACAGAATAGTAGCACTGGATCTTACCTCTGAAATGGTTTCACATACTGAAACAATGTCAACACCTAGCCATACAAACCACTATCACAACCACAAGAAAACCTTCTCAGTAGCACAACACTGGCCCTGCTACTTTAGAAAAGTGTAAATATCCCTCAGTTCCAATGATTACATAGTCAAAGAGAAATAAATAACAGATACTTCCAACTTGAATCATGGACCAGTCTTATCACATAACTCAAGTTCTACTTCTCAACATGTATTCAGAGTGAAAATTGTGCACAAAACCTTAAACATCACCTTCTATTCTATACCTATGTATGCATTTGCCTTCACCATTAACAAGGCTACATTTTATTATTTCCAACAGATTTTAAGTTCTACTCTGGATCATGCCATACAGACAGCAAACAGTTTGAAGGAAGCTACAGAACGAATGGTACGAGCAGTTTCAGAAGATCTAGCTAAAGTCAAAAGAAAACCACTTTAGTTACCCAGTTTCAAATACGATGTTGTTTTGCTGGTTGATAAAGAAGTGTTAGGACCTCTGCAAATATAAAGTGATGAATACAAATATCAAAAAGTCAGCTAGCTAACTTTGACAGCTGTTCTGTAACTGTTAGTATTAAACCACACCAGATATAAAGGTATTCCACAAGTTTACGCTCAGTCTCAGAACTCTAAAACAAATTACTAATTCTACTGAAAGTCTTTAGTAGGTTGGCTAAAGGTACCTTTCTTTTCTTTAAGTATCCATTCCTGTGTACAAGTACCTTTCTCTAAGTGTCCACCTAAGGTAGCTTAATAAAAATTGGCTTAAACAAGGAAAATTAACTTTCTGACTTTGATTTCCCCACCCTCCCAGGTGTGAGAATAAACCTTAGTCATTACTAAGTATCATTTCTTCCCACATTTTAGCAGCAGCTGCTTAAACACACCAAAACAGCCTCTGCACCTGAGGCATCTACCTGCAAACATCACGCTAACATACCAAGTCATAGTTCACATTTGTAATTATTTTGGTTTTACAGTGCTCTACATTGAGAATTGTTTGTTTTTATAGTTACAAACTAGAATTCAGAAAAATGTTATAGGTATTTCTGCTAATTTTTTTAAAGTTTTGATGCACGTGGTGTTTGATGAACCAGTTAATTCTAGAGTGTTGTTCCTGTATTCATATTGAAAAAAAAGTCAGAATACATTCAATTCCTAACTCATTTAGGTGCATTTGAAAGATAGAGCCACTTATTCTCACCATGCTACATGTGCTGCAACATCTTAGAATGTAACCTTCTCACCTTTTATTCCTCTCTAATGTGTGTGGAGGGGAACTTAACCTTTTTCCACCTTCTAATTAACCCTGAATGATCTTACCTAGCAAAAATATTCTCTTAACCTGCTAGTTAAACTTAGAGCAAAATAAAGAGAAAAGAAACAAATCCACCTTTATGCAAAACAAGAAATTAATTCCTTTATGATTGGGAAAAATGTAAATAAAAAACCATGAGTAATCTGTTTTTTTCATTATGACATTTCTCTCAGCTTCTACATACAACAAACTAACATTTCAAGGCACATAAATACAACATCCCTTCAAAAGTTTAGTAATTTTAATTACGTAATTTTTAAAGAGAAATCTAAACATTACCAGTGTTACAGAATTCACACAGTTTAGATTATTCCTTTCAATGCAAATTTAAGTATTTCTTTCTTAGTATGTAACAAAGCAGAAAAAAGAGTAAATTCTCTTGAATACATCAGGTTTTGTCATTTGGTTTGCTTTTAGCTTTTCTTTTTTAAATTACCAAGCCATTTGAAAGATTCAACTGCTTCCCTTCTTTTCCTCTCTTTTTCCCCTGCCTCCACTTCCTCAAGAAGACATGCTTATAGTTTTGGAATTTCTGTATCACAGGCAATTCAACTTCTAACAGATGCACTATGTAGACACAATCATAAGGAAGTTGCTAAGAAATTAATTTTTTTAAAAAGCTTCATTAATAATCCCTGTATATACTTAAATATAAAGTGTACTTCAGTGCACAGTTGACAGCATTTCTTCAGTTATTTATTGTGATTAGAACTGCTTAATAGTTCTGTGATTAATTATCTCCCTTACCCAGCACCATCTAAAAAGCCTTTAGATTTTTCACAATTAAATATATTTAAAGAATTTTCAATTAGTTACTTTTAAAGAAAATATTACAATTTAAGACATTGCATTTGTATGAAACATTTTTACCATAAACCCATATATACAAATTTTCTCCTGAAGCCCCTACCCAAGGGCCTAGGCCCTTTTTATTTCAGTAATTTTTAGAAATAAATTCTATTATATAAAGGTTTCACAGTTCTCAAAGACAATTCCAGTTTATATATAGTCACAATAACTTTTAGCATAATTTCTTAGGAACAAACATGCCCTTTTGAAAAAGCGCTTATATTATAATATTAAATACAACCTAAGAAACATACGTGTTTAGTTTTTCTTGTCTCTGACTTCTACTTCCCAAAAAGCAGCAAATTTAAATTATAACATGACTTTCCATTAGTCAGAACCATGTAGTATCATAGTGCAGTGTTTGGAAAAGTCAGCTCCATTAGAGTATGTACATACTGTTTGTCTCTGTAATGCACCATAAACATCACCATATCTATTCATCCTTAATGGAGACCATATCCTTGGGTTTAGTAAGGCTCTTCACTTCATCCAGTAGTCTTTTAGGTGTCAAAATATGAGTAGAACCTGACAAAAGAATATAAGTATTAACTGTGTCAGTCAAATTCTGACTTTCAGACATTCCCTCTTTAAAACATCAGTGACATGCTGGTGTGTTTTTACTGTACCTGCAAAACTGACAAGTACAGTAGTTCAAAGCATGTTCATATAAAACACCATCCTATAAATGTAAGTGTTACCATTAGGTAGGAAATGTCCCTCTCCCACACACACATCCAGATCAGGACTCGTGCTTGGAATAAAAGTTTGAAGTCCTGCTCTGCTCTGTTTGAAACAGAGCTTGAACCTGGGCCACTTATGCTGTCCCAGCCTGCAAGAAATCTCCCCAGTGAATGACAGGCTTTACCCTAGAATCAAGAAACTACCTGGATTAAAGGTCATCACAAACAGTAGTTTTCCACAGAAATATCAGTTACAAAAAATTGGCTTTTACTGACTAACATTTCTGTGAAAAATTTACAGCAAATTCCCAGTCTTGAGCAGCAAAGAAAATCCTTAGTATTCTTCAGGAGTGCACAACTCTCTCTCTTATTCTCATAGAGAGTAATTATAACTTCTGCCATGAAGGGTCACCCTACAGTTCTAAAGGCAGTGCTTAACTGTTTAAGATTACAGCTGTCTGGAACTTTTGGTTTTAGCAGAGTCACTAGTGGGCTAGTATTCCTTGAGTTCTGAATCACAAATGCAGCAAAATTTTAATCCTGCATTAAGCCACATGGAAATCTGGCAAATTTCACCTTCCCTCAAAAATCAGGATTACAAACAAAACTACAAGAATCATCTCCAAACAAAAGGGAAGACGGTGCTGTGGTTAGTGCCAGATACCACAGTGAAAGAGTGACCACTAAACATGGTTTTGTAAACAAGTCTCAGATGAAGAAACAGTCTGGTTAATCTGCATTTCTGTTATCCTGGTCTTTCCGTTGCAACTCAAAACTAGGTCAACTAGGTTGACCTACCTCAACCACCATCAATGAAACCAGCAAAGAAAAAATTAACCAGAAAAACCAACCACACACACAAACACACCTACAACACCCCTGACTATTTAGAGGTAAAAGACTCTAGATCTCAGAATCAAGGTTGTCATTGTTTTAGGAAAGGATTTATTTAAAATCATGGTAGATAAATTCAAGCCTTTCTGAAACTCAAGACCGAATTTAACTGCCAGAAAGACATTTTAAGCAATTTAAAATGCTTTAGATGACCCTGCACCCAAATATCAGCTGCCCCTGCAGATGGATACAAGTCTCTGGCAAGGTTCTGTGTTTAGAGCTCTGTTTTGATATACTGTACTACTTCCACAAGCAACAGGAGTAGCAAGGGTCACTAAAGGCAAAGCACAGGCAGATGCAAAAGTTGTGAGGCAGCTGTAATGCAAGGAAATAGAGGTATGTTTAAATCCTTTTTGCTACACTTCAACATATTTCTCTGACATGATTCATGATGGTTTTTCTGTAGAGCATAACTACTTTTTTTGTCCTTAATACCCTGTTGCAAAAAAAATCCTCTAAACACCAAGCAGTCTGACCAAAATAAAAAGATGTTTCTAAGTGCATAGTTTTAAGCAATACACTGGCTATAATATTAGTGTACTGAACCATCACAGGGCATGTATGAAAAACAATCCTAATGATGATCTTACATTTTCCAGAAGCACATGTAGTACAGTGCACACACCATCCTTCTCCCAAGGCAAGCTTACCAATAACAACTTCACAGGACTTGTAGGCTTCAGAAACCTCATAAGCACAGCGCATCTCAGAATATGTGACTCCCCCAATCACAAATATAATCAGCCTTGCACTGCTCTTCCGCTCCTCTCTGTAACTACCCTTAGGTTTCTGGCGTGCACTGTAAAAGATTTCAGAAGATGACATTTATCCAGCTTTACTGATTCATTTTTGGTTAAAATTATATATTTAACAAGCAGTTAATTCCTGTCATGCAGTTCATGGTTTGATTGTAATTTCAGCGAAAGTATTTAGATAAATTGATAATTTATCAATTATCAAAAGGGAGGTACTCCAAGTAAGGGTCTAGATGACTAAGAAGAATTATTAAAATAACAACCAAGTTCAGTATGTTTTAGATTAAATAAAAATATAGGCTTGAGACTTTGGCATTACCTTATATACATTATTTTACCATTTAGTAAGCACACTTCCATAACTCTTTAGAATGTATATGACAAAAATACTGAGAAAGGGGTAAACTATTTTTCAGGAAATAAAATTATTTACCTTACTGCTCCTGAACCATTCCAGGTGGGAGGACACCGGGAAGAATAAGGCCAGTCTTTTGAATCTAGCTTGTTTTCTATAGCATCCTGAAGGGCAAAACAAAGACACACTTTAAACAGCCTTGTATAGACCTAAAACCCACCAAGTTTCAGCTTTCAGTAAGGATGTCTACCCGGAATTTAATGCCAACACATGCAGCTTAGAATAACCAATTGCAAGTCGCATCTCATGAACAACACTCCGATGTAACAAAGTGCTAGACCACATAATGCTAAAATGTATTCTAAGTCTTTTGCGTATCACAAGGAACTGGGAGTACATGTGCTTTTTTTATAAACACAATATTGATTTAACTATTCAGATTTTACAAGCAGCTTTTCATCTGTAACAATCCTAAAGCATTTAATTTCTCTACAGCAGTGTATGAGACAAGTCAGGGTCCACTAAAAATACAAATGAGCATGTGAAAGCCACCAAAATCTATGAATTACAGCATTGGGTCAGATTAAAGGTCCGGTGAACTCACTACCCTGTCTGACATCAGTCACTAATTGATGCTTAGGAAGAGGTTTAAGAATAAAGGAATTACATTTCCAGCAAGAAACATCTTCCAGTCTCTACCACATTAGTTTAGATTTGAATTGCAGTTTAAAAACCCACTGGAGGAAAAAAACCAAAAAAACCCCAGATCTTTAAATTACACTAAACACTACCAATCACAGGACAAGCTGTTCTAAAAGACCTCTTGCTTTCGCTTTCATTTGCTTCACCTTTAAAATGACCTCTAATAAAGAGCATTACTAGCACACAGCAGTCTAATGTTCTGTATTACTGACAGACTAAAAAAAGATAACTTTTTCGCCAGATGTATTTGACAACAGTAACTCATAATAGTATGGACTGGCTGTAACTGCTCATTCAAGTAAATTTCTGCACTTCACCCATGAATTAATTAGTTGGTCAAATTTACCTCCATAACATCTTTGATAACAGGTGTCCACCTAGAAAGCTGAAAGGTTTCTTCTGAAGAACGGTCCCTTCTTGGGTATTTATGCTGCTGAACAGCAAACTGAAAAGATTTTCAAAACATGGTTGCATTATAAAGTGTATTTGGACTTTTGAAAATTATTCGCAGTCAGTAGTGGAAGGAGGGGGCATCAGTAGGAAAATTTAAAGAAATAATAATAATGACAAAGAACAACAATTAATACCTATAGAATTCAGTGTACACTAGAAATAATAATTTCAGAGACAAGGAACTGAGTAAGTTGGCACTTTCCAAAACCAGCTAGGTCAAGTCACCATCTCATGATTGTAGAGGGAACATTATGGGTACCTTACTTTAAACAATTAACATGAATAATTTTCAAGGGATTTAGCACTTAAGAATTCCTAGTAATTGCCTGTTTCCAAAAACAGACCTGGATAATACTACTAGGAGTTGCTGAAAGAGCTGTAGACAAGTGCTTAGGTGGTAGGAACTTAGAAAATAAATAAATACATTCTTACTGAAGAGATAACAGGAACATCAAGGTATTTCCAATTTTTTATCATATCACTATCACTTTCTATGTGCACATTCTGGATCAGCTTCTCCAAGTTCTCCTGGGTAGTTCCTTCAATATATGGAAAACAGACAACTTAATTACCAAGAGACTGTAAGACCAATTTTGTCTCACACTTTCTGGGCTGTTATTTAGGCCAGGATTTTTTTGTTTGTTTTGTTGTTTAACATAATATTATATTTTAGATAAAATTTTGTTTAATGGTGCATTTTTGAGACCAAAACTCAATATTGCTGCAGATTCCTCAGACCAGCATTCTGCCAATTTCCTCCTCTTCTACTACAAATTCTTCCCCGCTGACTTAATTTGTGAAAACAAGAAAACAAACTATTGCACACATCCAAGAATAAGAATGATGCTAAGACACAGTATAAATCTGCACTTGAATTACATCTCTTAACTCCTTATCAGTAGGATCTTTGCTACCAATTTGAGCGCAGCTACAGAGGATGGATAAAATTTATTTCAAACTTGGCCATCAACTCCAATATTAACTTATATTAACTAAAAATACCTATCCTAAAACTTGAGTTCAAGTTAATAGCATTGAGGAAAAAAATAGGACAAGTTATCATACCATTTGTGCTAAAGATATATAGCAGAATAGCTCTGATTTTGTCATAACTCTCGTGACTTTTGTTGAGCAGAACTGGAAGGAGGACCCTCATGGAGTCTTTCACTTTTTGACCTTCTGCATCAGTTCCAAGAGCCAAGTCCTAAATTAATAAAAAATAAAAGCCCACACACAATGGTTTTAGAGAGTAATCATTAAAAAGCACATTGTTTTGTGTGTTTTGAAATGCATTTTTATGAAACCACAGGTTTTGGGAAACAATCAAGCTGCATCAATTTAAACTCAGTATGACATGTCTGACATTTATTTCAATACCTGCAGCATTATAATAACTCTACATAACACTGAAAAATTTAAAACTGTTTGATATCTAGAATTCTCAGAAATGTAGCTTACAGTTTTTTACTTGAGATTAATAGTACAATGTAATGCCTCACCCTAACAGGTGCTTTTCCCAGACATTTTAAAAAGGCTTCCACCAGCAGAACATACTACAGCAACTTCACAGGAGTTTTGAACAAAAAACCAAAGATTATCTTTATACAAATCAGCCATATTTCAAGAAAAAAACCCCAAACTCTAAGAATACCTCCGTTATTGGCAGATTAAGAGCCTTGTACATCTCAGTTTTAATACTAGTACCTCAAAAACTGACTGCAAAAAAAAAAAAAGGCATGAGATTTTCGTCACTTAAAACAAGCCTCTATTCCTGCAAACAAAAAATCTGTATTTGAAATAAGTTGCTGCTTGGGTTTTGGCTTTTTTAAACATACCTGTTCAGTTTTACAGAGCCTTTCTATGTTAGATTTGAATTTGCTCATGCAATCTTCTGCTATGTTAAGATGAACAACTTGCTATAAGACAGAAAGAAAGGAAAAAAAAAAGAAAATCACAAGCTGCCATAAACTTTACGGTCTTTTTTTAACATACCAATTATTTTTACTGATTACAAGAGTCAATCCTTCAACTATCCTTCAGAACCATCATGCATTTTCCCTGTTTTACCCTTCACTTAGAGACCAGCCCCGGTAATACCTTTTAAAACATTAAACACTAATGCGATATTCAATCCTCAAAGCACACAAATAATATGATTTTTTTAGTTAGTAAAATGAAACACCTGGAAACAAGTTTTCTTCTCCAAATTTTACAGTAGATGAACATACTGGAGAACAGCTATATAGCACACTCAACAGGAAAACAACAGAATAAAGCTCGACTTCAATAACACAAAAAGTTAAAGTGCACAGAAATATTTATTGTGACGTTGTAATTACAGAAGACTCCTTACCTTACTGATCTCTTTACGATACTGCGGCATCCTTTTCATCAGCTGGGACAGAGCAGAGAGCGATAACTGCGAAGAAATGATACAAGTTGAAAATTTGCCACCCCCCCAGTATTTGAAATGCTTATCTCCCTTCTTGTTGCAGCCTTTCTTCCCCCACAACCCTTGAAAATTCCAGTTGAGAAAAGCCTCAATGTCTGTAATAGGTCAATGAATTAAACGGATCTGATCAGCTGAAAATAACCGAATTACCAGGAAAGACAGCAATACTTTAATTTAAACAACTTACTTTTCCTTCTGCTTCTTTTTTTTTTGATGACATCTCTTTCAAAAGTTTTGGTATTTCCCTGAAAAAAAAAAAAGAAAAATTATTGAATGCAACAGCACAGAAGTTCTTAAATCTTTTCTTAAACTCTTAAAGGAACTGTACAAGAAGAACTTCTGAATGAAAGTAAAAACTTCAAATACAGGTCTCCTTCAGTGAAGAGACCATTTTTTTTGTGAAAAATTGCAAGTTAAACTTATGATATCTGCATAATGTCATTTGATGTAACAGCTTGCTAGTACTTTACACAAAATAATCCCTTCAGATGCAAAAGATTTGAAAATACTTCCCAGGAAATTACTTTATTTCCATTTTCCTCAAGAATTGTAAGTAACATTAGCATAACTGTATACCTTGATACGTAACGTATTTTGGAAGCACAGTTTCTTGCTGGCATGCAATGAAGTCTATATTACAAACCATCTTCACTACTACCTGTATTCCTACCAAACAGCTCAAATACCTTCCCTCTCAAAGAAACCAAGTGGTTGGGTTTGTTATTCATTCACATACTCTATCACATCTGCAATATGCTTGTGCCGCATCTTCACCCAGAGGTCATCATCTTCCTCCAAAATTGCCTCCTTTTCCTTCCCAGCAGATCCTTCTGTTTTGTATCTTCCAAGAGAAAATTCAGACGGTAATTTGGTTTTTGGGTTTCCCCTAATTCTCATTACTTATTACAGTATTATTTGTTACAGTTTAATGAACGTGAATGGTAACAGCAGTAACATACAAAGGTTTTAATTTACAAGCCGAGCTATTGCCTGACAAAAATATAATTAACAGAAGGATTTTACAGATTACATCTTTGAACATAGAAGAAGCAGATGAATTTTAGAATGGTTCTTTGGGGCAATAGCTTCTGGACATTCTTTTAAATCAATAGTAACTAGAGATTTAATCACACATTCACATGCAGCTCCATTTCTCTTCAGCTTTCTATGTCAACTTCCCTCTGGTTTCAAATGCAAACTGCACAAACAACACACTGCAACTGCAAAGTGCAGCTGTCCATGTGTACTATAAGACATTTCATAACTGAAGGAAAATGAAGTCCCATTCACCAACAACACAGACTAAGCAGGACAAATTGCTTCACATATAAAAAGGAACATGCTTCACACCATTACAGAGCAGTTATTACTTGGCTATAAACAAAGCTCACGATAAACCTACAAAGCAAGACAACAAAATCATATTACACAATATTTTCACATTTACAGAAACTCACATAGTTGCCAGAAAGCAGAATGAAAAAAAAAATCACAAGATTAATTGTGAAAATCAGATCATGGCTACCTATAAACCATACTCTGCTACATCTTCATACCTGGTGAGTCTGAGATTTATAGAACTCTGCACTTTCTATTAAAACATTCACTCAGTGCTTCCAACCAAAGACAGGCATTCCTGTTTGCTTGACCAAACAATGAGGCCATTGGGTGTCATTTGCTGTAGAGGGTCATCAGAAAGCAAAGTCCTACCAAAATCCTTGTTGTCAGAACAATCTGACAGCAAAGTACGTAACTTACACAAATCACTGTTACACTGTTCCAAACAGTGCTTATGAACTGAACATGACTTACTTAAATGTGCACTTAGAATAGAAACATGTACATTTTAACAACTACACAAATTAAATGACTGGAGCTATAAAACTGAGCATTTCTGAGAAATAACCAAGAGTTTTCTCAGTATGCAATTACTGGTCTAATTTGTCTTGTTATGCCAAAAAGGTTGAGAATATGAAAGAAAATCTAGAGAATCTCAGTGTGTACTATAACAAAGTTCTTGGTTTTTAAAAAAAATGCAATTCATTAGACCCAAAACTTAACAAAAATGATATTTAGATCCTACCTAATCTCAACTAAGTGAGGAAGTTAAAAAAATGAAGTTACAAATCCAAGAGGAAAGAGTCATAAGTGAAGCAACCATTATGTAAAGGAGCTAATATTGCCATGGTGCAACTATGCTAAATAACTCCAGAGATTTTATAATCAAGAGTAAAGGGTTTAGGTTTGTTTTTTTTTTTTAAAGTACTTGCTTGTAAGTATCGTTTTCAATTGGTAGCAGGTCATACGCCATTGCCTGGAAGGTGAGCTCATGAAGTACAGTTGATACTGGATCAAAGGCACGATCAATTATTATTAGTTGGGAGTGGGTTTTAGCCTAAAAAGCCATCAAACAAACATGAAGAAGTTAAGACATATAATACAAAGTTAATGCATGTTAAATCTATTTACATTAAGGTTACAGCACTGCAGATATATTTTGAAAAATAACTGAAAAAAAACTGAAGTATGGTCCAAGTGTTTATCAACATTAATAACAACAAACATTTAAATTACATACAATGGGTTTAAATATTAATTTTAAGGCAATACTCTCAGCAACCTGAATTTTGTTCATCTAATGAACAAAAAATGTAAAGGAAAAAAAAAAAGGCCACCCACTGACTTTTCATAGGTAACTGTGTTGTTCATATTTCAGAGTCCATTATCTATACAGTGCTGCAACACAGGAAAAAAATCTCCAAACATTCAACTGAAAGTTTCATTTTGGGATTTAATAAAGTGGCAGTAGCAGCAGGTACATTTATTTCTGTAGCAGAGTACAAAGTCACCAAGTCAGAATAGTTTAGCCTATGCTTTTGTGTTAAAGCAGCTGCCCTAATCAGCTCTGATCTGTAGGGACAGATCAAAACCATTATTTGCAAGAACAGCTGTATCTTTATGGACAATAAATCCCTTCAGGAAAGCCATTTTAATTCTGCAGGGAAGTCCCCTCTACACACGGCCTTATGGAAGGTGATATTAAAACAAAATTTGTCCACTTGTCCTCAGGTTTGCATCATCCCCTATATCATCACAGGGCTAATTTTTCAAGTAAAATCAGTTTTTAGCTTACATACAGATTTACTGTATCAGCTACTACCTCTAAGTTGCTATCATACACAAAAACAACTAAATGGCAATTAGTTGCCTTTATAATTAAATAAAATCTGGGTTTGTAGAACCTATTGTCAAAGCCTGTTTTGAACATGATTCTTTTTCCCCAGACTTAAAAAAAAGTAGCAAACATTTTAAGTTCACTTTCTACCTTTATTTGGCTTTTCTCATCTGTTCTGTAGTAGTTTTCAAGATTTTTTTCAACAAGCTGTGCAAGTTTGCTGGCTCTATCAGATGGTCCACTGGGAAAAAAGGAAGCATGCAAAAAGAACTTAAATTTCTTCATCAGTGCACTAAGATGCTACCTTTAAAACAGAAAGAACTCCCTAGATTGATCCTCTGGTTTCATGAGCAGTTTCTGAACTCCATTCTAAGTCTTTCCAATATATTTTCACGTTTACATTATGATTCCACTCTTTGAATGCTTCAGGTATTTCACACAGCAGAAACAGCTTCAGCCAAAAGACTGACATGAGCTGGCATATGGCCCAGCACCTAAAAGTCTCACTCAGAGGCAGGAAACAAGAAAGAAAGAAAAAGAAACAGTCAAGGAGTTATTTCTTTGTTACCTTTGCAGAGAATAAGGCACCACTTCACATTACACCACAGAATGCAGTTCTTGAACACAATTTCAGATGCCTACTTTGACATCTTAGATACTAATCTGTACTCCTTTTCAAAGCTCAAAGGAGGCATTCTTCTCAATATCTCTACTACAAGAAATCCTGATCCCATCTGCCACAGCAATTTATGAATTTCTTGGCACCAAGTGAAGCTGCAAATCTACAAACAGCAGCAGTTCTCTTACAGGATTATGCATCTGGTACACAGGAATGCAGCATATCAGTGTGTCATCCTACTGACCAAACATGAAACAAGCCATTTAGAACAAAACAGGGTCTAGCAAGTACTGTTCTACAAATGTACATGGAGAAATAACTCACTGTTTTACCTACACTTCACAAATTCCTATCATTCCATATTTCAGGAGTTGTGGATTAAAAACAATTAATCCACAATTACAAAAATAAACCAAAAAAAACCAACCAACCAAACTATGCTGCAGCCTCAAACTATGACCAAACAATGTGGTAAGCACTAGAAGTGAAAGCAATTACACTGTAAAACACTGGTTTTATATCATACTCCTTTCTATACCTTTTATATCGTACTCCTGGATTTTCATCTAGTGTGGCACATAAGGTAACAATTTGTTCAGCCATTACTTGCATTACAGCATCTTTATCCTTTGTCTTTTCCAGAGTCGGACTGTAACAGCGGTAGAATGCATCTGGGACATTGAGAATAAATACCTATGGAGAGCACAAACAAGGAAAAAGGGGCCTAAATTGCACATATCTAAAAATATTGTAAAAATCTTGCTAGTAATTTAAAACTAAATGCTGTAAGAGAAAGTCACACATAATATCACTGAAAAAAAATTAATCCCACACTTCATTCCTCCTTCCCTGCCCTGTTGAGCTCATCAGCTTCTTGTTCTCACACTCTTTTTCCCTATTACTCTCGTCTCCTATGTAAATTACTATATTTTTCAAATTGCTTACTGCCTGTTCAGATGGAAGGAAGGAAAAGAGATCAGGAAGAACTAAGTCCTCTTCAGTGTCTTGTACAGAGCCACACAATACAATATCACAATAATTATAGAACGTATGGAGGTTAAATTTAAAATAAAATTTTATGTATTGTATCTGCTTATTAGATGAGGACTTTACCTTCAATAACTGAAATTTTTTAAATGCATTAAACCTTGATAAAAGAAGCTTAGTACTACAGAGGAAAAAAAGTTTTTTCAACAGTTTTGTAAATGGAATGCAAACACAGAAGCAATGCTATTGTCAGTAAACGAATTTTCTCCAGCTTCAGATGGACTCTGTAACTACAGAGCCAAAGAAGAACGTCCATCCAGATAAAGATGTTTGCTTCATTCGAGTACATAATCACCTGGACTTCGCCCACTCTGATTATTCACCCTTAGCACCCCAGAAAGCAGGCAAACCAGTTAACACTGCTCCTTTGCTAAGGATTTAAAATGTTCTCGCAACCCAAAATAACTAGAACACAAAAATACACCAAAACCAACAAGAGTGTTGTTCAACTGAAGTGCTGCTTATTTTCAACATCAGAAAACTAGTCACAATTTCTCCTCTGACAGTGAGACCTCTGGAGAACCAGGACCACATAATTTTCATAGGTCTTATTTGGTAGAGTATTTCTGAAGAGCAGCCTTGGCAGAGCTCCCCAAAACAGTTTGAAACAAAACTTGGGAGCATCGACCTCACTGGAAAGCAAACAAACAAGCCACCACACTCACTATTCTCTGATGGCTTCTCAACCTAAAAAATAAAAAAACCTTTATAATAAAAAGGAGTCTGTCTTCAAACTAGGAAACTGCATCACAGCGACACATGGCCAGCAGCAACCTCTCCTATATTCACCTGCTACTTGGTATATTGTGACCCCCTTGTTCATAATGTTTGATGTAGGAAACATTCATGGTTAGTTCTACAACTCTCAGTACTGGACAGGGTTTGGAGGCTTCACTGTATTAGTATCAGTGTGCATTTCAGCCTTCTGTGTCTGATCAAGAGCATCAGCAACAAATTATTTCTCAACACAGCACCCACTGTGCGGCTGCACATTGAAACCACTCATTGGTTTCCATTGGTGGTCTCAAATTTTTCACTGAGAAAACAGGGATTTCCACGTTCTCCTCTCACTGAAAAGTCTCTCAGGTTGTGGTAGTTTCTGTTTCCTGTTTTTTGTAAGGCTTTCATTTTGTTCCCCTCCCTTGCCGTTCTCTTAATGCATTTGTTCTTCTTTCCTGATTTTCACCAAGTAGTTAGTCCTACTTACTCCTAATTCCTATGCACCAACCCACCTTGTCTGCCAAAGTAACACCTCAGCATAAGCAGTAACATAAACTCTCCTGTTTACTGAAGACAAACCAGAATATTTGCCTTCTCTTAGGGAACAGATTCCTTCTTTAAACTCCCTACTCAACTGACACTAAGTCTGGCAAACAGATCACGCACAAAGAGTAAACCTTTCAGTATGAGAGCATTTGTTTTATCTGAAAAGCACAGACAAGCGCTGGAAATGTGCCAAAATGGTAAAACATCTCACATACAGTTTGCCAGTCAAAAGCTACATTTTATTTCATTGTTTTCTAGAAGGTCAGCAACACTTGAAAATAATCCTCCAGACTGTTTTTTGCTGTTAAGATTAAGAATTAAACTTACCTGAGACTCATAAGGGAAGAAGGAAATATTGATCTCCTTGCATTTCTTTATTGATTTTGCACATGAAGATTTAATTTTATTGAAGAGGTTGTCAGGACAAACTAGGGGGAAAAAAAAGACTAAGTATAAATAATTTGTGCATATTCCAGCTGTCAACTCACTTATGAGCTTACAGTATTCAGAACAGACAATTCTAAATTGAGAACCAATTAACCGTAAAATACAAAAAAAAGTTGCCTACTCTTCCTAAAGTGAGAGAGAACATATAATCAGTATTTTGTGTTGTTCAAAAAGCACCACTGGTCAATTTTTAGTAGCTTTGTGCAAGTGAAGTTGCAGAACACTCAATAACAGTCTGCAGCTGTGAAGGATGCTGATTTTATCAAAGCAAAACTTTCTGCTATTTATTCTCATAAAGGAGAGAAAAAACGTTTCCCAAGCTACAAAAAAGGTTAAATGGAGAAATAATGTGTACATATCTAACAGCAAAACACAGAAATACAGAATTGAATATAGGTTTCAAATGTGTTCCACTACACTTCCAGGCTACACTGGATCCCAGTCTAGAAACTGAATTTAAGGAATACATGGACAACACGAATACTACACAGACTTGCAAGCGACAGAGCTATTTCTCTAACTCAGGAACTATTCATCTCAACAGGAAAAGTTTTAACAAGTATTCAAACTGAAAGCTTGCCACTTGCAACCAAGGAACATAGAGCAAGACAGTATTTTTCCAGAACAGTAATTGCTGCTTCAGTGTGAAATGAACCAAGAAACCAAGAGTTTTGAATAGTAATTTGATAACTGCTTTGAGAACATACAGTAGCAGATATGCACAATGCACAGACATCCACAAAGACAGTCACAACTCAGGCCCTGCCTTCAGCAGCACACTTGGGCTTTTTGTTTTCCCTTCATTACAGACCATTTTAGTCACGCTGACTGACTGCGGGGAACATGCAGTCACATTAACCCTATTCACACTCATTGTCTCTGCTGTAGGCCCCTTCTTCCAGGCAAAGGGAAAAAACTGGCTCACAAGTCTGAAGCAACTACCTGAAATAACCAATTACTAACAGTGCTCTTGCAGAAAGTTCTCATGCATATTTATTTTGTTTATGTGGAGATACATAGTTTTACTTGAATTGTGTTCCTCCACACTCTCCAACGCAGGTGAAGACTGGAATACTTAAAAATAAAACTCCATATCCTAAATTAAAAGCTGAGGAGCAGAACAATCAAGACTGGTAATTGTGAAAAATTACTATTGCAACACAGCATGGTGACCACAACCTGGCAACCCAAATATATGGTTAACAACTTGAGTCTCAAATCTTCTCACAAGAAACAGGACCTCAACTTTTCAGGTACTCAACTATAGGAAAGAAGTGAGGAGCTTACATATTTACCTATATAAAGTTATCAAACTACAACACAAAAGCTTACTTACAGTCAGTGAAATAGACATATGCTGCTTTGTATCTGCTGCACGATTTATTGATGAAGTCATCAATAAGTCCATCTACAGACTTTTGGGGATAGGAAAAGCAAGGAAAAAAACCATCATGACAGTGTTTTACCTTTGTTCACAAAGCAGATAAAGTTTCTCCCACCCTATTACCAAGTCCCACTTAGGAATACTGAAGTTCAACATACAAGAAAACACTTAAGCTTGAGATTTTTAATTCCACAGCAAGAATAACAAACAGTTACAGATGGTCAGTCATGCACCAAGATCACTTTAGGAAGCACACAAATCAGAGTACTTGTAAAATTTCCCACCTATATGCTGAGATTTATTCTCTCAAGAATTTTTAGGAAGTAATAGAAATCTTATTAGAGCCATTACTTTGAATTCTATTTTTCAATTTATTGCATCATTATGTGATACAATGTCTCTTTCAGTGAGGTTACAATAGCTAAGCAATGAAACAGTGCCTCCATTGACCACAAGGTACTTGTTTGTAACATACTCTGGTAGCACAGCATTTTCTTTTTGTTATGGGAAATGAAGCATCACACGGAGAAGTATCACTGAAAATGCAAAAGTTAAGTACTGTATAGCTGTACATAGTAAATAAACATTTTAAAATAAGATTTTTTTTTTCAGTCTGAAAGATCTTGCAACACTTTCTTTAAAATACTAACCTTTTTGGTGGGAGTTATTAAATATATTGCTTTCATGTGTGGGACAGGCTCACGGTTTTTATATACATTCTCCACCACTATAAAGTAAAAAATATTACATTTTTATAATTAAGAGCATTATGCATCTTTAAGGAAGGCAGTAGAGAGTTAATAAAGTAACAGCAATCAAGTTGTCCACAATATTAGAGGCAAGGACATACCTTCCGCCAAGAGAGCCCTGATTTTTCTTTCTTATTTTAAATGCGTCAGGTTACCACAAGACTTCTTCAACACTCAGCCTAGTGACAACTAAAGTAGCAGGACTAAATTTTTCACAGGTATTCTACACAAGCAGAGTTTTGAGCTCACACAGAAAGATATGGCAAAGCAAACATGCTCAAATTATGGGGGCCAGTACAAACTGTCTTGCAAGAGAACTGCCTTGGCAAGATGGTTCTTTTTCCAGCACACTGAAGGAGAGGGAGAGCAAAATTATGCAGGGCATCATTTTGGACTACAGCCTCTTCTGTCCTTTGTTTGCCTATTTCCTGGGCACTTACTCTGTTTCAATATAATTGCAGGCACAAATTAGATATTTTCAGCAAATCAGCTTCACTCAACTCTTGTTTTTCTCTGTTTAATAAAGTCATTAATATATAGTGTTGCAGTACACTAGCTTGAGAATGCAGAGGGATTCTTGTGGCTCAGAAATTTTGTGTGGGAGGAATGAGGAAGATAAGTTATGTCAGACATCTGGATGTTGAAAGACAGACTCTTTTCAGCAGTGTACTCACTAAAAATAAAAGGCTTTTCTTAATGAAGAGGATACATGCTCACTGACAGTTTCTCACAAAGGATAAGTAGTACCTCTTATGATTTATAACACACTCCAAAAAAGGAAGTTGATACAGTTTTGCTATTATACTTCCAGAATAATCATCTTACACTGAATAATTGAAATAAGAAAAGTCTTGCTACCTGTGAAAAAAAATAACCAAGTCTAAACAATGCCCTCTTACAAATGCATTTCTAAAAATCTAGACCTAAAGCTAATTAAAAACTAGATCACTTACATTTTGTGCATTTATTTCAATCTCAAAAACAGGCACTAGCAAACAAACACCCACTCCCCCTCCTAAAACAAAAATCACATACAAAAATACCCAAAAACCCAAACCCACCACACCAACCAAACAAAAAAAATCTTAAAAGCACAAAACACTGAAAAACAAACCAACCAACCCTTACAGCAATCTTTAGGGAAAAAAAACATTTAAAAATGGATCTGAACTTCTAGGCAAAGAAACATTTATTTCTTCATTAAAAAAACAATAAATCACAATTGGGTAATTACAGTACAAGCCAGAAAGTCTACTAGTCTAATATCCCATAGCCACTTGTCTTCATCAACCAAATAAAGACATTTTTCTGGAAGGGTACCATCCATTTCACTCCTTCCCTTTTTCTTACCAGGATATTACCATCTGTAACATTAATAAGAATTACACTTACCTGTGATACCCTCTGCCAGTAGATCAGTCATTTTGCAGCACAGTGACAGTAATTTAGTAGTGTAATCATCTAAAAGCATTATCTAAACATATTGAAAAACACACAAGTATTTAGGTAAGTTGATCAGCTATAGCAAACCCATGTTATTGCCTTAACTTGCCGTGGAAATTTGAAGCTGAAATCTATTTCATTACTTTATATCTTTTCATTACCTGCATACAGCAATACTGCAGAAGAAAATCAGTCTCAAACAGCATTAGAAGGCAGCCCCCTACATGCAGGATATTCAAAGATGAGCTTCATCTTAACTAAGTAGCTTGTCCCCCCTACTCATACTAAAAAATACTTTGAAACTTTCACTTGGGCACAAGTCTTTTGAATTCTTGCTAATATACACAATGGCCTGCTTAAATATATCTGTACTTATTCTAAAACTGTTTTATAGCTTAAGCAGCTCAAATGGGTGAGTCCACATGTACTGGAGTGCGTATAATTTATGAAAGTAATAAAGTATAAGCCTTTGAAAAGAAAAGTGGAGATAAACAGTTTCTAATTTTTTTTCAAAACTAAAAAAAATAAGAGACAACTAACTATTTGTTCTCCCTATACTAGGCTTCAGATTTTTCAACATGTATTATACAGTGTTCAGAGTTACCAAACCTCAAATCTATCACTTGGATAGAAAACAATCTTAAGTGAAAATACCAGCCATTGTTTATTTATTTGTTCTCTACTCAGTGATATAGATTTCTTGTTCAAGTGATGACAACATTCTTACAAAAATAACAAAACTGTACCTTCCATTCTTCCTCTTTCTTGAAGTCATCAAACACTGCTGATTTTAGCTCTGTAAGAAGAAACAGTTTCTCAGTTAGAGGAATTAAATTGTTACTAAAAAAGAAAAAAATAATTCACTCATTTAGATTAGTATGTTTAGAGGCCTAAAAAGAATAATAAAAAAACCCCACATCGATAACTATGTCCACAGAATTCTTGACCACAAACTGTCCCTGCCTGTTTCTAGGTCTGTACACAAGGTGTAATAACAAATCTTTAGCCTCGTGAAAATTTTATTAACCTCCATATTTCTGGAGAACATTCTTGCCAATTAATTAGTCCTTAGCATTACACAGAGTTCTTTTTAATAAGCTGAATGCCCAACAATCTTGTCCAAAAGCTCAAATATATTTTTTCTACAATACTGTATTTTGTTTGCCTATAAAATAAACCAGAACATACAAATGCGTAATTCAGTTGTCTTGAACCTCATTTCTGTAATTAAAAAATTGAAGTCCATTTTCTCCCATGATAAAAAGAAACTTTACTCCAAGCTATCAGTGTACTAACACAGTGTACTTGCCCGTGTAACATTCCAACAATTTGTTTTGCCCTCAACCTGCAGCTGCCTCACCCAAATAACTGACCTAGGTTGCTTTACAAGCTCTTAAAATCATCTCACTACTCTCCAGCAAGCATTCTGAACACACCAAAAACCATCACAAGTCCAGGAATGATTAGTGCTCCATTTTTGTCCAAGTTTTCATTTTCTTCTTACAAATTTCATACCAATCACACATCCTGAATACGTTTTCTAGTTTTGTCTTCTTTGAATTAGTCTAGAAAAGCATTTTTTCTTCTACCTTTACTTCCTGATCTAGATAAGAACTATACACAAGGCTGCAGGAACTGCAGACTGCTAAATCCCTATGTGAAAAAATAAACAAACAAACAAGGAAGCCACGCCTTGGCAAAGTCAGTGACACACTTTATAACAGTTTATAACACACTTCCTGAAGAAAGGACTGTAAACAAGTGTTACAAAAAATAAAGTTGCAGAAGTGCCAAAATTAACGTAGCTATCTGTGACTAGGCTAGAACCCATTATACAAGTCTAGAACAGAATTCCTTGTGGAAAAACTTTATTTACAGATAGACACAGAGAGCAGCTGTATATAGCTAATGTCAGGATTTTATCCACAGGACTACTGCCTCCTAAACACAGGTGCTTCCCCTACCCCCATAACTGTGAGCTGACAACAAACTTGGGTGAATTAACTTTCCCACATACTTCTGCTTCAATTCAGTCTAAAACTGCACCTAACAGAAGGGGCTATCACAATGGCACAGAGGGGTTTTTAACAGCACCATGACATAGCACACGTACAACTCTCTTTGTACACACACCACAGGTACTTCTGTACCTATTCACAGAACAGGAAGAAGATACACATTGACACAAACTGCCACATAAACCACCAACACCACTGACATACTATTTTCAGACAAACCAGCTTTTTAAAAAGAAAAAAACACCAATATGTTTGCTGAACCATTAAGAAGCAGCAGTTTATGGCCTTCAATTACCCATAAACAGAGTGCCACACTATATCTAAAACTCAGTTCATCAATTTTCATTGTTGTTGAAATGGAAAGACAAGAGTAACTAATTATCTAACAAAGCATTCTTTTCATGAGACACCTCAACTAAACTTGCAATATAAATGTTTTATTATTTACATTGCTTCACCATCACTCTAATCTTCATTCCTCAGTCTTGTCCGCACTGGCAACACCATTTTCAGAAGTCCTTACAGGCCCTGGTAACACTATAATGCTTTGATCGCATTCCTTCCTTGAGATGTCCAAGTCTTCTACAAAATATCTCAGGACAAAACGGTGGCTTTACAGTCAAAGGCACACATAACCTAACAGACCAAGACAGGAAAAGCAAAGCAGCAAAAGTAAGGATTTCTAAAGGTCAAGTTGTAAACAAAGGTATCTAATTCATACAAGCAGGGTATAGGTGCCAGCAATTGAGTACTGAACATCAGAGAGACAGTCTTTCCTCTTTATATCCTCTTCCAGAGACACAAGCAACCAGATCAGAGCTTTCAGGTGGAAGCAGAGGAGGAACAGAAAGAAGACAGCAGCAGGACCTTCCCATTTCAGTGACAGTCACTAGGCTGGCTGAACAGCTCATGGAGTCACAACCCCAGTACAATTAAGCCCGGGGTGAGGTGGCTGCTAATGTCTTTTCTCAAAGGTCTCACACTACCTGAAATACCATGAGCCCTTCTACTGCAGCAAGGAAGGGAGCAGTTACAATTTCCTTTTCTGTAACAAACACCAGCAGAACCTGCTCCTAAACATGGAGATAAAAATCTGCAGTTCATTTGTAAGACTACGTGGGAACACCTTCAACTTCTTCTGCTGAAACCGTGAAGCGCAACACAGAGCGGGCAGTGCCGCTCCGTGACACACACCCGAGCCCCTCCTGAGGCCGGAGCGCTCTCCAAAACCGCCAGTTCGGATGCAACAGAGAAGTCCTGGAAGAGCTGGCTTCAGTTTAAGCTCTCCAAGAGCCGGCCCGGCGGGCTACAGCCTCCAGAGCTCACCCTTATCTCGGAATGAGGCGCGAGCGTCTCTATCCAGGCGCTGTCACCGCAAGGCGGGGCAGCCACCTCCCACCCCCGCGATGAGTCACCAGGTGTAGCAGCCGGGGAGAAGCCACCACCCACAGCCTCCGCCGCCCACCCGGCTCCCCGCAGGACCGCCCGGGACCGACTCCGCTCGCCCTCCTCGGCTCCGACAACAGCGCGGCTCCGGCCGCGGCCCCGGACCCACCCCGGGCGGGCAGGGCACCCCCGACCCCACACGGCGGGATACGCGCGGGCGGCGCCCCGGCGGCGGCGGCTTCCAGCCGGCCCGCGCACACCGAGCGGCCCCGGGGCGCTCCCGGCCCGGGGCGGGGGCAGCAGCCCCGCACTCGCTCCCGCACTCACTCACTCTGCCACACAGCGCCCTTCAGCCCCCGCACCGCCGGCGCCATCTTGCTGCCAATCCCTCCTGGCAGCACTCCCTTCCCCTCCCTCTTCAGGGACGGCGGGCGGAGCCGGGCGGCGGCGGAGGGCACTGCCTGCTCCTGGGCGGGGCGGGCTCCTGCCGGCCGGGACCGGCCCCAAGGGGGCCGGCCCCCCTTCCTCTGCCACCATGGGGTCTGTAATTCCCATTGGGGAAGCGCTCGGTGACCAGGGCTCGTCCCCTGAGGAAGGAGTTTCCTGCTGCTCACCTGTCAGCAGGTGAGCCCGGGACCCGGGCGCCGCTCCCGACCCCCGCGGCGGCTCCTGGGGCTGCGTGTGGAGCAGCGGGGGGAGCTGGAGACCGCAGAGCCGGGGGAGCGCCGCGAAACTTGCCGTGGTCCCGGGTCCCCTCGCGGCGAAAACCGGGGCTCCCTCATGAAAGCCGTCCCAGGGTTCCCTCTGACATTCGTGTAAAGCCGCCAAGGAAAACACTGTCGGGTCATAGAACGACACCGTTTGTTGTCGCCTACAATCGTCTGTCAGAAGTTACAGTTTGAAGACATAAAGTCGTGTTGTCAAAGGGAAACCAGCAGCTGGTACAGATACGAAGGAATATGAGGAAAATATTGAGGAAGGGTGGTTTCCAGTCGGTATGGCAGTGTTCCATGAGAAGGGGAGCACCACGAGGGCATCATTCCCAACAGAAAAGAAGGTCCTTGTATGTAGACAAAAATGCAGTAGGTAATGAGCTGAAGAGCAAATCTCAGATTTACATTGGGCTTAATTATTTTATGAATCTTGTATAACCCATACGGAGACTGCCTCCTGTAACAGAAGGGGGAAAACCCCACGGCCCGTCGGCGCTGTGTGGGCCCGTGTCCCCAGGGTTTGGTGGCCGCTGGCCGGCAGGGCTCCAGCGGGGAGGAGCGCCCAGCCCAGCGCGACCTCCTCTGTCCCGGGGAGCGAGCCCGCAGTGACAGCACTGCCGAGAAACAGAGCTGCTCACAGCAGGGATCGGCCTCGGCTCATCCCCGTGGCAAGGCTGGAACAAAGCTCTGACAAGATGTGTGGTGCGAAAAGTAAATCATTAGCATTTACTGGACTGCTTCTCAACTGCCTAGAAATGGTGAGTGCAACTCATTTGCTTTAAAGCTGTTTTCAACGATGATATTGTACTCTGTAAATGTAAACTAAAAGTTAGGATGGAGACTATCATGCAGATGCTTCCACACTGGTATTGAGTTACTATTACACTTTTGCACTGTTTGCAAGTGACTGAAAAAGGAAAGGATATATTAGGATTCAAGGCCTTTCAAAGTGTGTCAACAACTGAAAACGGGATCAATAGGAAGATTCAGAGAGGAAAAATGAAGAAGCAGTACAATCTGGACTCCAGTACCAAATCGCATTGGTTGCATAATCTTTCCATGCTTAAAGAATCTAAGCCAATACATCATATCAGTAAAATGTGTTAAAAACATAGTATTTTAAGTTGTTGTTGTTGCTATTAACATTCTTAGGTTTTTAATTTTCCAAATAAAATATTTCACACTGTATTTCTAATTTTTTTACATCTTCCTTTTCAGATCTTTGCAGCTAACACAGGTAAATCTTCAAAATGGTATTTTGGTTTTGCCTGCCTGTTTTTTAATGGGTCTGAAGAAAACACACACTTGTGATTTTTAATAAAATATTCTGTAAGTTCTAGCAGCTTTATAAACAAAAATTGTTTTCAATTTTGATTCAGCTTTAAAAAATTATGTTGATATCTTTATAAATTTTAAACCTCATTTTTAGGAGTCCCAATTCTGTTGGGCACTTGCACAAATATTCAGACTTACACCTTGACACTGGTGTGAACCAGAGAGAACACTCAGATGAACAAATTCTGCTGTCCACTACCTACATAACTGTGCTACAAATAGGATTCAAATTGTCCCATATTTGCACCATATTAATTGTTATATATTTTAATAATAAAAATTAAAAATCACCAAAAGAAAACGCCACCACACTCCGTCCAAAAAAAACCCCAAAATCAAACAAAAAAACCACACCAGGAGAAGCACGCTTTCAAATATCTCCAATGTTTTGCATTTTATACTTTCTGCAGTCTTGTATTTTGTACCTCCAACTCCTCACACCTTAAAATGTGAATATTGAGTTTTTTGAAAGAAGAGATTACAAGGTTACAAGAAATGCTTTCAGCATTCATGCACTCTCTGGTGATAGTACGTTCCTGCATATTCTGCACTCTCAAGGGCCTTAAATGCTTGATCGTTGCAGACATGTTGCAGTATCTGGACGCTTACTGTAACATATTCTTTTATGATTAGCAAAACAACTGATCCTATTTATTTATGGAATAGTGTTGACATTGCTTGTATAGTCACATACGGATTATACATGGTATTTTTTAAAACGATTAGACTACAGCATATCGGGAATTTAAGAAAAATAGCCATCATCACAGCATAATATTATGAGAGTGAGCAGCAGTTATTACAGTAATTAATGGATTACAAAAGTGAGCAAGGGAAATAGCACTCCAAATTCAGCAGAATGCCTATTGTCTGAAAATTAGGTCACATAGATGCTTGATAAGGCACTGAACAATATTCTTGTCAAGACTTAATTCAGGAATGACTGAAATGGTTTTTGATAATGATTTTTTTTGGGGGTTTTAGGTTTCTCTGTGTCTATATATGATGTGACATCGCAAAGCATTTCTCTCAGATGGCCCAAGTTTTCAGGAGCCTCTTCTTACAGCGTCACAGCTACAGCTGTGAATACTGTAGGCCATTCATTACTGGCTCATTTCAGCGATGTTACACTTAAAGCAACTCTAACTTCATTAATTCCCAATACTGTTTATGCTATACAAGCAGAAGCCATTGACAAGAATGGAATTATTCTTGCAGAAACACAGATTATGCAGTCAACAGGTTAGTAAGAGAAACTGGGAAGTATAATTTCTATTGTCCTCTGTATGACTGGGATTTCATCCTTGATGTTTCATTGTACTGGTAGGGAAAATCTGCCATTCCTGTTGAAGCCTTTTGCTGGTTCTCCTACTGAGTTCAATATTAGCATGATTAGCTCCTTTTCTCCTCTCATCTTGTTCCAAGTTTTCCTGATCTGGCACGCACAGCTTTCTCAGACTGCAGCTTTTTTAATCACCTACCCTTTCATTACAAAAGCAGATATGAAGCTCTTTGTACATTTTTCAGAACTGCTAAACAGTAATTTTGTTTTATTCACAAAAGGACTTGTAGCATGTAAGTCACTGATGGATATTGAAGAAGAATCTACATAAACAGAAATCCTTTTTTATTTCACCACTGAAATGTAATTGAAAAAATATTCTGTTGAAATTCTGTTTTTTAAATAATTTAGCTGATAATTTTGAGAAATAGCCATTACTTTTCCAATTGAATGTTTCTTATAAAATTAATTATTACAATAAAATTTGAAAATAAAAAAGTAGAGGTGTTTTATCATGGTAAGTGTAAACAAGTAGAAGTATTTATCCTGCTAGCTGTACACAAAATGTCTATTGCTAGCTTAGTTTTGGAAGAAGAGATATTAATTATTAATGTTGTGTAATTTATTTCCGATATACATCATGTGCTATATACTCTCTACTTGACTGTTAGGCAAAAAACTCTGTTAGACTTGCACATGGATTTCTTGCACAGAAATTTTTATGCATGGCTACTAAAGACAATATTTTAAAAGAAAAAAAAAGTATAGTGCAATATCGTACTCAAAGATTGCAAAAGACCCACCTGCAAATGTTCCATAGGCAAGGTCAGACAGAATATCTGTTACCATTTTTACAAGTGGGGCAACATAGGGTGGGTGACTGTAACTGATAAGGTGCTTGGAACTAGGAGAGCAGACCTAACGCTCAGTTAAATAGCTGTGGAATACTTGCTGGGTCTCCCAAATCCCAGGTGAGCTGCCTTGCTTTAAGTTTGCCTCAAGGTGCATACTTTGTCCCAAATATTTTACATTCCTTTTCTTAATTTTATGTGGGATACACCTTCATTTTATCTTTTCTTCTTTTCTAGTGAGTGTATATCTGAGTATAGTGAGTCTAAGTATATCTGCTCTGAGCAGGGGGTTAGACGTCTGTGTGGAATGTTCAGAGCACTCAGCATTTCACAGGGCTCAGTTCCCCAACTTAAGCATGTCTATCATTATTTCCATTTTAGCTCCAGACATACCTGTTATTGACCAAGCTTATTCAAAACTTAGCAACAGTATCACAGTGGAATGGAGAGCGGTACCTGGGGCTACTAGTTACATGCTGACTGCACAAGATGGAGATTCCTTCATTGAAACTGTAGTTAAAAATTCTCCAGGCACAGTGACGGGGCTGAAACCTGCCACCTTGTACAGAATCACTATCAGATCTATAAATTCAGGAGGAAAAAGCCAGCCTTCACCTTTCAGAAAAGCAAAAACAGGTGGACTTTAAAATTCTTATTTCAAATTCTATGATGTTATTATAAAGCATTCATGCATGTACCTGTCCTGAATTATTATAGTCTTGCATTTTAAATTGTACTGATCACATTCTCCTTTCAGTTTTTGACAACTAGAATTCAGGCATTTGACTTAATGACCAGGACAAGAGTCTGAATTAATGGTTTACTTTATGATAGGACGTTAAGTTAAATATTCAATTGGGAGTTTTACTAGAATTTGTATGAATATATGTATTTTACTTTAACAAAAGGCATAACTTGAAGGAATAGAAGAAATGAAGAAACAACCAAAAGTATAAAATAATAAGACAATGTAAAACTTAAAGGACAGGAAATGCAGTATCTTCGTGGTGATTTTCATTCTTCAACACTCGCAACCTTTCATACTTTCTGCATGAGTTACATTCATTTTACAAAACCTGTAATATAATAATTGATGCATCACAAATCACTTTCTATATTTATTTTATCAAGCTCACATCCATTTATTTTTCTACTTTTGTTGTCACTGAATTTGTCTCTCAGAGTTGGTGATTGTTGTTTCTGTATTCATCTCTGTATTCATTTCAAATTTGGCCCTTTCAAACTGTATTACTGAAAAACCAGAAGCTTGATTTTGTTCTTTCTCTACAGTCCTGGCTGCTCCGATTCTGTCTGTTAGTTCTCCGAGCTGTGACTCCATTGCACTGAGCTGGAAAGCTGTGTATATGGCAGCTGGATTCTCTGTGTCACTCATGAGGTCAGATGGTTTGGGCAGAATGCTGAGGGAGAACACCACCAATACCTCCTTGATATTTACAAATCTAGATCCAGGAACTCTCTATACTATCAAGGCTTATGCCTGGAATGCCAATGGGATGCCTGGAGATGATTTCACATATAACCAAAGAACAAGTAAGAAATTTTCTTTTCTGAAACCGAGTCAGCATAAAAAAAACCCCAAACCAAAACAGCAACAATATAGCAGGAAGTATTTATGTGTGTGTATGATTGTGTTATGTTTTTCAAAGGTACACTGGGTAGATTTTCAGATCACATAATTTTTGCCCCATCTCAAAGTTTATGAAACCTCAGATGACATGACTATGTTTAATAAATATTACTGAGGCAAAGATATCATTAACTGTCACTAAAGTGGTACCCAGGACAGGTGTGCATAAGGATTACACAAGTTTAGACTGATTTGAGGATTTTTCTAACTGTGAGAAGCAAATATTCAAATAAGGCAAGGAGTTTCAGCAGAAAGCTTTGTGACAGTGTATAACTAGAACTCTTTCTTTTTAAAAATGTCACTTTAACATGAATGAGAGTAAGGTCTGCACCGCAAAAAATGTATTTAGTTTGCAAATTATGAAAAAGCTCATGTCTGTAGGCCATAATCTAAGTTGTATTTATGTGTTCCAAACTATTGATATACCGTAGGTCCTGATGCACCGGCGGATGTTAAAGTAGCTTTTAATAGTGGTGCTTTAAGAGTTTCTTGGATGCCAACAGAAGGAGCTCTAACTTACAGTGTCACAGCCTCCAATGGACTCTTGAAACTGAAGTGTAACACGTCCTCCTCCTCCTGCATGGTGCCGTCCCTCCAGTGCAGCTCTGAATATTATGTTTCTGTCACAGCATACAATGATGCTGGATCCAGTAAACCTACTGATGCAGTAAGCTTAAAAACTAGTATGTGTCATTGATCCTTATATAGCTTATGGCATTTTAACATATATTTCTTTAATTTCAAATGCAAATTAGTCCATTGCAATTCACAAGTGATTCTCAAATTCTGCTTCTGACCTTTGTGCATGAATGGTGCCATATTCTTTTCTATTTCAGGGATAAAAGCCTAAACTTTCTTCATATTTCTGTAAGAAAAACTTACAATGGTGTATATATTGTTGGCTGAAACAGTAAGCCTCCATTTTCCTGTTACTAGAAGTACATATTGTAAAGTCAATTTTCTGAGTGTAAAACTAATGTAAGGAATAACAGGTCTGTGAGGAAATGGCAGTAAGGATTGCTTCTGGGCTGAGAACTGCTCTAGGCCAAGTCTAGTTTTTAGTTAGAAAGGAGGTCAACAAAACCACATTCAGTCAAAGTAGCACCACTGGACTAAATAAGGAAACCATCAACCATCATCAGAACAGAAGCTCACTTGTTTCAGCTACAGCACCAGTGCCATGTCAAAGGTTATTGCTTCCTGACCTGTTAGATGAACCACCCCTGTAATCAAAATCTAAAACATTTCTTTTATTATATGTTACTTTAAAGACACAACACTATTTACTTAGTTATTTGATGTAACCTGCCTCATTTTGACTTTTCATTGATAGGAGTTAGAGATCAATCCCGTGAGCAACTCTGGGGTGGATCTAATGGGATGAGAGAGCCTTACACGGTAGACAAGCTGTGATCTCAGGCAACACTGCTTCAGCTGGATCATGTACATTCACTCTAATAGCAGCAAGCTACACTTCTTTGAATTAGAAAGAAAGTAAATGTTACTTAAGCAAAAGCCATAGAGTTTGCAGTTTAATGTGACCTGATGCCACCAGAAAGGGAACCTAAGCAAAGGACAGTTCTACTCAGACACAGCCAGTGAGTTTCATACAAACATATAAAGGGTTTTCACACATAACAGCTTTTGGATGCTAATTGTTATTCAAGCTAGTATTACAATTACCATCCAAACCTACTATTTGTGAGCACACACTGTGCCAGTTCCTTTTGAAATACTGCCCAGTGTCACTGGTTTTTTCACTGTTCAACAGGGGCTCCTTAAGCAGAATTTGTTTCTGTAAAACATGAAGATAGTATCTATTTTGTTCTGTAAAAATCATACCCACTTGTCATCTAAATGTGAGTAGCACCCTCTGTAAATGCAGATAATATTGCTGTTTGCTTGAACAAGACAGAAACTGAGTAGAATAATTCTGTATATTCCTGATTTTCCGTTACAACGTAAAAGTGTAACTTCAATAAAAATATTGTCGTTACAATTCTTTTCTTTTTTTTTTCTTTTTTTTTTCCAGTTCCTTGTGCACCAGTAAACATATCAATTGAAGAGGATGAACCTGGTCACTTGCTGGTGTCATGGTCTAGCGTCAGTTTTGGTCATTATTATGTGGTTTTTGTGAAGAGTGATGATGGCTTGGAAGTGCACTGCAACACATCATATACTCAATGTCATTTCCAGTCAGACTGTGGCTTCACTTATTTCATTAGTGTCTTTGCATATAACAAGGCAGGGCAGAGTCCTTTAGGTGATGTATTCAATTACACTACTGGTAAGTAGCCACTTATTCTTGCAAATTCATTTGGATCCTTTAACTGTGTTTATGGACATTTTTATGGGAAGATACTGACTTAAACTTCTATTTTTATTCAGGTTTTGGGCAAAACACACAAAGGTTGGCTGAGAAAAAGGAACACTTCCCATTGCCATTAAATTTAACTTGGGTAGTCAAGTGCAACGTGCATACAAACTTGAAAATAGTTTAACAATTCACAATCATCAATCAGGCAAGGACATATGAATAACTCACAACCCTGGTGTAACATTTGAACTCTAGTCCTGTTTAGTTTTTTCTTTTACCTCAGGAATGGTGTGTCAAAATCTTAAACTTCCTTATAGAGAGTTTTCATACTTGGAAAATGAAAAAAGATTAACCAGTTCAATGGGAAATTGAGAAGAACGTTGTTTGAGTTATTTAACCTCTGGATGCTTTTAAAGCTTAAACCAAAGATATATGTAATTCCTGTGTCTGACCTAAACACTAGGATGTCCTGTATTGATTTCGGAAGGAGGGGCATTGAATTAATTCAGGAAATAAGTCTGGGATTCATGAGACTGTTTGCACAATATTGGTCGCCTTTGGAGATTTAAGACATGAAGCACATAGGTAAATGAAACAAGGCTCCTATTCATGCCAGTTTCCCATTCCCATTCGAGTTTCCGTCTCTGCCTCATCTGTTCCCAGCTCCTTGTTGCCCCAGCGACTTCAGGGCCGTGTTCGTGTCCAGCGACACCGTGCGGGTCACCTGGGCTCCTGTGCGAGGCGCCGACCTGTACGAGACCAGAGCTGCCGCCTGGAGCACGGTGGTGCTCTGCAATGACACGGCCCCGGCCTGCACCCTGTCAGCTCTGCACTGCAACACCCGCTACAACATCACCGTTCATTCCTTCAGCGAGGCCAGGGGCAGCAACACCTCATGTGTGCCCAAGCACGTGGCAACAGGTACCGTGAGCACTCGTGTTTTCCTTTAGCAGGAGAAATAATTATTAGGCACCACAGTGATTCATGGGTGAAATCCATTACTGGATGCTAACTTACTGTAACTGATAAAAATTAAAAAAACAACCCTCCAAAACAGGAAGTCTTTAAAAATATACTGTAAGCAGGGACCTAAAAACAGATTTGGATTGAAAGCTTCTGACAGCTCCAATATTTTGAAAATCAGATTTACAGTTTATCTTTGGTTTTGTACACAAACTCCTTATGTTGTCAGTTCTGTCACAAGGTCTAAATTCTCACCAAGAGTAAGTATATAAGGATCATATAGTTTTTCCAAAGTAGTTTGTTAGTTCTAACTGGAATTTAATTTTCATGTCTAACTTACATAGTATGTATAAACAATCTGTTTAAATACTGTTAATATGAAATATTTCAGCTCCCTGCAGTCCCGAAATTAAAAATGTCTCAAAGGAGGGTCTTTCTGTAATCAGTGTACAGTGGCAATCTAACAATGAAGACGCTACATATGTTGTCACTGCTAGAGGAGAGGCTGGACTTTGGCATTGCACAAGCACTGGAAGCTCCTGTACCTTAACTGATCTTCCCTGTGGATCTGCTTTCTCTGTTAGTGCTATAGCAAGATCACCAGCAGGACAGAGCTTACCAAGCTACAGTGTCCCTTTAGAGACAGGTATGTGGGAATTGTATGTTAGCAGCATAATATTAAAATAGTTCTATGACTCTTTATATGTCTTTGGCTGGTTTTTTTTAATTACAGTATGTGCATATTGTGCTACCTATTGCTGGATGCCCTTCATGTGAACCTGTCTGTATCTTTGTGTGTGTGAGAATGATCACTTGGCAGTTGCCACATACTGAGAAGCCTTAGTGCAACCAATTATTTTGTGGCACAGCTAACTAAAATGCAATAACAAGCCACTAATGTAATACATAACTTCTTTGTCAGCATTTTGATATTTAATATTACTAGGAGAAGCAATGAGATAACATCCACATCAACAAATAAGTGTAAAGAAGATTAAAACACATCCTACCCACCACTCCTGCTATTAATTTTCTAACAGAGTTTTGTCCTCTGCCACTTAACCCAGACAATCCCCAGGCCCTGTACAGCAATTAATGTACACCAGGGTCTATTTTTAACAGGCAGTTTGGCTGCAGTCATCTTGCATTGTAAAGGAAGAGACTTTAAACAAAGACAGAGCTGGACTGAGCTAAATGACTTGAGGAGTAGAGGTAGACCCTGCTTAATTATCACATGTACTCTGATATTCTGATGAAAAATTTTAGTAATTTTTCGAATCTTGGTGAACGATCATGTTGTAGTAATTCCAGTATTATAACCCACTGTTACAGACAAAATTGATCTTGTATTGACATTCTGTTTATTAGAAGCTTGCCAACAATGTCAAGTATTTTTCAGCATGCATTTGCCTGAGAAGTATGCACTTCTTCATTCCTTTGCTCTTGATCATGTACAATTCTGGCTGCAACCCAACAAAATACCTTCCAAACCAGAATTGACTTCTCTATTTTTTTCTTTTCTTTAAGCTCCTTGTTGCCCTAACGACCTGATACTAACTCAAGTGACACAGTCTGTAACAAATATCAGCTGGTCTGCTGGGAAGGGTGCCCAGACATATGTAACAACACTGGAGTCTCCAAAAGGACAGGCAAAGTGTCGCACTCTTCAGAACTACTGTCTCCTGGGATGCATCACATGTGGCACCAACTACACAGTGTCTCTGAAAGCAATTAGTGAAACGGGTCTGACGTCCAGTTGCACATATCAGGGATATTCTTCCAGTACGTAAATTGTAAATGCACTTGGGAAGAAAAAGACTCAATATACAACATACTTTGTATACTGTTGCTCTCATACAAATAGCACAGCTGAAATGCAGTATATACTTAGTACACTTGCAGCTCCCTCTTCTAAATAAATGTTCTTTGGATTATTTTCATATAATTTAAAACCTGTTCTTATGACAGCCATCAGGTGGCCATATAAAGAAGTATTAATAACATTGCTCCAGAATCAATTTCTTAATTTAAATTATGCTATGGCATAATTAAATTTTAAAGACCTCAAAAGGATTCTGGGCACTTTAAGGTAGGCCTCATGCCAGGTGAGAGCGACAATATTCCAACATGTAAAATGGCTGAATTCCAGCTCCATAATATGAGTCTGATAAAACATTTTCTTTCCTAGTTCAGTTCAAGAATTGTTTTGGCTTTCTGTGAGATAATTATTTCTCAGTGAAATGCTGATAATCATAGTAATTTGGT
The DNA here is from genome assembly GCF_003984885.1 of Neopelma chrysocephalum. Taxonomy (NCBI): domain Eukaryota; kingdom Metazoa; phylum Chordata; class Aves; order Passeriformes; family Pipridae; genus Neopelma; species Neopelma chrysocephalum. The sequence continues at coordinate 1,484,843 of NW_020925863.1, forward strand.
TTAAAATGCACTCTAGAAGTTCACAAAATTTGCTTATTACATTTCTCACTTTATTAGGTGCTTGCTGCCCTTCTGGGGTGAAGCTATACAGACTGAGCAACAGTGGCATCAGGGTGTTCTGGCGAGCCTCTGATGAAACAATAAACTACAGCACTGATTTACATGGCTCAAAAGGCAACTTCACCTGTATCCCCAGCGCAGGTCGAAGTCACTGCGACATCACCGAGATACCCTGTGGGGATGTCTACACAGTGGTGGTAGCTCCACTTACTGATAAGGGTCCGAAGCTCACATTCTGTCCTAAAAGAATATATTCAGGTAAAATTTAAATTTCTTTGAATGATCTATTTTTGTCCATGCATGCTAGATGGTTAAAATGTAATCCAAAGTTATGCAGGTAAAGGTGGCATGTTCCAGTGTTGACTACAGAGTAAACTTCGTGGGTGCTGTCTTGCAGTATCTGTGACAGGAACTTCACAGGAGCATTTTGGGACAGGGCATACTTATCTACACAGGCCCCCTTAACTAGATTACCTGTATCCTGGTGAAGGTTAGGAGTGGTTACAATATAAAAACAAATAAATGAGCATTTTTTTTGTTTGTTTTTGAATTTGGTTTATGGATGTTTTTTAAATAAAGAAACAATTACTTCTATGAACCACTCCTAAGCACATTTTGAACTAATAATTGTTTAAAGAGGTAGTAATTACTTTGGGATTCCTTTCCTAGGGCGTGGATTTAATCCCTTTTAAAAGTACTGGTATCTGATGGGATTGCACAGTTGTATAGATGGACTACATACTACAGACTGATAATGTTTCACACCTCACATTTATACCACTGTTTCATGTCATTTCAGTAACCTGTTCTGGAAGCTCTGTTGGAATGGGTAAGAGCACAAAGTACATTCATTACAAATTCATGATGTTTGTAAAATATGTTCGCATCGTTTAACTTCAAATAAGATGCATATAACATAAATTTGATCATCAAGGCTTCTGTTAGTGTTATGCAGGTTTGTCTCACCCCCCATCTTATAATGTATAATTAAAAAAAACAATCTTATCTACATTGTGGCCTGTATACCATCATGCATAGTCACAGCACTTACTGTTTATCAGATAGCACAAAATAAAAGGCAGGCTTATCTTTTATAGCCTCACCATATCCCATTACAAATTAAAAGAGGTTGCAGTTCTGATTTTTATTTTTAAAAAGCTTAAAAAAATGTGGCTTACCTCAACTTATTCTACCTTATTTCTTCTGGGGTTTCAACAGGATAATCTTGTGCTTTATTTGCCTACATAAACTGCTAGAAACAACTTCAAAAGCAGCCACTGAAAGACAGTTGCTTTTCCATAACTGAAATTGAATTTCCAAATTCTTTTATAGTGATTTATAGAGGGAAGAGCAATGCAGAACACATCTAAATGAAAATTCTGGTTCAGATAAGGAGGTAAGTTACAAGAATTACAGCTGATATTATGATGTATTAATCAAACTTTTCCTACTGATTAAATCTTTGGGATTGGAGATAATCCATATTTACCTCCAAAAGCTCATGTTGTCTACTCCTACTATCAATACTGATTTGTCCTCCATTTATAATAACCCTCTTTCACTTCATTAAACCTTTTCTAATACTATCCTATAGTTCCCCGTAAAAGCCTTCAAAATACAAACGGATCAAGATATTCTTCAGCACCCATTTACTTTCTCTGTCTGCCAGCTAAAATTGCTTACTCTTCAACACAATTACCAGCGTTCTGCACTATTTACAGCCCCTGTCTCAAAGGAATGGCAAGAAATCACTGCTGACTTTTTTCCCCCCAAGGCTGATCATCTCCTTTTTGCTGCTATTCACCTACAGCTATCCTGGATGTTAAGGTGGTTGATAACACCATTCTCCCTAAATGCTCCTTTCACTCTTTCTTTCCCTGAAGCTGGAAAGACAACATCTCTGCTTAATGGACACGGTCACAGCTGCTCGAGGACTGGGAGGAGGGAAGCTGAACGGCTAGTCATATCTGAGATCTAATCCAGGACATCAAATTTGAACCCCAGATGACAAGATCATTTTTAAAATGCAGCTGAACACTTGATGGAGATGTCTGTAATCTTGAACTATAATTTTCTGTGCAAGCAATCACTTTTAAAAGTTCTTCCAAGAACCGTTATTATCAGTAGGTGTGTTCCAGAACTAATGTACCAATGAAATAAGGCTGAAATAAAGATCAGGAGAGTGAAATTAAACTTCTTAAAAAAAGGAAAGAAAACAAAACAAAGCAACAGCAGTTCAGGTAGAGTCACTCAAAAGTAGCTTGAGGCTTAATCAAGTATTCCAAGGCTATTTCATTTTACTTCAAATTTTAAAAAAAGTTTCTTCCTTTACAGTTTTGAGAGGTGACTCATGAGGGGCAAACAGAATGTCCTCTTCACATCAACTGACTTGCTTTGCACTGTAGCTAATGAAGAACTGACAGATATTACTAGAATTTTAATTTCCCATTTTTCAGAAAAGGCAGGACCTTTTCTCATACTCCTCACTGGTTACTTTCTCAGCCAACACGGAAAGCAAAGTTCAAGGTCAACAGTTCTACAAACACATGTAATCTTACAAAAAGAGTCTTCAGAAACTCACGTGTATAAAGGTAACCAAAGACAAAAGGCATTTTTACAGAGCTGTATTAGGTATCTCAGTCACTGCTTCTGATCACCTGCACAAAATCATCTCACGGCAATCTCACCCTTCAATACATTGATTGTAGATGGCCCAAGAATTACATGTTGCTTCTTAAAACATCTGTATTTAGTCATGGTCAAACAAGTCTTTCTTTAGGAAACATTATTTGAAACTGCCTTGCATTAGTTAATAAACAGTTGAGAACTTTTCTCATTAATTGGAAAAAAAAATAGTTATAGGCTTTCTTCCTCAAGGGTTTTATTTAAATATTTCTTCTTTGGAGACAGCACTGTGAAACACTGCCACTAAGGCCAAAGTATTTAACCAGGTGGCTACTAACTGGATTTTCAGGTCTAAAGCAATCAGTTTCTTTCAGAACCAAATTCAGGCCCCAAATTTCTTCTTCTCATATAAACAATTCTGGTAATTCCATGCTCTAACAGTAATTCTAATGTTTTTTAAACTGTTGGTGTATATTTTCTCAATTCTTCCTGGCATACAAACCTTAACATCTCAAAATTGCACACTACAAACAGGACAATGCTGTAGTACTGTTTTCATCAGCTCCCCTCACTTTTATAATTGAAAAGAAGCATAGTTGTAACAGAATGTATTATTTGCATGTCTGTTGGGGAAAAAAAGGCAAAAAGCTGAAGAAGAGTAATGATTCAGCTCAAAAAAAATGGTTAGGAGATGTACACAATTAACCAAAACAGCAAGGAAAAGCAACACAACCAAACTGAGCCAGATCCACACCTCCTGTTGTGGATCAATCTTCCAGACATTGTTCCTCAGGCATTAGGCATTGTCTAATAGTAATTAACACTGCTGATATGTGAAATGACACTGGCAATCACTCAGATGATTAAAAAATTTTGGTGAGGAGTAGTTCCAGGTTCTCTCCAGACTGAGGTAAATGCTTTTTTATGGGTCATGCTGACTTAATGGACAATGACATGTAGTGTTTTCATAGATTTAGTTTCTACACTACTTACTAGTATGAAGCTCTGGTCTTTATGAAATAAAAAAACCACAACCAATAAATCCCCTCACCTAAATAACAAAAAATACCTCTAACAAAAAACTCCAAGCAACCCAACCCCACAAAGCTCTTGAAAGAAGAGACTTGAGAACCAACAAGGTACATGGGCTTCATAGCAGTGCAAAAGGCTCAAACATCAGCAGAAGTTCTCTCATTGCTTCAGGTTCCCTTTAAGGGTGGAATTTGTATAACGTTAAAATGTTACTAATGCAGTACTTACCGTTGGAGCCACGGGAAATTTCAAAGACAGATGAGGCTTCCCAAGGGATAACTATCCCAGCTAGGTAACTATGGACATGTGGCATACTGTGGGAACTTTGGGTTCACAGTGCTTCAGTCGTTGTGCTTTTACCCTGAGAACTGAAGAGTGCACAGACCGTCAGAGAGCAGCTCCTGGGGAAGTTCCCATGCCTCCAATTAAAACTGGCAGAAATTTTCTCCGAAAGCCCTGAGCTGAATGCCCAGCGAAGCTGCACTGCAGCAACTGCAGCAGAGTGAGCAGCACCGGCACCTCCACTGAACCCACCACTGCTCACCAGAGCTGCTTTCACACCACAGATCCTTTTGGTTTCAAGGAAGGTCATGTGAAATAAAATGATATCAGAAAGACAAAAAGGAACTAGAGTCCCCAGATCCAAACCCAAGAGCTGCACGAGACTAAATCCCAAGGATAACTTAAGACAGGTGTCTTGGTTTAAGTAATTTTCATGGGTCTTGGTAATGAATATTGTGCCATCTCTGCTAACTCAAGTACATAATATGCATCATATTAAATCCGGAAGTCAAAAAGTACTATTTATTGGAAAATAAAAGCACAGTCCTCAAATTAGTGCACTTGTAAGAGGCACTGGCACAGGCTGGTCTTTTCACAAGCTGTATCGAAATGTTCACCATCTTTGTTGTAGTAAGACAGCCCTTCTCCACTTTCAGGTCAAAGATTGTGTTTCTCAAATACCTGTATTTTTCCTGCAAATAAACCATTCTTTCACTGTATTTCCCAACAATGGCAGAGGAGGGGGAGCCCTGAAGGAACAACTGGAAATCAGTAATCCATTTTCCCTGACAGAACACTGGCCTTGCAGCCTCTCTGCCCAAGAATGTACTTGCTTCAGAAACTGAAGGTTAAAAACAAGGCCAAAAGAAGCCCTCTAGACACAAACATGATTAAGTTGTCCTCACTGTTTTGACTTGGCAGACTGCAAAGACAGCTCTAATAATCTACTAGACAGGATATTTCTTAAAAGGCCAGTGCAGTTTTTCTCCCATATTAAATGAGAGCTCAGTATTTTAGTTTTACACTGCAAGGGAGTGACTTTGTTGAAACTGAAGTTTTGTTTCAAGCTCAGATTTAAAATCAGGTAACACAAATATAAGCAGACAATACCTCAACAACCTCAGTATTAAAAGATATTGATTACTAAGGATCATGATAACAAAGGAACAGGGAGCAGGGAGGAAGAAAAAAAATGAAGTATGCTTCTTGGAATACTATGGAATGAAGTGTACTGTTAGAAGTTGAAACACTTTGTTTTCTCCTGGATGTTAAAAAAAAAAAAAGCCTAGATGACCTGTATCACACCAAAGCAAAAAAGGCACAAATATCAATTTATTTCTACCTTCTACCTTCAGGTCACTTCACGATCATGAATGAGTCACACTTCATGTTCTTCCTGTTTTGGGGCTGCTGCATTTCTTTGTTTGCTACATGTCCCACATAAGGTACTTATTACATAAAATCCCTTATTCATACAAAATGTCACTTGATCTGAAAAAGAAACGTGGAGGAACCGAAACACTCTTCAACTGGCAATGAACATGCAGGGAAAAGCTGACACTCAATACAAAGGAATTAATTGAGAGTTTATTCCAGATGGTTCTCCTCACTTAGTATACAAGTCATCAGAATAATCTATCAAATAGACTTGGACTGTAATGATATGATTTTCTTCTATAATCCATTTTGGTTTTTGCTTTTAACAACCTGTTTAAAAAAAAAATCTGCCAGATGAAATGTTCAGCATGAACTGCGATCCTTACTATTTGTAGAAAATATGACTTAAAAAAGGACACTGTCATTTAGTTCATATTTTAAATGTTTACACTTATAAAAATGCTTTGGAAGCTTGAAACTGAAATCCTTTGTAATATTTTTCTTCTTCCTACCTCCCTCTTCCCATCTTAAATGCCTTTATTAGCCCAGGATTATCATAAATGACAGAGTGCAGCTGCTGATTAAAAAAAAAAACAAAAAACATTTAAAGACTACAAATGGATAAATTGTGTTTAAAAAAAAAAAGGAAGCTTACATGGATTTTTTTCGAACAAATAAAATGCATAGATGGCTACGGTACTCATCTGTCAACCTTTACAGTGTCCACTTGAGGTAGCCTTTCTACAGAATTACTAAACAAGCCCCAACATCATCTAAATCCTTGCATCAAAACCACTATCTCTTTGAAAGTCCACTAATTTAACACCACTGGTGATCAACATAATACAAAGCTTTGAAGAGAACAGCAGGTACAGTGGACATAAGTGTTAGTTCTAAATCTGCAGCCCTCAATGTACATTGTATGCACATAAATATCTCAGCTATAGTACACATTCCAGATCCATCCCTAAAAGCCATACTATTACGTAAAGCACAGCCATGCTAACTTCAGGATACAAACCATAATTCCACGTCTACAAAAGGGAAGTATAATTAGTGGCAGTTTATTGCCTCATACAAATTTAACCAACATGGCAACCATGCCAAAGGAATTAAAACATTTTCAGGACATATGTACAGACTGTACATTTCAGAAACATCTGAACAATAAAAATGCAAAAACAATCTCTGCATTACAAATTAAACTAAACAAATGGTTTGAAACCGTCAATGCATTGAATGGGTTTACAAAGGCACTTCCCTACCCAAAATAGGAAATGACAATCTGCAGCCTAGAGGGAGGTTGGAGAAGAGTGCTCATCAACTACTGCACAATCTCAACTTTAAGAAAAAATAAGCAGGATTTAATCAAACATTTATAGGATTCAATGTGATCCACTTCTGAAAGAATTCACAGAGTCTCTTCTTTGATTTTCTCTTGCTTTTCCTGGCTCTCTCGTTCTGTACTTTGGCTCCTTCGGCGATCGTGTTTGTCAGAATGGTCCTTGCTATCACTGTGATCGTGTTTGTGGGAACGTTCTTTGCTTCTGCTACGCTTCCTAGATTTTTCTTTGCTGGGACTCTGATCTCGTTTTCTGGACTTCTCAACACTATCTGTTCTTCCTCTGCTTCTGCTTCTACTTCGTTTATTTGACTTCTCCTTATTTTCATTTTTATGTTTACTTGATTTTTCTTTGCTCCTGCTTCTGCTGCGCTTACCTGTGTTCCTACTGCGGCTCCTACTCCTATGCTTTCTTTCCCGGCTTCGACTTCTACTATGTTTTCTCTCTTTTTTGGAATCCCTCTTGTCATCCCGGTGTTTCTTCTCATCCTTGTCATCCTTGTGTCTTCTCTCTTCTGTATCACCCTTACTTTTCCTTTCTTTTGACCTTTCTCTAGATCGATCTTTTTCCCTCTCACTACCTCTTTCCTTATCATAATCTCTCTCTTTTTTTCGACTCCGTTCATTTTCTTTTTCTCGCTCCCTATCCCTGTCTCTTCTATCTCCTTTCCTGTCACGACTTCGACTACGGCTTCTGTATCTGTCCCTGCTCCTGCTTCGCCTCCGTTCCAGTGCGCGATCAGTACTTCGAGATCTCCGCCTCTCTTTTTCTCTCTCCTTTGCTTCACGTTCTAATCTCTGCCGTTCTCTTTCTCTTTCTAGTTCTCTGTCAAAACTAGATGATCCATGGCCTTCCCGATGGTGACTTCTGCTTCTGGATCTTCTGGGAGACCTCCTGGGACTGATCGATCTTGGTCTTGGAGACCTTTTAAAAAAGAAGATATTCAGTGTGAAACACATCCTTTTCAAGTTAAGAGACCATCTTTCCTTTTCAATTTATACTTTATGTACACAGTCTGTTTTTCATCTTAAATACCAAATATCATGTGATGATTTTAACCTATTAGCATCCATAAACTGTTTTGCCTGTTGCCTTAAAACCTAACCCAGTGAAAAGACAAGATGTTGCTGGTAAGAAGTTGTTCAATATTAAACTTTTAACATTCATTTTAAAAATAACGTGTATATGACCTTGAACGTCTACGTTCTGCATGCCGTTCGATTTCTTCCATTCCCTCCTTGCCCTCTTTCTTGATTTTTCTAGGTCTGCTTTTAATTTGCTGGTCAATAGCTTTCTGGACTGGCACAGGAATTCTTGGAAACAAGGTGGAAAACCATTCAAGCTTTGTGAGGAAGGAACGAAGCATCTCCCCAATGGTCATAACACAACCCCCACCTGCCTTCACATCCAGGTCCTGTAAAATACAAGCAAAAAATATCCTGATGGTCAAAAATATTCTTTACTGATTAAAAAAAATGTTTCTACATTACTGTCCTATTGAAGTCTCATGATTATGAAAGTTTACTTGTCTCATATTCTAATACATTTCCTTAGAAAAATTCAAACTCTGCACCCTTTGGATTTGGCAGTATGTTACAGATAGGGAATGGGACTTAATATATATGCATGCAGGCACACACTAATCCTGCAGCCATCTGGATGGTAAGGGACTGTCGATGAAGAGATTAACGCAAAATCCCCTTACACAGTCTGGTTATATGGTATGATCTTGTATTTTATTTCAATGCCAAAATGCTGAGAAGTCCTCTGAAAGTACATTTAATACTCCATTTTGTGGATGTACAACTGTGTACCATCATACCCAACCCTGTGGCCTAAATCATTTATGAACTACATCATTGCCTATCTAAAAATGATCATAGAAAAACCTCTAGTACAAAATGGCATCCTAACAGAATTGGAAGCAATAGCAAACCAACTGCCATGAAGCAGTGAGGTTTCTAATTTAGAAATATGTAAAAAAATAAATAAATGAACAAATAATTGGAAACGCATAATCCATGATGACCATTGTCTCTGAAAAGGGTCATTACCGCATGAAGGCCTTCTTGCTATGCCCTCTCACAGCTCAGGACATGTTAGTCAGCTATTGTCAGTCCCAAACCTATAGTGCAAGCACACAAGGAAAGTGAGATTTGTTATCTAAACAGGAAGAGAAAATCTAAACGTAAAACTGCTTGCACTCACACACATTTAAGTGTTCAGATATACAGTTTTTCCAAATATAATCGCTGCAGAGATCTAAAGAAGAAAAAAAGGAGTTAAACGTAGCACCTGGAGAGTACGTACAGTTAAACAAAATAAACATAAGAAGCATTTTGAAAGGTAACTCTGTATCCTGGGAAGTTTTTCACAGGAGCATGACAAAAGATGAACTGCTTCCACATATTTAAGAACTGGAGGGGAAAAAAATCCTGTAGGTTTAAATAATTCCATATATAAAAATTTGCTTCATCCTATAAAGTTTGACCAGGACTGGTAAGAAACTTAAGCAGCCCCAGGCACGTAACACCAAGCTACTGACAGCAGCTGGGAAAGAAACACTAATTCCAAAAATATATTGGGAGACTTTAAACAAGAAACAAATACATCTTGATAACCAATATCTGCAAGAACTAATATGTATAAATAAAAAATATGCTTTGAATAATGAACCAGTTAAGACTTGCACAATGCAATGCGCTTGTGATCACTTTATTGTCCTTTGAGTTCACATTGAGTTTGCGAGACCCTGAGAATGAAGCCACCCCAATCCTTCTCATAAATTACAGTCCAGCATTGCAGAAGAGAGTTCATATTAACTACCCCACCTGGGGGAGAAGGGGGAGATCACAGAGATGCAATCAAGGTTCAAATTTGTTTTGATTTTTGTTAAAAACGTAGAATAGCACAGGTTTACCTGAAATAACAGCTGTTTCCTTTGCACAGTGTTTTTGATACTTAGCATGAAAGAAGCTGTTCACTGCAGTCAGATACAGGTATAATTAACACTATTTTTATTACAAATATCTGGACATCATTTGCAACTACAGCATTTGGAATTTCTTGAAGTAGATGCATATTGTCACACCGAAGAGGGCAGATGATCCTTCCTGTTCCATTCTTAAATCTAAGATGTAACTTAAAACCTGCTCAATAAATACAAATTGCAGCAGTACGTAGCAGACTGTGTATTCAAGTTCATAGCCCAAGAAGTGTCACCCACCAACTCCCTATTCTGTTTCCCCAAACAATAAATCAGGACTAGGGTACCAAAGGTATTCTACCACCTGACTGCATAATAATGCAGCCTCTGCACTGGACTTCAGTGAGCAACTCATCTTCTTTATTTGCCCCCAAAGAAATTAAGGTTCCAGAAACAATGGAACCTTATGCCATAATCAGGCTGTTTGCTTCTCCTCTGGAGAAATCCTGGGTTTAGTTATTCCAGGACATGAATAATAACCACAAAGATTTTTGGCAGTATTTTCCAAGGTGAATGTTGGTTTCTACTATATACTTCCCACTCTTTTATGTCAGCATCAATTCTCCCATCCCAGTAATAAATAGATAATATAAATTTAGCATTCTCATGACTTACTACACCTTGCTTTTAAGATATGACTTTGAAAAATGCACAGAAGCCACACACAGCCTGCTGTTTGAATTCTGATTCAGTACACTTGTTTCACATGGCTTTGTAAATCTGACACAGTAACATACTAACCAGGGAAAAAATCTGTTAGATCTTTGAAATCTAAGAAAAATAACCCATGTCCGAGCTCAAATCTGCTTCTTGCACTAATTATAAAATTAAAGAACATAACATTACAACAGTCAAACTGCAGAAAACCTTATTAAACAATGTTTAAACCTAAAGTAGTAACATGAAAAGAAACAAAAGAAAACAAATTATTACCCTCGCCGACATACCTCTTCGTCATCAAGAAAGGATTCAAACCAGTCCCATAGATCTGTAGGTGGTTGTGTGTACCTTCAAGTACAAAAAGAATGTAAAATTTTAATACAGCTTTCTGCATATTAAAACAGTCGTTAGTTGATAACACTGATACTTACCTAATATACATAAATCCAAGAGCCCTAATATATGGAGAGTCTGTATGAGTTATAAGGCCCATCACTTGCTTACGAGTGAGTTTCAGGGTAAATAATTTGTAGAGCAGACAAAAGGCAGTGGACACAATTCCCCCAGTTCCAACACCACGTACCTTTCAAAAGAAAAAAGTTAGGTGAGGATGCAGGAAGTCAAAGACATTATCCCAAATCTTCAAAAGAATGTGAGAACTAACACAGAATAAAATCTAAATCTACAAACAAAGCTATGTGGAAAAAGTAACACCATCTGCATTCACAGCTTTGGAAGCAAGAGGAATATATCTACTCTTTGTAATAAATACTTTTACACCTAGAGACTGATGTCAACATACCAGTAAGTTTTAACTATGCTTGGGAAAGTTCTTTACCAGACAGAAAAATTTAAGAAGGCACGTACTTCTACTTACCCCTCCACACATCCCTGTCTGGCCTGCGGTTTTCCTGCTGCCCTTCTCCCACGGTTCAACATGTGTAACCTGAAAGGGTGAGGTGGGGGACAGGAGAAAGAAAATTACAATTGCAACCTCCATAATGTTTAGATGCTTATACAAACCTGATTTAAACAATGGACATCATAAACCAATCTTAAAAGTCTGTCTTCTATGAAATTCAAGATCAAGTCTGCTTTGTCATTAAAGCAAAGCATCTGGCTTTTTAAACTACAACATTAAGAAATTAGAGCCAAAATCATGACTGAAGTTTAAAACAAACAAATCCCAAAACACCAAAGGAAGCATCCATGCTCATTCTATACTCCACGTACTTTCAAATGCTTTATGATTAAAGCCCATCATTACTGTTTTCCTGGGTGACTAAACAACTGCCTTTATTTAAACTGTCTCCTTTAGTTTAGTGATATTGGCTGCTGAGAGCTACAGAAGTTAAAATATAGTGTCTCACATTCATGAGTCTCACTTATGCAGGGAGCTTAGCTAGAGATTTCTTTTCACTATCACCTACAATTAAGACAAAAGAAAGATGTTCATAAAGTATTTTAATAAAAAAAGCCAGTGTTTTTTCTTGTAGACTGCAGTGATGTTCTTAGGTAAAATGGTTCCTAAGTACTAACAAGAAAATTTGCTCATTTCAAATCTTGTGAGATACATTTAGAGACGAGTGCACACACACAGTTAACCAACACCATTCCTAAAACTTGACAATAAGAGTCATAAACAAGTTCAGAATGACAAAACTGCCTGTGCTACATTTGAAATTGTGAAATTCAGAGAAGCAATGTCTGGCTCAATAAAGAAGTATACTGCCTAAGCACATCAACTTAAAAAAAATATGTAAAAGACAAAAAAAACCCCAAACAATGGTGATACACCAGATTTGGAATAAGAGTTCCTGGCTGTACTTCACAAATTAAATTTTTTTAACAATACATGAAACAAAACTAATTATGCACACAATTACATGAAATCAGAGATACACTAACAGCTGAAGTTGCTAAACTGTTTGTTTGGGTTTTTTATAGTTGCTGTCTTAGCCAAACAGGAAATAAAAGAGATGCCAGTACTGTAGAATTTAAAATTCATTATGAGTTCCTGTATTGCATAAGAAGTTCTCAAATACTACATAAATAATATTGCACATCGTTCTGATTATAGAGACTTTTGCCTTTCACAGGAAATGAAAAGTATTTTTTAGTCCAAGTATTGAGTATGACACTATTACAATGCTAGTCTTCAGTTTTTTTAATTTAAGTTACATTTATTGGCCACAATCAATATAAACAAGCTGGGTTTGACAGATATTAATTAAAAAACAAGCAAATAACAAAGTAAAAGTTTTGATACTTCAAAGACTGCTGCATATGCTTAGCTTGTTGGAAGTACAGACTAAATGAAGCTGAGGGCATGTACATGGTCCTAAGGTCAGAGATAAAGAGGAAGTCCTGCACTTTGCAGATACAGAACTGAAACAGGAGACAAGAAGTACAAGTAAATTAATTCAAATACTTGGACAGAATCCATATCTTCAAAGATGATCCCTATCACTAGCTGCCTGTGTAACTTAAAATCATCTTTCCTGGTAATCAGGCACCCAGCATTCTCCACTTCTTTAAATGAGCCACCAGTTTCTCAAAGAAAGACAAACACTTGAAAATACACCTCCTAGGATGGGTATCATGTTCATTCAAAGAAAAAAAACCACACAACAATTATTCAGGAATCTTAAAACATGAAGAAAATTCAAATATTTTTAATATCAATGAAGCACCTTAACCATCTCCCCCACACCCATTACTCACGAGTGAGTAAGAGGCTGAGTTTTCTCTTTATTTAGCCTGCAGTTTTGAGTCAGAGTAAGTGACAAGTTCAGTAAGCAAACTTTATTTGCACAGGATTAATAACCAGATTTTTAATGGCATGACAAAATTTTCCCCCAATTTAAGATTAGGCCACTTGTGGAACAAAACAGTAAGACAAGTAACACGAAATATCTGACCCGCTGCAGCTGAGCTCTACTAATACAAAGACAACAGATCCCATCAAATATTTTTTACTACATCTGAAAAGGTCCACTTAAAACGAGTATGCTCTCAAATTTTCTGAAAATATGTTTCTTTTATAAATTTTTCAGCTCTAGCCATCACTTGCATAAGTAAAGTCTGCTACTTTCCATTCAGATAGTCAGTCTCTCTCACATGCAGCAACTGGAGAGATGCTTTGTCGACAACCTCTGTTACTCTAAGTACTAGGAGAAATAAATAATCAGCTTCAAGTGACAGAGCACGGGCAGACAAGTGCTATCATTAAGTGAAAAAACAGTAGCATAGGTAAGCCCAAACTGCCAAAAATCTCAAAAATACTTCGGCAGAGTTACTTTTCACAATTACAGTGCCCTAAGTAACTTAACTTGCCTTGGTCAAATGAAACAAAAAGTCTTCCTTTGCTTTTTTTTTATTTCAAATACACTGAAACCTGCTGACACAGTAACATTCTCAAGCAGAATGAATTCACCTGAGAAAAATATCCGAATAAGCACCAAAGTACAGGTGGCTAAAGACAGCTGAATTATTCAAGCTTAAATTATCTAAATTTTGGTCTCGTTATCAGAACAAAGAAAGTGGCTGTGTTGATGAGCATTAATTATGCATACCTCTACCTGGGAGACTGGCTTGATGGAAGCCTCGCTGCAAAACTGATTCAATCCTGCTAACAAAACAAGAACCGAGACATGGGTGCCCCGATACAGACCACTCATCTCCCCAGCACATCCTATCTAACGCCAAGAGAACTTTTTTAACGGGTAACGGAGGAGGGAATCCCAACGTTTAAGTGACGAGGAAGGCCACATGCAGACTCCTGGTGGACCACCTGCAGTCACCACCGTACCTTGTGTGCCAGTGGAGACACGGGGTGCCGGCAGCCCCCGGGCTGCGGGGAGGGCCCGTCCCTGCCGCGGCCGCTCCGTGCCCTCCGCGCTCGCTCCGGCTGAAGGCGCAGCCCTTCGACGGCCATTTCGCCCCCACCGCCCCGGCTCACGCAGCCCTCTCCAAACCTAACTCACAGCTCCGCAGTTCCAAATCCGACGCGGAATACGCCTCTTTCGTGAGGCAGACAAGGCAGCACCCCCAGCTAAGCAGTACAAGCGGTATTCGCTCCCATCCCTCAGCGCAGGGTAAGGGGCGAGAAGGCGCGGGCCGCAGTCAAACCGGGCCCGGCGCCAGCGCGGCCGGCGGGCTCACCTTGAAATAGATCTCGTCCACCACTTCGTGGTAGGTCTTGAGCTCGTAGAGCTGCACCTTGAAGTAGGGCGATGAGAGGATGTTGGTGAGGATCATGGGGTTCAGGTTCATGGTCTTCTCGTTGCCCCACAGCGGCAGCACGTTGCCCGGCTTGCCCGAGGCCGCCGGCTTGGGGCCCCCGCCCTGCAGCGGCTGCTGCGCGGGCGGGACGGCGCCGGGCGGGTGCTGGGCCGCCTGCTGCCCCTGGCAGTTGGCGACCGCGGGGCTGTTGTTGGCCATGGCGGGGCGGGCTGGGGAGGGCGGGCCGCGCACACGGAGCGGGGCCGGCGGGCGCTGCCTCAGCCCCGACAAGATGGCGGCCGGGGAAGTGACGGCGGCGCCTTCCGGGGCCGCGTCACCGGCCCGCGGGGAAGGGGCGGGGGCGCTCCGGGGCCTCGGCGCGTCCCGCGGCTCCTCCCGCCGTTCTTCCCGCCGTTCTTCCCGCCTGCGGATCCTCCCGCCCGCGGATCCTCTCGCCCGCGCCGCGCCTCGTCTCGGCCGCCGCCTCATGGCCGGGATACCCCCGCCGGGGGAAGGGAGGGGACCCGTGGCCCGCCGGGGACGGCTGCTGGCACCGGCACACGGGGTTTAATAGATCGAGCCAGCGACTTAGCAAGGTTGGAAACTGGTCACTTGTCGTTGGTAATGAGGCCAGGGCGCAGCAGGAGCAGGGGAGGGAGCGCCGGCCGCTTCTGCCCCCACGGAAGCGGAGAAGCAAAGAAATCATAGAAAGGGTTTGGGTTTGGGTTGGACAGGACTTGGAGGATCATCTCGTTCCAGCCTCCCTGCCCTGGGCAGGGACACCTTCCTCTAGACCAAGTTGCTCAGAGCCCCATCCAATCTGGCTTTGAACACCTCCGGGGATGGGTCATCCACAGCTTCCCTACTGGGGAAGGGAAGAAATAGTGTCGGGGATGTTGGGTGTGCAGGAGCCCCGGTGTGCGATGGTGGCCAGTGCTGCTGACAAGGCCACTTCTCCAGCTGAGAATCGTGTCAGACACAAAGAAAACAGTAGCGTCACCCTGCTGCTCAGTTCCAGGACAACACATCTTTCTGAAATCAGTAATACTACATACAGCCTCGGAACAAGAAAAATTAGATTAATGCAGTTTGAAAGCATCTGGATTTAAGAAAATAACTGTCTACATGTAAATACTGACAGGAAACAGAAAAGAAAGTCCTCCAGTTTTGCCTGCAAAAGCAGAAAAAACCCCCCCCAACACAACTAGTTATGTACTTTGGTGTCAAGCTTTAAACCTGAAGTACAGAAGGGAGGAGACAATGCACAATTTAGAAGAATTGCTAAAATATTCTATACAAATGACTATGCACAAACATAACTGAAAGTCCACTGAAATGACTGCAAACTGGGCATAATGTGGTAAAATACGTTCAGTTGTACACACACAGAAGGGTTCTCCATTGCTCAGCACATCAGGAAACAGGTACAGGGAGAAGCTGGTATGAAAGGATCCATGGAAATAGCATCTCTACGTATGTGCTATTTAAAACTAATTTAGGCTTTTAATTTAGAAACCAGGAGATAAATACTACTGGAAGTAACATTAAAATACCTTCAGTCTTCATTGCACATTGAAACCCTGAGAAACAGTAGTTTATCTTCATTACCCTGGCCCTTCAATGTACCTTAGAGCTTGTAGTATAGCAGAAAAATGTTCTTATCAGGGCCCTGGCAGTAAACAGTTTCTCTAAGCTGCCTGTTCTGCTATCTAGGCTCTTCACTCCCTTTTTCTAGGAATAACGACCCGTCTTCTTTTGGCCTTCTCTTCCCATCTCAGCTGATTTCCAAACATGTTCACAAAATCTTCATTACTTACTTACAGGGCTCTACCATGTTGATGCAGTAAATATCCATATAACAATCCCATATGAAATCAAAGAACTAATCACAAAACTTAATTTTAAGAAAGTGTATTAACAGAAGTGATCTTGTTCTGGAGGCAGTTAGCTAGAGTGGTAACTTTCTTTGAATCTGAGTGGTTTTATCGTTGCTGTTTAGGGTATCCTTGACTCTGAGCACTTCCTTAATTTAAATTGTATAATCACTTCAAGACAGCCTGTGTTTCTTTTATAATTTATATTACCCAATTTGTGTTTTCATACATTTAGCTTTTCCTGTTGAAATATTTAGTCAATATGTTCCAAGCCTCAGTACTTTTTACTCTGTATAAGATAACATTTTTGTACTTCTTATACGTTCCCTCTTTGGTGGTGATGCTGAAACCTCTGATATAGTTGCATCCTATGAATCCATTTGCTCCAAATTAGATTTTCTTCCCTCAGGCATCCCACCTGGTCTTTATACTGAATACAGCCAAAATGAAAAAAACAAAAAACAAACCCCCAAAAACCCCAAAAAGAAGTGATTTGCAAACTTGCAAACTGCAAGATGCTATACACAATTATAAAAGAGTTAGAGGATGGTGATTTGTGGGCAAGAGTCTAGCCTCACTTCTCATTCACACAAATTCTGAATTTTTTCAAATGGGCCGAGTCTGTAGAAGCTGAGGAGAAAAATACTAGTACTTAAGTCACTAAACATCCTCTGAATTTGGGTTGTGAGGAGTGGTTGTTAGCTCTTGAATTATAGATTAAACAGCATTGCTGTACGTATATTCCTGTGAGCGGACTAGTGTCTCCTGGCAGCAGTGCTGCATTAGATTTCATTTGCTATCACATTTAATTATATGCACTGCAACTTGAAAGGAAAAGTACTGGAATTGCACACAGTTGTCTTTTTCATCCCAGTTACTGAAGGAAATAAGTGTCAGCAGTTTAAAATTTCCTGATTCGTGACTTTATATTCTGAGATGCTTTTATTCCAGTGTAGTCATATCATTTGTTGCTCTCTGTAAGGTACAAAATTAACAGGCCTCTCTAAAAATAACCTGCTTAATTTGTGGGCATGCTGAACTAAATGCAATTTGAATATTCAGTTTGAAACAGTTTCTGTGCATGGCCAAATTGGGATATACAGGTCTGTAAATCTTAATGGAGAGAAATCCCACAAGAAAACTGACCAGATGTTAAATATACAGTAAATTTTTTCTATAACTAAAGGTCGTTAATATTACAAATATATATTGTGTACAAATAATATTGCCCGTTAGCAATCCAAACTGATAGAAATAGCAACTCCCAGGCTGCCATACTTGCATATACTTTTTGGTGATTCACTGGTTTTAGTGATCTCTGCCTCACTCACCCAGGCAAGGCTCGTTCCCTGCATGTAAGAGCGTTTGCGGGGCGTAGCAAACACGTCTGCAAACACCGCAGCACCTCAAGGGAGTGGCACGAGGAGTGGTGGGATTTTGGGGGGTTTAAGCGTAAAAGTCAGGGACACCCCCCGCCGCCACCAACCACGTTTTAATTACACAGAGGGAGGCTGGCTCGGGTGGAGATCGGTACAGCAGGTACCCTTGGACGCTCGTGGATTGGGATTTATCGTCTTGCATCGAAGAGCATTAGGGAACACCCCCTGCACTAAGGGGTGGAAATAAAGAATTCCCGGCTGGCGCTGTCGGAGTTCCCCGGAGCATGGGCGGCCGACTGTGCCAGGCGGGAGGTCAGCGCTGGGAGAGAAGGCGGGGGGGAAAGGGCAGGAGGTGGCTGTCGGGGCCCGGCAGGGAGGGATGGGAGCTGGGGGCGGCCCGGAGCGGAGCCGGAGGAGGACTTGGGGGGCCAGGAGCCAGGGGTAGGGATGTGTGTGTATGTGGGGAGTGTGGGTGAGAACTGGGATCAGGCCTACCCTTGCTTAATTGTAACTCGAACACCGCTGAAAACAGCAAACTCTGTAGTTTGATATGTTACCAAGTGCTTCAGAAAATAAGGACTAACTTTTTATTTTAGCATTGCCAAAATATTATGGAGAAGAACTTTCAAGAAGAAGAGTTTGCGCAAGTTATTAAATTTACACCTCCTCTGTACAAACAACGCTACCAGTTCGTCAAAGATTTAGTGGAGAAATACAAACCTAAGAAGGTTGGTATGTTTTGTTGTCTCTCTAGGTTATACATTTGAAAAGAAGTTGACACTTGGTATCTCAGGAAGACAAAATGCATAGATAACCTTTTGACCCAATTACCAAACAACAATTTTGGAGAAGCTGCTGTTAAAACTGAATTGGTGATAATGTGTTGTTTTTCAGGGATGCATATAATTAATGTTACTTGATGGGAAGAGGAGACTATTTAAATGAGAGAAATGCCTTAGCCTGTTTTGGAGAGTAGTGGGCATTCTGGTTTTAATTTAAAGCTGAGTAATTCGGTTCAAGCTACTTTCATCATAGTTGGGTTTTGCTTTCTGGAGTTGTTTGTTCCATATGCAGTATCAGGTTTGCCTCATCATTCATATGACTGTTCTCAGTTGAGAAGTGACACTGAGAGTGTGGGATTATGTGAGGCTCACTCATCTCCACTTGCTTAAGGTCTTGTGACCCTTTCCTGTGTTGTCCCTCTCAATATACCAGAACTCGTTTCAATACTATTTGGAAAAGTTAAATTAATTAAATTATGTACTGTAGTGTTTGCTCTTTTCTAACATGTCCTCTCCCTTTCCTCCCCCAGAAGCAGTTCCCAAATCTGCAGTGTTTAACTCTGAAACTGCTGCTGATCTCTTAGGGGGCATGCAAGAAAATGATGAGAAATGCACCTGCAGTGCACTTAAATAATCATAATTCTGGTAGCTAATAAAAATCTAATCCAGTCTATGAGGTCATGGCACTGCAATCTGCTTTTAAATAGAACGTATTCACCAGTGTTGCATCTGTATTTAAAGATTTGAATTTTCTGATTTAGGATGCGGAAAGGGTGAGAGGGTAAACTTTCTGTTTACTCATGGGGTAGAGATAAGCTGGATAGAAACAATTCAGGATTTTCACAGGGAGAACAGCAATGAGCTTCAACCTCGACTGAGTCTGAGAAAGAATAGGGTGGGTTGGTTTGTGTACCCAGCTATCTCTTAAGCTTACAGAAAAGAATATCTATTATGTGATTTTGTGGTCTGAATATCACCAGAGTTCCCCACTTAAACATTAGACTGAGCCTGTAAACTTGTTTTATGCAGATTCTTTGCTCCTAACTTGGCTACTGGTGAGCCTGTTTTCAGAGCAGTCCAGTGAAAAGCAGTGGTGAAAATTTCTACAGCTTTGATATTTACAATCATACCTTACTGTTATTCATGTGGAAGACATCTTCCAGTGTCAGTGTGATGTTCTACATGTACTTTTTTATAAGTGTAATAACAAAAGGTTAATTCTTTTAAAAAATCTTGCAGGATGTTCATATACATTTTTTTAAAAAGAATTTTCAAATCCTTGTCTATCCTGCTTGCTTACAGCTGTAAAATTTAGTTTTGGTTGTGAAATGCTTTATCATTAAAAAGTTATTTTGGTGTAAATATGGACTTTTAGTTTTATTAAAGTCTCTGAAATTACTTGGAAATATATAGCATTTACACATTGTTTAATATATAATTTACAGGTGGCAGATTTAGGATGTGCTGATTGCAGGCTTCTCTGGATGCTGAAATTCTGCAGTTGCATTGAAGTGTTAGCTGGGCTAGATATCTCTGCAAGTGTAATGGAAGAGAAAATGTAAGCTCTTTGATTGTGGTTTAAGGTTTGTATTTGTCTTGATGTAGTGGTGTGGTGGGTTGACCGTGGCTTGAGGCCAGGTACTCACCAAAAGCTGCTCTATCACTCCTCTCCTCAACTGGACAGGGGAGAGAAAATACAATGAAAGGCTCATGAGTTAAAGGGCAGGGGCAGATCACTCACCAGTTACCATCATGGGCAAACCAGACTTGACTTAGAAATTAGTTGAATTTATTATCAAATTCAGAGTAGGATAATGAGAAGTATAGAAAACCTTAAAAACATCTTTCCCCCCACCTCTCGCTCCTTACTGACTTTAACTTTATTCCCTCCCCACCAGCAGCACAAAGAGGCAGGGAATGGGGATTACAGTCAGTTCCTCACATGTTATTTCTGCTGCTGCTTCATCTTCAGGGAGAGGAGTCCTTCCCCTGCTCCAGCATGGGCTTTCCCTCAGAAAAGCCACCCCTGGAGCTTTTCTGATTAGCAAAACCTTGCCACAGAAACCAAATACAAGTGGCATGTTGCATTATTGCTTGTAGAGGTTTTAGAGTTGGGGTAACTGCAGAAGTACCAGCTGGCAATTGAAGAGCTCTCTGTCGTCCTTGGTTACATTGAGTCTGTCCCTGGGACCCCTGGGCTGTAGGTGCCCGTAATGTCACCTAGTGTAGCCAGAGGTCTGGGTCATGGAAAGGCCCTGAAGGTGTGCAAATCTGAGACATACACTGTTTGTAAAGGCACTAATGCAATGTATTTGTCTTCAGTTTATGCTTATTATTGTCTTCAGAAAGATCCGTTCGGATCTTTTTTGAAATGTGCACGTAACTCTTTTAGTCACTGTGGTGGGGACTTGGTTCTTGGTTTTTTTTTTGAAATGGAAAGCTTAGCTCAATGTGTGGTGTCTGGTTTAGAAGCCTCTAAAATGAGAGGTTTATGTGATCTTTGAAGTATTGGTCAGACTGGTGAACATAAATTTCTTTCTTGGAAGCTCACTAATACAATTTCAGTGAATAGGTAGGATCTAGATGCTGATGTTATCATTTGCTCTTTCTCAAGAATGAAGAGAATAACCTTTTATATTTAACATTTATTGTGTATTTTCTCTAATGGTATTTCAGAATGAAATTTGCACATACACTTTGGTTTCTCAGTGTATTTCATTTGGAAAAAATAGGTAATATGCGTGCCTAAAACTTCCCCCAAAAACCTGCAAAGTGTGTCTAAATCAGACTTACTGTGTGTCTAGAGTTGAACTATTATCAGAACTTACCAGTGCCTTTCCAAGTGACTTGAAAATGTAGTGGAAATTTTTGTAAACATCAAGGACAGCTGCTGGATTAACTTTTGCTCTTAGTCATGAAAAGTGTTTGTATTGGATATTCTTTTTTATATCCATGTAATTAGTTAACCTTTTTGAGATTCATGAGGTATCTATGTAGGGTGTTTACTAATTCATTTACATGTAAAATTTTTCTTAAGGTCCTTTCTGTAACATCTTATTTTTAATACCTTTGTAGGCATACATTGTCTCCTCTTCCTTTTGATTATTTGCAACCATCTGAAAGATCCCTAACTGTTACCTTGCATCATGGTTCAGTGGCCCATAAAGATCCTTGCATGCTTGGTTTTGACTTGGTGACATGTATTGAACTGTGAGTATTAGGCCAATGCTCTACATTTTTCTAAGTTCATTAGAGTTCAGCTTGGAATTTTGTCCATACTCCAAACAGACTTGATCAAACCTTTCAAGCAGAAGCGTAGAAGTAGAAAAGTAGCAAATAGAAGAGCGGCATCCTCTAACTTGTTCTTAAAGTAGCCATACTAAGCTATTAAGTGGTGATTGCATATGGTGGGAGGAGGATACTGATGAAAAATTGCAAAATGCAGGAGGAGATTTGGTCGGACAAAACCCCTGTGTGGCCACTTGGCCACAGTGCCATTGCTGATATTGCAGAGCTAGGTGTAAAATTACAAATTACAGATACGGGTTTGGGGGTTTTTTTGGCTGGTTGTTAAGATTAAAGTATCACAGGGTTTTTTTAAACACAGACATCAACTTACTCTTTTCAGAATAGAACACCTGGAAGAATCGGAGCTGAAGAAATTTCCTGAAGTGGTGTTTGGTTTCATGGCTCCAAGCATGGTTGTGATCAGTACTCCAAATTCTGAATTTAACCCTTTGCTTCCAGGAGTGGTGTTATATAGGCATCCAGATCACAAATTTGAGTGGAACCAAGCGCAATTTCAAAGCTGGTAAGCTCACTGGACATGTATGCTGACGGCTCTGGGTGCCAGGAGCGTGAGAAACAAATGGCATTTTCAGCATGGTTCACATATGTAGTTTGCTGTCAGTGAAGTATCACCTCCTGACTTGGTGAAATGTTTCTTTGCTGGTAAGAGTAGTTAAGCATGTTCTGTGGTTTTGTGTTTTATGATGGTGGTTAAGTTGGCTAGCTTTTACTGTAGCTGCTCTGCAGAAAACATTTAAAACTTTTACCTACCTTTTTGTATATCTTTATTACAATTAACGCATTTGAAGTGTAAGGTATTAATTAACCTTTTTGTGTATAGAAATGCTTTATAAAACCCTAAGAAATGTGCTCACTATGTACATGCAAAGTGCTCGGTTAGTCCAGACCTTTCTGTAAGAGTATGCAAGCAGAGTTATGAAATAACCATAGCAGCAGGGCATGTTGGATAAAATTGAGGATAGTTTGGTGGATCGTGGCACAATGAAATGCAAAACATATGTACGTGACAGAGGGTTACATGGAATCTGTCTTACTCTTAGTATCAGTAGGTGTAATAAAAATAAAAGCAAGAGGAATATGTGTTCTGTGATAACATTCAACTGTCAAGCAGTTGTGGAAGAAACTGTATCCTGGAAGCTTTGCCCCTTAAATTATGTTGTTTCTGCCATAGACTTTAAAGTATCCAGTGACTTTTGAGTATGTAGTTTTGCAAAGCTTGAAGGATATATTTTCCCTACATAAGGATACTAAAACCTGCATTATTAGTAGGGACCATTTTTATGACTTTAAGTAAATTTAGATTCTGCTTTTAGATATATGTGAATTAAAAATATTGATATCATTAAACGAGTGATTTTTTTTTAAGCTGTAAACACCAAGTCTTTGTGTTGTGAAGTATAAGTATTGCAATATTTTCTAAAATACATGGGATGTTAATTTAGTTTACTACTTTCTCATGGAGAATGATGCAGGTAGATAGTGCCGTTTTAGTTCCCTGCCCCATCCTTTTGTTCACACTGGCTGATGTACTACAAGGTGGTTTTCATTTAGATGTCACGTACCCTGTTGTAACCTTTATTAGGTAGACTTTACTCTTTATACATATACAACAAACCACCCTTTTATTTTCCCTATTAACTGGTCTCCTGGTATTTTGAGTTGTGTATATTTTTTATGAGTTCTTCTCAAATAATTTTGTTCTTGAAAATCGGTAGGTTGTAGCTCACTTCTAATATATTTAAGTTGGTGACTAAGCAACTGTGAGCATTAACTTTCTGTGCACACAGTTTAGAAATAATGGTAATGTTTGGATGCCTAAATTACTGATACTAAGTGATTCAGACTGTGGTAGGCATATGATTACAGCTCTGATGCAGCAAGTTTTGACAGCACTTATCTTCAGGCATGTGAGTATTGTTAGGGAAATTGGGCTCAAGCATTCACAGGCTCAAGGTCTTGCTTCTCCTGGAGAATGCATCTTTATCACATGAAAAGATGAATATTTCATATGATGGGAATAATTTGTCTTCCTTAGGGCTCTGGAGGCTGCTAAATGCTATGATTACTCCGTGGAATTTACTGGTGTAGGGCACCCACCAAAAGGAATGGAGAATGTTGGGTTTTGTACCCAAATAGGTGTGTTTGTTAGAAAATATCCTCAAACTGGTGGATCTGTTCAGTATGAGAAACCCACTGAAGCAGTTTACAAAACTGTAAGTATTATTTTCTTCCTTTGGAGGTATGAATAAATAGTAAAATTGTCTATGACTGCCCGGTAAAGTGTTGTTACCATGGACTACTGTTGCTATCCAGTCTTAGCTCTGATTGTCACACACCATCAGATCAAGAGAGTCTCATTCTATGATTTGTGTTTCTAATTGTATAAAGGCCTTTAACTTTTAGAATATTTGCTAAACAACAATGTGGATAATCATTCTTAACATACTCTTATCCTTAGAATGAAAAATTTCAATTCTGCCAGGTATACTATTTTTATAGTTTTTCCTCTAGTCATTAATTTCATTTATTATGTGGTTGTTGGCAATTACACATATCTTTCAGATTCATAAAAAATAAAAAGCAAAAAAGGCATTTCTAGCTAAATGCCTTGTGGTATAAATCAAATTTGTTCAGAGATAACATGAAGTAATAATGCAAAAATAAATATACTGTTTGTTTTTTTTCAATTTTATGAGGCCTTGTTTCAGTGAACATACATATTCAGTTCTTTGTGTAAAAATATATATGTATCTTCAAATGACTTGTCACCTGAACTGAAACAAAAATATATCTTCTGTAGTTTCCAAGCCATAAAAACATTTGTAATTTCTGTATTTCAAATTTCTATACATGTGAAATGTCACCTGTCATCTACTGCCATTAATAAAATCTTGGAAGTGCTCTATAATGCTCAACAAACTTGGAAATATGTACAGGTGATGGACTTGTACTAGAAATTGCTTTCGTTATCTCCTGTTACAGGGTCACTAAGGAGGGAGTTTTGACATTGATATTTCTTTGAGTTTAAACAAGAGTGTTAATCTCCTGCGTTTCTTATCAAACTAATTTTTATTATGTAACTAATTTACGGGAATAAATCAATATTTCAGGATGCAATTGAAAAGTAGGAAATAATTATAGACAGTGGAACTTCTTTGGTACCCTGCTGGTATAAAGCACTTCCTGAAGCTGGTGGGAATTAGTTTGTCTGCGTAGTTTCCTTAATTGCCTCAGAGTATAGCTCAGTGTAGAACACACAAGTTCACATATTTTGATGTCACAATTTATTTTTAGCTTCCCCTGCAGCTGTGAAAGCATATTTAATGTTTTATTCTGAAAACAGAATAAATGACATGCTCCAGTCCTGTTTTCCAGATGACTGTTCAGAAGTAGTTTAGAACTCTCACCAGCACCTCATCATGAGTAATGTGAAAAGTAAGAGAATTATTAAAAAGAACTAAGAAATTACAGGACTTCACCTTGCACCTTGCCTAGTTTTTGGTATCTGAAAATGTTTAATAAGCAAAACAGGATTGAATAAAAAATTATGTTCACATTTTAGAGGGTTTTTTTGACAGCAAATGTTAAACTCTGACCCTGTGATAGTGATAAACATTTTATGTGTTCTTGTATGTTGTAAAGGTCTTCAAAGCAGTGTATCCAAGTCTGAAAGATGAGAAGTACTTGCAGAATGCAGTTGTCAGTGAAGTTATTTTCACAGCCCAAAACATTAAGCACCATTTAATGTCAAAACATGAGGAGTATGATGATGATCCTGAAAGAAAATCTGAATTCCAGCCTTCAGTGGACTGTTTTTCAGACTATCTTGGAAAACTGGTTGTTGATAAAACCATGGAACCATTTGTCAATGGAAATGAGGTCTGTATACCTCTTGCAGCAATCTTTTCTTTTCCCAAAGTGAATCAACTGTGTGGTACCTTTGAGAAGTTATGCAAACTCATTGCTGGCAAGGTCACACTGAGCAGTGATGGTTCTGCTGTGGTTTTCAATACTGAACATGAAACTGAGGAGGATTAGATCACAGATTTCTTATACAAAGTTCAGTTGAAGTAATTAAAGTAGTTTTTTAGTAGCTGTCAAATGGTGTGTGCTGTATGCTAACCAGAACACACAATCTTTTCTAAACCTCCCCTCAGTGGTCAGCACCTCTCCTATGGAGTGAAGACAAAAACAGCAGTAACTCACAAGGGTTTCATGTAGACTGTCAGAGGGTAAAAGGAAATAATTAATTCCCATGAAGAAAATGAGGTATTTCTGTTTGCTTTCTATTACTTTATTGTAGCTATCATTACTAGATTATTTTTAGTAATCTCTTGTTAGCTCCCAGAGTAGTTGATGATAACACAAATTATGTTGTTGTGCTGAATAATGTGACTCAAACATTGGATTAAGGCAAGTTTTTTCTTACTAGAATGAAATTTATAGATGCTTTCTTCAAGATGAGCACATCCTCAGCCTTGATGAAAACCAAATGTTGTTCCAGATGAATACAAATATGAAAGTGGTATTGTTGACTGTTCTGTTTTTTAAAGAAAAAAAAAATTTACGAAGTGCTATATTTGTGAATGCTAATCTGGCCCTGATGTACCTGAAAATTTTCTGTGTTTTCATGTGCAGCTGTAATTCAAAACTGTAAAATCCAAATAGAGTAAATGAAAAAAAATTCAAGAACAATTCATACCCCAGTAATGGTTTTGCCTTGGTATATTAGTTGTGTGTATGCAGCAGTGATATATAAGTGGGGCTTGTCTTCAGTCATGAGATGTTTTCCTTCTAGATTAGAAAAAGATCTTGTGTCTAAATGACACATTTTCCTTATAACATACATGTTGCTAAAACAGTGAAAACACAGTAGTAGAAAAAGCAAAACATTTAAAAATAGAAATCATTAACTGGAAGACTTTTTGCTGAAGAGATTTGTCATTTATTCTATAAGGAACCTGTTGACTCACAAAAGAGGAAAGACAACCACAAAAGAAATTCTATGATATTCTGGTGAAGTTTTGGAAAAAACTGTCTTCCTTTTTGACTGAAGTTAGTTATATGTGGTACAGTTAATTCTCTTAATTCTTACTCTTCAAATAATTGGTTACTGAACTGGTCTGAGTGCCAAATAGTTTGTACTATAATTAGCTGCAATTTTCACCAATCTAGATCTTTTCTTAATTTAAGAACAGATACCCAGTGCGGTACCAGAAAGCTTGGTTATTTTGAATGCATAAATGAGAAGAGAAATACATACCACAGTTAGTTTTTTTAAAAAATAAGAAACTAATTTATAAAGTTATAGAAACCATATGAAAAGTTTTTAGTAGGTCATTATACTCAACTGAGGAGGATTAATTTTGTCATTTGCAATGTGGGCAGGGACTACACCCAGTGCCCTCACTTTCCCCAAATACTGCTAGTTGTGGAGTTTGCTTAATAAATTAACCTCCTAGTATGCCTGCCACATTAAAGCTGATTTTTCCTTTTTGTAAGACTGACATACTACTTTTACTCTCCAGGAGGCAGATAAATAACTGTACTAGTAATGGTGCCATTAAATACTTTGTGGACTGGAGAGGGAGTTGAATAAGCTGCAGGGGTAAAGTTTGAAAAGAGTAGTGAAACTGAAATGGACGCAAACTTCCATTTAAGTTTGTAATTTTTCGCATTTAAAAAAAAGACATAATTGTTTAGGAACAGATTCCAAGCTGAAGACATGAGTTTATTGAATGTCTGAGAGATTTGCATTTAAATACAGTTAAAAAAAACCCATAACCCACCAACACATCCTGAACAGTTTACTATATAGAAGTCTCCAGTATTTGTATAACACAGTTTACAAAAAGGAAAATACAACATGTAAATATGAAGGTTATATTCCACTTAAAATACACACAACTAGAGAATCACTTCATGAAGAGTTGTAACTCAAGTCAGAAGAATAAATTACTAGGATACAATTTTATTAAAAGCTGGATTTCTATGTCAACTTCCCTAAAAGATCTGCTCAGGCAAGAAAATAATTTTTTCTAGTAAACAAACTATCTAATCTATGACAGTTAGCTGTGTCTTTTAACATAAAACACAAATCTGGGCTATGGAAATTCACTTGAGAATTACATAAGTAGCTGTACAATGTTTTTTTAAAGTCTGTTTTCCTCAAACTATATGTAGTTTTCCTAGTAAACTTAAGTGAGTTACCATCTAGCTATTAAAGGTTTTGATAGATTTGTCAACAAGCATAGCAAGAGTACTGAAAGCAAATAATGTATTCAAATATACAAAGCAAATAATGTATTCAAATTTCTTGCATTGTTTGCTTGCAGTAGGATTTTTTTGGTACGAGTTAGTTATGTGACAGGAAAGGAAACTATAACGTTCTGACAGATAGTTTTATACTAGCAGTTGAGTAGTTTCTGTTTAAAATTCCTGTGGAGAACAGAAATGGATAATACCACACTTCTATTAACAGCAGCTAGAATAGAATCTTTGCATTAATTCTTTTAAAGAGATTATAATTAACAATAGGAAATAAAAGTATTTAAGTACCGAAACTGAGAAACAGCTCATATTCTTCATATTCAATAACAGTACTCAAGCTTTAAAATCTGAGATTTCCTTAAAAATACAAATAAAAATTAGTTTAATAATTCTGGTATGGATTTCTAGAAAACAGTCTGCTTTTTCTGATTTAACCTATTAAATATGGCCTACTTCTATTTCAATAAAAAGGTGTCAAACCACTCTGAGCAGAATTTGGAGCATTCTGAGCTTTCAAAAGCGGCCACACTATTTTTAATTATTCCAAGCCTTACTGATAAACAGTACCACTAAATGTAATAAAATTAAAGCCATTTGCAGTTTACAATGTGTCACCTAACATATCCCTTTGAAAATGGATTCTTTCCTATTTGCAATGAAAATTTAAAGAGATCTTCCTTGCCTA
The DNA here is from genome assembly GCF_003984885.1 of Neopelma chrysocephalum. Classification (NCBI taxonomy): domain Eukaryota; kingdom Metazoa; phylum Chordata; class Aves; order Passeriformes; family Pipridae; genus Neopelma; species Neopelma chrysocephalum. The sequence continues at coordinate 1,513,731 of NW_020925863.1, forward strand.
TTGGGCAAGTCACTACTTGTGCAAATTTAAATACAGTACATTGACTTTAATGCAACAGTGAACAGATAGTGAAGAAAGAAGTGTTCAACAAAGATGTTGCACACTAAAACTTTTTCAGAGTGCAGAGTATGTCTACAATAAAGTGCTTCTCTTAACAAGTTATAATAATAATAGTATAGATGTTTACCTAGTTTTAAAGCTTAAATTCTTAGTAAATTCTTTAATCTCCCTGTATGGTCCCCAATCCCGCAAGGCACATTCAAAACACAAGCAAAGCACTAACTGTGAAGGATTAGGCTACAATAAAAAATGTAAGTGGTAGTAAACTACTGACTAGGTTTGTAAACAGTACCATCCCATTGAATCTTAATGTTCATGCATTGCTGGAGTGAGTTTCTGTGGAAGCAGCTTCTGTCCTCCAGATGTAACAATCAAGCCAGCTTTCTTGCTAAAACTCTACTGTGCCTTAGTGTTTTGATGTGGATTCCCACTTTTTTCATCACTTCAACAAAAAACATGTCACATTTGATGCATTTAAACTTGTGGACTTGATTTACAGTTAACACAATTGATTACTGGCTGGTTTAGATGTATTTAGTTTTGGTGGTTTTTTTTTTAAATGTGTATGAAGTTCACTTCTGCTGTTCAACCTTACAATGAAATTGTGCTCAGTACTCCTATACTTTTAGTTCTGTTAAAACATAGCTGGGCTGTTTTGAGGAGGCCACAGCATTGGCTGGATAATGACTGACTTGATAGAAGTAATAAGACTACAATGACAGGTAGGATCAAATTGAGTAATTACTTTTTTCAGGTGCATTTAAGACCAACTTTCAGAAGCTTCTTTTCTAATGAAGTCATGAACAAAGTACATCACCATAAGTGATCTCTTGTATAAAATACTGAAATGGGACTCGCTTCATCATGCTTCCAAAGATGTTTCACACAGAAAGTAATTCCAATAACATCAGATAGAGCTTACAAAAACAGTCCAAGTGCTCTCACAAGGTATACACAGTTACACATTGCCTTCATACCACAGAAGATGATGCTCTAGGAGCAAGAGGCATTCCATTCCTTTTCAGAAAAATATCACATTGAGTTAATTTTGTGTTTCTCAACTCTTGCAACAGAGCAAACAAAACCAGAAGTATCAACACCAGAGCTCGAAGTTTTCCTTGTTTGTCATTCTAGTTCAACGTTTTATCACCACCTGCTCATATGCTCCAGATCCTACTCTGAAAGTTTGAAAGAAATTAGTTCAATGTCAATTTAAATGGACGCTAAACAGCAAATGTCACAGATCAGCAATGTTATTGTTTAATCAACCCAACCAACACCCAGCCAAAAACCACCCAATAACCCCCCCAACCAAACAGCTAAATGTGAAGGGTGATTATTATCATACCACTGAGTCACCTACAGTTTAATGCATTAAAGTGCTTTTTGTTATACTAAAGCCAAAATAGAGAATGAAAAGTAACGTTACGGAAAAAGAAGTTACTGTTGGACTTCTCTATAATTTCTTAAACATGACCTTTAGGATACCCCTCCCCACAGCTATATCATATGCAGCTAATACTTTTAATACAAATTTATACATAAACAGATAAATTACCTAAAAAAACAGTAAGTGACAGTCATCTTATGTTAGAATACAAGAAAAACATCTTCCAGTCTTTTGTTCGTGCATTGTAAAAAAACCTCTCTCAACCCCTCCATATGACACCATAGTGGATGGTTTTCCATGGCAAATTGCAGTACTGTGTAAAAAATTAATGGGGCAAGCTCTGCCTTAGTTTAGTAGTGTGCCTGGACTGTTGTGGTAACTAAATTAGGACAGATCTCTCTATACTACAGAAGTGTGTTCTGTACTCAAACACGTTATCTGAGATAAACATTGGTGTGTTCAGTTTGCAGATAAGCCAATTAATTATCTTTTAACCATCAGGATTACTTGCATGTATCAAATGCAATTATTTTATTACTTTCAATGTATTACTAGCTGCCTTTATACCTAACTTCAGAAATAACTGCTGAAATACTAATGATGTGCTAATTTCTTGAGATAAAAATGTTGAGTTACATTGGACTGTAGAAACATGGTATTAGAGCATATTCTTCCCTGTTTTTCATGCTTCTCATCTAAGAAGATTAATACATTCAGGTCAATATTAGTCATATATTAGAGCATTTGAAGAGGGTTTAGAGAAGAAAAAAATGTCTCTTGTTCTGAAACAACTACAAGAAGATAATCTGAAGCAGATTATTGAAGGAGCTGGTGTAGGGCTGCAAATAGTTGAAAGAGGAACAAACCATTGAAACAAACCATGTAACAAATGGAAACAGGATTCATGAGAAAAAACAAACTGAAGAAAATTAAGCTTGTTATTAGGAAGACATACAAGTTTGATACTGTAAAGGTAGATGTTAAAACACTTAGAACTTTGCACTCCAGTGGAGTGCAAATCTTGAAACTATAGAGTTAAGATTTGAAACTGGTGTCTGTTTCCTGTGTTGATACTGAAACATTGCTCATATCTGAAAACTTTGGAGCTGAGATTCTTCAGGAGGTCTGGAAGTTACAATTCTTATGGCTGACACATCAGTTCTGTTTTGGAACTAATCTGTGTGTTCTGTCCTAAAAGATGACAATTTAGTTCTTTTGGTGCTTTTAAATGATGCAAAATAAAAAGATACAGAGATCAAGAATATAGATAAAGAGTAATTGCTGTATAAGATGCATTTTTATTTAGTATTGTCTATGGATTAGTTGTTTAGGTTACATACCTGTTAGGCAGATGATGGCTTCCAAAAGAAGTGCTTCCACCAGGGCCCACAAATAATCTTAAACCTTCTTCTAAAAAGCAAGTGAATTAAAATATGTTAGCTATATGTTGCCCTACCGAACACTACGTAATTTTGAATCTACTAGTTTTGTAGCTGATACTTTCAGATGCAAATATGTCAATTAATGAAGAACCAAACTTCACATGGTGTAGGCTGGAGAAACTACTTTTGTTGTAGATTTGCACCTGCTCTTTTTAGCCTTAAAGTAATTACCTGGGAAAGTTCCCTGAGCCATGTAAGGGTTTTTTAACTTTTGGGAGACAGGGTGAAGCAGAAAATATAGTGATACATGTGCACAGTCCTTATGATTACAAGCAACAGGGACTATGAAGAGAGTGGATTTTCCTGCGGCCTGTAATGTATATCAATTTTTTCTAAGCTTCCTTATTTATCTCCATACCTTCTGCACTTGAGTCTAAACTGAAGTCTTGACTCTGAAGTATTTTTTCAACTATATCATCAGCATCAACTCTGGTAGCATCAACCCTCTTAAGCTGTGACTCCACAGAGTCTTGCTTTACAGGATGTCTGCAAAAATAAATATATTTACAGCTCTTAGAAGTAATTTGTGCTTTACTTCTGCTAGATAAAGCCTTCAGGTTAAGTGTACCTGCATTGTTTTTCTGATGGTGCATCTTCAGGAGATGTATCAACATTAGCTTCAGTTACTTTTGGCTCAGGCTCTTCACATGGCTCTAGAATACTTCCAGTTCCTGTTGAGGTACTCCCCACTGAGGTACTCCCAACTGAGGTGTTCCTCCTGTGGCAGAGTTCAGACAGACTGGATGATCTAGAGTGACATGTGCTATATCCTGTTGGAAAAATACAGGAGAGTTGGGTTAGGAATGTTCTTGACAGCCAAGGTCCATCCTGAAAGCAGAATTTGTGTTTTGTCTTCTTATCAAGAGACTTCAAAAGCCCTATGAATATATGTGCATACATCAACTAGGCAATTCAGATTTTGAATTGTACCACATGCCATTTTCTTTTTGTTCTAAATAACTCTTACTTCATAACAAATATCATGGCAAATGTCATTCCCTTCAGCTTTTAGAGCTACATCTCTATTTGCAAGTTGTTTTTACACATGGAAGATGTGAAAATCTCATTCAGATATGATAGTTGAAGGGAACAAGGGCAAGAAGCTTTCTGGCATTGGAAGAGATCATTCAATGTGATTTTAAGAGGGGAAAAAGTGTTACCTGCAGCACACCTGAGGGTCCTAGGAAAAAGCTTTCAACTTCAAAACCTTTTTAAACATAAAGTATATTTATTGTCTACTGTATAAACCTGTGAAAGTAAATAATTCCCCAACAACTTGTAACAAAATTATTAACGGCTACCTGACAGTTTTGATTGCTGACTTGCATAGCTTGATGTTCTGGAATGTCCACATGCACCAAGTTCATCTGGGACAGAGGCACTCTTTGATGAGATATCTGCAACATATGCAAGTCAGATAGTGTTCCTAAAGCCAACTTTATTACTATTTTGCCTGTAATCTTGATTAGATTAAAAAATAAGATTTTCCAGAGGGATTAGAGATTTGACACTGGTTTTCTGCAGATCTTTTGGAGATTCAAGTGCTTAAAAAATACCGTGTATGTTAGTGAATATGCATTCCTTCAAAAAAAAAAATCATAATATGTATCTGAGTAAAACAGAGAACAACCAGAGTAAGAAAGATTTGAATGAAATGTAGTTCTAGATTTCTCTACAGTGTCAACATTAAAGAGGTGACCATGCTTTCTCTAGTATCATAGTAGAATGTTGTGCCAGATGTTTTCTGTCTGGGAAATTAACTGTGGTTAAGAGCTTCAGCTGTGTTTGGAGTAGAAATTAATAAGCCATGTAAGAAGGTTCCTTTGTGGGCCAACTGTCAGCATCCCTTTAAGATTTGAAGTATTCTGTACATCTCTTGAAGCTGTGAGGCCAGTTATTAAAGCACTGAGAAATTAAGAGCTTTATTATTTACCTGCTATTCCCAGATGTGCTACTTTTAAGTTTTCTCCACCTTTCCTGTCTTCATGCAAAGATTCTGATTCTCCAGCAATTGCTATAGATGTTGCTGTGGAAGGAGGCCTGTAAGAAAAAAAGTGGCTCAGATTTGCTGTACTTTTGTTGTAATCCCTCCAACTTGATTAACACATAGTTCTTCTTTCAAATAAGTTGGCATAATTCATACTGAGCATCAAGTTAACAGACCTACAATTCTAGTCCCCTGTTGAAGGAAAAAAAAAAAAAAGCTTTTTCTACTGAGCTTAAGGACATTTTACAGAATCCACCTGGTCAGCCCTCAGTCCCTCAGGCTTCTGGGGATCTTGGGAAGGGCTTTTCCTTTTTTCATGATTGGGGGAGTGATATGTCTTTATTTTGAAGTTCTTATTTTAAAGTATATGAATCACAGGATAGTTTACATGCTAAGAATATATGTAATTGAGTACTTCATGGAATACATGGAATACAAGATGATAAGTTAAAAAAACCCCAAATGTGCACAATGTGACAGTTGGCCAAGTTGCTTGTGTGCTGTGATGTTCTCCTGGCTTTGTTTCATCTGTCACAGTACAGGAGGAGATTCTGGGCTGGTAACCCTTCCACTCCTAACAAAGGGGCCTATGGCACCATCTCCATGTATTCCCCTCTAAATTTTACCTCCTACAAAATAAAAAAAGCATCACGTATGACATTTATTTAAATTTTGGTTCAATATTAAAAACCTTTTAATAAAGCTTAAATGTTTGTTTGAGCTAATACCAAGATCTAAAGGGGTATAAAACCTCTAAGTTTGTGTTTGGCTAGAGCAAAAGAAACTAATAGAAAATGACAAAGTGAAAGCAATCTTCTCCTGCAAGCAATACAATCAAAATACATTTCATACAAATGCCTACAAATACAAATACAAAATGCCTACATTTTTTTTACTGCTTTGTTATTTTCTACTTTGGGAACAGAATGTTGGTCTGCAAACAAATGGATATTTGTTGACATTTTTAGATCTGACATATTCAATAAATTAGTCACTGTCTTTGTGTACAGTAACATATCCCCTCTTATGTTATGTTTGAAAGTAAAGAGAGAAAGAAAAAAAGCACTACTGGAAATACAGTGCTTGTGTGATTTAACTGCCTAACATACTTCTGAAAGCAAGAGCTGAATGCTTTCAGGGATGCATCCCAGATCAAACATCAAGCCTTCTAGGCTTCTTCATAAAAAATGTATCTGATTCCAGATTGTGAATCTGTTTTAAGGTTTATTTTGCCTTCTACAAAGGACATCTGGATTAGATAAATTTTTTGTTCTGTTGTGTTGAAAGTTTATGTTCCAGGAAATGGTTATATCACCAGTTTGGCAGAAAATGCCAAGTTTGAATAACTTGAGTTAGAGGTTTTTTCCTAGGGAACCAGAAAGCTATTTAGATACTAATTTCAACTCCTTCAGTACTAGCCAGTAAAAAACCAGAAACACATCATTTTATTAGTATACAAGAGTAATGATTCGTTGCCTTTGAGAAATTGTTTATTGGTTCCAGTGATGTATTTGTTAATACGTCTGACTCTAAAGTAAATTTACTAGAGCTGCTCTAAAGTAAAAGAGGTGCTAAATAACCAGGGATACAGAAAAGTTTTGCCCAATCAAACAAATTCAGATAACACCCTCTTGCTATTTATTCAATAAGCACAAGATGAGACTCTGCAGTGTTCTCTTCGTGCAAGGGGACACTGAAGAGTTCCTATGGTGAATCACCTAAGTTAGACTGGCGCAAAACCATTGCAAAACTATTATGTTTCCCTAACTACAGATTAAGGACAATGAGGCTGAGGATCTTCAATATGTAGCAGTGTGTTTTCCTAGCTACCTCCTAGCTCAGATGTTACCTCCTGCAATTTTACTAGGTTGCATAACGTCTTTGCTAACTAAATATCTGTAAGTGCTTTCTCTTGTATTGAGTCATATCACACTTCTGTTGTGGTTTTTTTTTTCCCAAAGTAATCTTTTAAAATCATAAGAGACTTGTGAATAAAAGGTGTAACAGCACATTTTCCAAACACAAGTATTAGTCAGATCACTCTGTATGAAGTCCCTTTATATAAGGTTGCTGCAGGAACAGTTTCCCTTAAGTTTTTTTTTTTAGATTTTTTACAAACTTACGTTTTAAAGCATGGGTCTCCAGACATGAGCTGCATGTTGATCAAAACCTACATGTTAAGGAAACAAAACCCACTGTAAGAAAAAAAAATTGGTCTGTGACACATACATGGTCATGTCACTAAGTTATACTTGCCACAAATATTAAATTTAAGTAAAGTAAAATGCCATCATCGCATATGCAAACTGTCACACTTAAGCAAAAAGTTACATTTTTTTCCTTAGTAGGCATGCAAACAACACAAAATAGCATTTAAAGTAACATAGTTACATGTACAAGATTCTGAAAACGACACATAGATCAAGGAGAATCTTAAAATCATTAATAGTTAAGATGGCTTCAAGGGAAAAACAGAGACAGGAAATCTAAAACATTAATGAGCAACCAGAATATTGTTTTGAACAGCGTGTGTTGAAGTATGTTCTTTGCTGAGGGTGTTTAGCAAACTGCTGCCTTAGAGGAATGGGTTGTGCTGACATCAGACCCAGCAAAAGCACACCAGGTAAATAAGCCATAGGACACAGTGCATTGAGAAGGCTTGTTAACCAGGTCAAAGCCATCAATTACAACTGTTCTGGACACAGCCTATGACCATCAAAGAAATCAGAAAGTGCATGCATACTGAATAATATGGGAAAAACTTAGCCTAGTGTCTCAGTAGGAAAATTAATTTTTTTTTAATTACTTGAAACATTGTCTAAGGAATTATTTTCATGTTTATGGAGCTTACTCAATTTTTTTAACTCTGTGGACTAATGGAATGAATGGCAGAGGAGGTTTCTTGCAACAATCCTCACCAACTGTTACATCAATTACTATTAAGTAGAAAATGGGAAAGCCCCAGGAGTCATGGAGGTGTTGAAGATGGCTTATGCATAAATAAGCCAATTAACAGATTCACTCTCAGAAGGATGCACAGGAAGTTGCCCAGTCTTAAAGATATAATGTATTAACTTGTTCATTTTTCAGCTACCATTAGAATACCTTTTGAAAGCTTTTCTTTTACAGCTATCCAGCTCCATTTCAAAGAGCAGGGTAAGTTCTGTTTTTGACTGCATGGATTTTAAAGATCATCTCTAAACAACGCTTTTGTTTTTACTTTAAATAGCACTCCTTCTAGAAGGAGGTTCAGCAAATAAGTTTTAAATTTCATTAAGTGCTTAGTAGTACCACTTGTTCTCTGCTTTATTACTTTAAGTATGATAAAAGAAACAAATTACTTTGAGAATGGAGTTGTCTTGTCTTGTATTTTTGGTATCATAACCTTCCAGTAAACAGCGACGAGTGGTAATTCCCGATCCAGCAAACTCTGCTAGATTTAGATCTGCAAATCCCAGCTGTTAAGAGAAAAGGACAAAGTTACTGGTAAGCATATGACTAAATGAAGGTACTTGCAGCATCCCACACTGAATAACACTCAACAGCAGTTTCTCTGCTGCCAAGCAGAGAGGATGCCAATTAAAGGGAGTGGCCCCAGGCAAAAAGCAGAAAACTAACTTCGAGTGTCAAATTCAGCATAGTTCTGATTTCAGTTAAAAAGTTAAAAGTGCCAAAAGAGAAGGATAATGAGGAGAGTTTTCTTTATTTTTTAATGTAAACACCTGCTATTTTTAATCCTTTCCACATATCAAATTGAAAGAAAAAAATTGGTGGTATAATATTGTTATATACTTATTAAGTGCACTGATAGAGAGTTCCAACAGCACTGTGTCACTATAATGCACATAATGAAATCATGGGTATTAGAGCACTATTCTGGAATTACTTTAAAAGGGCATAAAATGACAAGAAAGAAAAGCTTATCTGTAGGCAAAATTACCTACATCTCAATTTACCTTTGCATATGCCTTTCCTCCTTTTAATTCCTAGGAAAAAAAAAAGGAAAAAAAACACTATTAAGCCATTAAAGATACTGACTCATGATTTTCCTTTGTTTTGTTTGGTTGTTTTTTTTAAAAAAGCAGATACTAATCTTTGTTTTAAAATACCTCACCACACGTGCTAGACTGTCCTGTTGTCATTTAGAACTTAGTATTCATAATGCCTTTGGTGCAGGCCAGCAGGAGACTGTCACCCTGGAGAGGGGGAAGAGCGATTGCCTGATGCCTTTTGGCATTTGGCTCTTGCAAGGTCTGGTCCCAAAGGTAAGACGTGCTGTGTACAAAATTCTGGTACTTAGCAAAGTTCAAGGCCTCTAAGCTTACTGCTGCTTGCTGGAAGTACCAATCTTTATAAAGTTTGATAACTTTATAAACACTGATGAGGGATTCCTTTGGTGCCCTGCTGGAAAAAAGTGTTCTTTTCAAAAAGAACATAAAACACCCATGAATTAGTCAAAGTAAGGTAATTAATAACATTACCACAAAATTTTGACAAAAGGAATACCCGACATGGTTGCAGCTAAAATTTGCCCTATGAAGTTTATCAGACATTCCAAAATTAAAACAAGTGAAGGAAGGAGCAAGGAAAGAGGAGAGGAGGGGAAAAGAGCTATTTACCTTCCGTACAGACACCCTGCAAGTGCAAGTATCCAGAATCCCTGTTGTGGCACTGGCACTGATTTTACACATAAATAAGAACTTTTTCTTCCAGCGGACACAGTTTGCCTGCACTACCTCCCTGCAAATAGAGAGCATACACTTAGTATTAGTGGCATATACATTCAGAACCATAAACTGCAGTAGGACAGCTCAAGAACAAACACTGTTTCCACTGTTTGTAGAATGGTCACTTCATGCAAATTGTGTTCCAAAGCCTGAATAATAATAATTCTCCATTCTTCTCTTTGACCAGTAGCTGTTTCAAACCTTGAACACAATATAAGACCTCCAGAAAAATTAAACAGCCATGTGTTTTTGCAAATGAATGAGACCATTATTTCTCCAGTTTGCCTCGGGAGACTGAAGTTTTCCTGAACATTAGCTCTCAGGCACTGTCTTCCAAGTCAGTGAGCTTTGCACTGTGCTCAAGATACCGTTTTTGACAAGTAGTTTTTTAATACAGAGAAAGGGAGCATCATACAAGCAGAACTAGTTACATTTGAGACTTGGAAAAGCAGAAAGGACATGATGTGGAATAACCAGACACAACGTAATGAACTTGGGGCAAACCAGAATTTCAGCTACATATGCAGATTGCCATTTGATGACATATCTGAACGGATTTGTTCCTCACAGGAGGATAGCAGTCTGCCAGTATGATGCAGCTGAGAAAAAGGCAAAAATGTAGAATGCTTTCAGCTATATTAATGTCATTTTGTAAGGTTCAGACAGAACACATTATTCTGTTGGGCCAACTAAGCAAGAATAGACTCCAAAATGAACAGGTACAGGAAAACTCTGGTATCTTATAAGAAAAAATGGCAAATAATAAAAATACCCTGGTGTTTCAAACACTTGAGAGACCAAATAACTTTAAGTCAAATGAAAAGTGGTTAGGACTAAAATAAAGTTTAATCAAACACCCACTTAAAGTTAAAAGGTCTCAAATCACAGAGCAAGTTTCAGCCTTCAAATAAGAGAAGAAGCAGCAAAAAAATCTTATTGTATTTTACAACAAGTTTGGCCAGTTTGTCAATAATGGGATGTAAGGACTGTGATTCTGAGGGACCTGCCTCAGTGATCAACAGCTCCTTTCTAGCCCCATGTTTCTAAACTCAAAACTTCTAACTGTGAAGAAACTGAGATAATTTCTTCTACCACTCTAATCATTCAAGTACAGTCTTCACATACTCAAGTGATATTTGTCCTTTTTTCTCTTTAGTTTTTCTAATGCATACATTCCTGTGTTTTATATTAACTTCTTGCAGTAGCTTATTATTGAAGATCCGGCTTGATGTCTTCAAGAGATAGAATTCTCTGGGTTTGCATAAGTTGGAGTCAGAGTTCATCACACCTATGGAAAAGTGAAGAATTGCAGGGCACTCACGAAAGCTCCCTTTGCTCTGCTGCTGAGACAGCCAGCTACAGTGCTCACTGGCACTATGACTTCCTAGGGTAGGAATAAACCAGCCTGCCTAAAATGAGTCAGTTTAACGACCACAACAGACCAACAGATTTTGATGATGCGACACTGAGTCACATTCAGGCATGTGACCTAAAAGGAACATGCTCCCTACACCCACTACCATTTATCTGGTGTGTTTTACATCGCAAACTTTTCTGTACTTTCCTGTACAATCCAAAACCAAACCCAACCAACTGCCCCCACTCCCACTGAACATTCTTCTAATTCCATTCTATAAAAGAACATTTTGACATTTTTTAATTAAGGTAAATTTTTAGTAAAGAAGAGTATCAGCTAGCTATTCCCATCATGCTGGAAGAAAAAAAGAAAAGAAAGGTCAAATAATCAGAGCATTTAACTTAAACAGTAACATCTAAGTTTATAAGATTCTTAGTTGAAGTGCAAGGCCTTTAGAAAATAAACAGCTGTATTGATTGGTTACTATGGAAACAAACCCAGATAACTTCTTGGCAACTGTGCTACAGGCACACTGGGAAAGCTTTGCTGGGGAAAGCTTTCCGTTCTGAGTCAGCTTCCTATGAGCCTCCAGTCACTTTACCACATGCAAAGCAAAACCAGTTGTTTTCTTAATCAAAAACGTATCTTAGTTACTAAGATTCATTCAGATATGTACTGGATTGTAGTGCTTTGTTGTGATGTAATGAATGCTGTCAGTAATATGTAACCAAGAATAAATTCAATTAACAGATATTGTAAGAAAAAGTGATTCCAAAGCATAGTTTATCATCAGTTTAACAAATTATTTTTTCTTTAGAGGGACAGTTCCACATTGGCTAAATTTCAAATGCTGTAAACAAGGAGAAAATATGTCATGTTGATAAGATGGCCTGAGAGAAGTGCGGCTGCTGCAGCTCTGCTCTCCAGATCCCACGAGCAGCAAGGCTGAAGATGTATTCCTGGTAAGCACCCACAGCCAGCACACACACACAGGTCACAGGCACACAGAGCACAGGCAGCCAGCCCACTCCCCTCTCCGGCTGAGCACCACAGAACTCTGCTAGAGATACATATATCATATATATGTGTGGAGATAGATATATATAGATATATATGGCTCCCAGGCTACAGCACCTGCTCCACAGCTACTCCAGCTCGATCCCTGATGGCATTTGCATACTCACACACCTGCATTCGCTCCACAGGCACACGGGTCTCTGACTCCTAGTCCCACCTCCGTAGGTTGCATTGGCTTTAACTCATCTCTACTTTCCAGTTCCTGGCCCTCAAGTGCTCTGTCCCATGATCCCAGGCCAGCTGCTGGCACAGAGGACACACAGGTCCTGTGACCTACAGTCCCACTCCCATGGCTGGTACTTCAGTCTGCTCACTCAGGTCTCCTGTTTCTGGCACCACAGACACCCAGGCCCTGTGTCACCAAACCGTGACTCCAGTTGCTGGTACTCAGGCTCCCACGCTCCCATACACATTGAACAGAGAGCCTTTCTCCCAGGAAGGAGTTAGAATGTAGTTCGGTATGAAAATGCAATAGACATTACTGATTAGAAACAGATTAGTCAAATGTACCAACCAGCAAACTATTTACATCTAACTGGCCCTTTTATCCCCTTAACTCCCTGTTTTTCCCACACTTGTTCCTCATCAAATCACTTAAACTCATCCCTTGCTCCACTTTTAGTTCCTCCCCCAAATATCCCATAATAAGCCTCTTCCCCTGTATCCCATGATGCGTCTCATATGCAGCAACTCCCCTCAGTCCAAAAATTGCTTCAGTGTTAGTTTGACATGATGGGTTTCCTGCCTGGACAATGGGGCTGAGGCTCTCCTGGGACAGCCCTAGGAGGGGCCTGGACAGGGTGTCCTTTTGTCTAAGCCCATAATTTCAGTTCCCCACCTGCCTCTGTGTCCCCGGGCTTGTGCAGATGGGCCTTTGATGGGCTGATGGCTCCTGTGACAGGACTGGAAATTCCGTGTTTCTTCTATTCAGGAAGAAATACAGTTTACTTTTCCTTTAATACTCTGTGTTTCCCCCATGCCTGAAGCATATAAGAACATAGATTTTCTCCAACAAAAAACATTTTTTCCTAAGCATTGCTAAAAACTTGAACAAAACCAGTCATTTACAAACAGAGCTTCAATGTTTCACAAATTTCAGCAGTAAGCAAACAGCTGCTCTGCAGGAAGAGCTCCACTTGTTTACAGTGCACAGCTCCCCAGTTAATTTGCTGTTAGTACATGCAAAACTCAAACAGAGCAATCATTTTCTATGCCACATGTTTTTACTCATAATAAACAAGTTACAACTTTAGCAACACTTCATGTCAAGAATTCCTTATAAAATATATATAAAGTCTTCATCACATGGATGAAAAACTGCTGGTTACAGGCAAATGCAGAGACCTAGAAGGGAATTAGAACTGTGAAGGGCAAACTGCATTAGCAAGACTGTAGTCAGCAAGTCAAAGGAAGAGATTGTTCCCCTCTGTTGAACATTTGTGAGACTGTATCTGCCGCACCAGGCCTGGTTTAGGGGCATTCTCGGCAGAAGACAGACACTAACAAACTGAAGCAAGTCCAGGGGTGTGAGATGATAGTCTGGAGTCAGGGATGAGGGGGATGAAGGACCTGATGCAGGAGAATTTGGGAACATGGGATTTTTACAATCTGAAGATGAGGTGAAGGAAGATCTAATTGCCATCTTCAGCCTTCTCTGCTGAGTTAGAGAGAAGATGGAGCCAGATGTTTCTTAGTGGGGAGCAGAGAAGAGGCAATAACCAGAGAAATTCCAATAAAATGAGGGGAAAACCATTCACAATAAAAGTGGTGAAGCAGAAGGACAGGTTCTCTACAAAAACTGTAATTTCCATTCTTACAGATTTTCTAAAGCTGACAGGACAAAGCTCTGAGCTTCCTGATCGAACTGAAGTGAGTCTTACTTTGATCAGGCAGTTGGACTACATGATCTCTAGCAGTCCCCTTTGCCCTAAACTATTCCATGAACAGAAACAGTCCTTAAAATATGAAGGCAATCAGGCGCTCTAGTGCTTGTAAATGGCAATACCATGCTCCACGTACTGTGCTGGGGTCAGGTTCAAAAAACAAACCAACAAACCCTCACCAGCTCTTTTAAACCAGGGTGCCTATTCTGCACAAGCCAGGCACCTTAACCATGAAAGCTTTTCCCACCACCCCTCCCTGTTTAACAGATGCCTGTCGTGCACGTCTTATCAGGAACTTTTTTGTGACAAGTTAGCTGCTGTTGTATCTCTTACCAGTACTTACAGTTACAGTAACACAAGTCTCACAAGACTAAGCCCTTTTTATATCTGCAATAACCAGTTATGCCCCATGCAAAATGCAAACTGTAAAAACATTTTTCCCTCCTACAGCAGCCCAAAGATGACCCTCTTCTGACCTAATTTTAAATTTTTCACTCCTTTGATTAATTCTTTCATCTTTCTCAAGCATATTCTCCAAATCAGTTGACTAAACACATTTTATGGTAGCTATTACTGAAAGGCTGAAGAGGCACAAAGAAATTACATTCTGGAAAAAAAAAAGTTAAGTTTGTGTAGAGAACTTCCCCTTCTTACCTTTTCCTCTTCACAGAGGACAGGGTCTGGAAGCTGTTTAATCAAGTGTCTCCTCACAACTGAAAAAACATTAAGTGGACATTCGACAATCTGAAAAGAGCACCTACAAAATTGCAAGGCAGGATTTTTATCCCACTGCCAATATTCCTTACAGTGCTTTAAAACTTATTTTGTTTCAGGTTATCCAACTGCAAATCCAGTTACAGCAGAAAAAACTATCAGAAGGAGCATTATCCAGCTCTGAAGACTGTCAGCAGAATTTATACATCATGCAGGAAGATTAGAGTGATAGGGGCAGTGATTCCACATGACAGGTATGTTTTTCTAACAAGTGTTATTATTTAAAAACAGAGAACTGGTTAACCTATGTTACTATCAGGAGATAATTTCCCTTTCAAATGCAATAGCAGCAGTTGGGAAAAGCATGGTTAAAAGGCAATTTGAAGAGCCCAGTGAGGCAGAAAATGTACTTCCTGGTGTCACAAAAAATAGATGTAGTTTTAGACAGTCGAGAAGGAGGTGGCCAAGCATCACTAGAACTAAGAAGTACTTATTATCTGGAAGATAAGAAATCAATTTCTACAGAAGACATTTATATGCTCTAGCCTGTATCTATGAGGAATAAGAATATATTAATGGAAGTAATGCAAGATCTGAGACTTCCTCTCAGGATTCAAGAATGTGGTGTACATAAAAAAAGACCCCACATCCCTGGAATCTGTTGGAAAATAAAATGTTTTCATGAAAAACTTATAGTTCTTGACCACCCTGAATCTGTCTGTCACAGATACCAATCATAATCAGCTTCTTAGTTTAGAATGTTGCTGTGTAAAAGAATGAAGAGAGAAACATCAGCAGTCTAAATTGTCAGAGATCAGACCTGAAAGGCAGGGGAATACGACCAAATTGAAGACTGCAGTCAGAAGAACACACCAACCAACAAGTCTTTCCTTGAGTGGGGTGCAGCTGGAAACCAAGCTAAAAATGGAACTACCAGGCTTACAGCTCCTGTAACCTAGATCTATACAGTACAGTGTTGAAAGTACACCCTCAAGAAATAAGATCCTTTACTTCCCAAAATTTCTTTGATTTCCACATATCCCATCTGTTCATTTGCTGCTGATTGAGCAACAGCTCAGCCTATGAGCAGTTACCTACTCTAGGGGCCCATCAATTATTTCTTCAGCCGGTTAAAATGAGGGCAGTTGCAGAAAGCCTACTTGTTATATATTTATGTCTACAGTAAAATGGCCATGAATAAATATGGTTAGTATTTGGTCTATTTTAAAGTACCTTAAAATAGTATTTTTTCCTGTTCAAAATATTCATAGGTGTAACTTCTTCCCTGAAATAATCTTCCATCCTTTCATGGTGCATTAGACATTATGTGCATGATATTTTATGACCAGGCAGTGTATAGACACACAGAATCCTGGAATCTGCACAAGTGTCTGGTATTAATGTATCCAATTTCAAAGAGAGATCTCGTGTCATTGGCCCTGGGAAAGACAGAAACTTAGAAAGATGTCTCATTACACAGGAAACCAGGCTTAAGCAAGGAAAGTTTGCTAAATGAAAATGTTAGCATAACTTTGCCATCTACTTGCTGAAAATCCACCCTTGGTTATAAAATCTAAAAATACAATGGTAAAGATCCAGAAGTCAGGTTAGAAAGCAGTTTCAAAAAGGGGAGGGCAGGAATTGCTAAAACAACCAAACCAAACCTCCCCGCTCCCACAGCTCCTTTTAAGATTTTCCCTGTTTTAGAGTCAAAGCTTATAACCTGTTCATTCTCCCCAGAATTCTGGGGTCCTGCTCTTGCTGAAACTCTCAAAAATTTCTCCTAGTTTAAACACTGCTGCTACTTGTCTGTTCAATGTCCTTGGATCAAAATTGTATTTGGCACTACCAGATTACTTTAAAAGTTGAATATTTTGTCAGGGTAATTAAGCATTTAGCATTATAATACAGAATTTTCTTTTCCTACAGAAAATACTCACAAATATGCATAGGGATGTTTCAAATAGAAGTTCTCAAATTGGAGTTCTAAAAAACTACAGGCAAACACCAAAACACAAAGTGTTGTGGTTGCTATTTATACACAAACCAGATCACTATGTACTGCACTATACAAGCTGGTTTTACCTGGTCACAGAATTTCTATACACTTCAGGCACACATCTGTATGCGCCAGGAAATTAACTGGACTGTGACAACAAGTCCCCAATAACACAGACCATGTCTCCATAACATATTTCTTAGCAAAGATCTGACAAGTGAAAAAAACCCTATGTTTCAGTTGCTTGAATTTTTTCTGTCTTCTTTTCATCTCACTTCAGCGATGAGAGGGATGATGTAGGTATCACATTGCTTGCAGGATCAGGGCTTTAATCATTCATACACCACGATCCATGCAGGAATGACGAGATCCATTTTCATTACAAGTTGCTACATATGGGCCTTTATTCCAAGGCAACCACTGACCTGTGTTTTTATGACATTTCTTTCTCAGTGAGTAAGCTTTGGAAGGAAATTGCTAGTAATATTAGGGTGGTTTATAGACTATTAATATGACCTTTTTTGCCCCCCCCTTTTTTTTAAGGCAAGAGGCAGAAAGGCATTGGTGTGTATGGATACCAAATTGAGAACTTAATAACTAGAGTACTAGACCTCAGTAACAAAAATAAAAGCTATGAAGAAAACAGTTTTCCCCTGTATTATAAAATTTTTGAAATGAATTTGCAGATTACTTTCTGAAACAACAAAATTCTTCAAACTTCTTTCATAAGGCTAAAAACATTACTACTTTAGGAATATAACTGCCAGCTCACAGTGAAACTAATAAAAGCATGGCCACTACGAAAAGTTTGCAACTGACAAGTTTTGAAATCCTGCCTCTCTGATGTTAACTTAATTTCTTCCTTATTTATTCAGCCCTTTGCTGAATCACCACTGTGAAAATTCATGTGTTAATTCTTAAGCCAAGAGTAAAGGCACTCCCTATGTTGGCGCTGAAGGATCACTGCACAAGAATTCTTTACCCTCCTACCAGCATACCTCAACACTTCTCAGCCCAGCAGGAATGAGTTAAACTCACAGGGACCTTGTTATACTAGCATATGTTCCATTGCTGTTATTTTTTAAGCCATATCCTCAGAAAAAGAAAATGGAAGAATTTCTAAACTTTGACTCTAACACAATACATCCAATACATACAATTTTTTACATCATCACAGTTCCACTGACACTTTCTACTACACATACTACCTCCTAGCACACATATTTTACTCAAATAGACTATTCAGAAAGATATGCATGTAGGCTTTCAAGCTTTTAATTTTAACATCATAAACAGGCTTAGTCTAAAAAGACTAAGATCACAATAATGTATCAAAACCATCTGCTTAACTGAAACCAACTCCCTGAAAATAGAGATCCTGTCCAGAAGATTTATGTCAGCCTGTGAAATGACTTCAAGACAGTATGGGCTAGAGTAGGACAATAATGGCACATTAGTGCCTGAAATTATTATTGCCATCATCATCTATTACTCATGAAGAAGTCACTCACAAGAAAAATGTTAAGGACACACAAAATGAGAACAGAACACTGTTGAGTTGAACACCCTCCAACCACACAGAAGAAAAATTAATCTTCAATTATACATGGAATGGTTAAATAAGGAAGTTCTAGGCCAAAGTTCCGTTTTGATGCTTCATTCTCCTTGATTAATTTTATTTACAGAATAAAAGGCAGATAATTTAGAAAGCTCTGTAACAGCAGTATTTTAATAAGAAAATAACTGAATATTCACCGACTTCTTACTGTCTGCTCTCAGAATTCTATGAGACATTTTCCAGTAAATCTTTTTCATAATAATGTTAAAGTAATATAATAACCCATACAACATGAACAAGTGTAATGGGAAGGGAGTCTCCTCCTCCCCAGACCTGAAGCCACAGCACACCCTTCCTATTGACAAGGTTCTGCCTCTGCCTGGTACCTGGAAAAAATTAACACACTGTCATTCTATTTACCCGTCTCTACCCATGGACTGGGGAACACTGACACGGCCGATGATGGCTCTGTTGCTGAGACACAACAGAAGGAAAAGAAAGAGAAAAAAGACATCTGCCTTGCTGCATTTGCACTGCAGAACTGAGCGTGAACCAAGTCAGTAACACACATGGTCTGAACACTTCCAGGAATAATTGAGGACTTTTTCATGGAACTTTGCTCTCCAGCTAAATATCCACAGAACGAAACACAGCAAGCCACTGTCCAACAGAATGAAACACTAAGTTTGCCCAACTCACAGTCACAGTGGGCAACTCAGACTACAGACTTGGGAATAAGAAATTTCCTCCCCTCCCGTTACCCATCTGATCAGCAGGCGTTACAGCTCCAGGCATTATGGCACAAGCGACCTGTTTCTCTGGGACAACCCTCATCCCTGAGGGATTCATGTCCCCTGTTACTCCGTGTTTAAGAGCCTCAATGTTTATTTTACAACGTTACGACTTCAGGCAGCGAGCAGCCGCGCAGACGAGGAGTCTGCAAGTGCTCCCACATCTGTTCTCCCGCCGTCGGTGCTGGCAAAGCAGGCGGGACGAGAGGACAGCCAGTCTGCCCGGTGCCACGCCGTGCCACGGGAGCTTCCCCTTCGCCGAGAGGAAAGGCGAGCAGCCTCCAAAAGCCCCGGGGCAGCCGCCCCCTCCTTTCCCTGGGCTCCCGCCCGCCGGGCAACGGGAACCGGCTGAGCCCCAGGCTCGCCCCGAGCCGATGAGCGGCCAAGGGGCTGCGGAGGCGGCCGGACCGCCCCGGCTCTCGGGGGGACGGGGACTGGAGCGGAGCCCGTGGGACAGGGGCGGGGACCCCGCAGCCCCCCGGCTTGCGAGCCCCGGAGGCACCTACCGGGAGGACTCCCCGCTGAAGCTGCCCCCGTCCAGCAGCCGCACCTTGCAGAAGAGGATGCCGTTGACGAAAGGCACGGAGGAAAGCTCGTCCAGCTCCAGCTCCACGCGGAACTTGAACTTCTTCTTTTTCATCATGATGAAGGCCATGGGCCAGGGGCCGCCCGCGGGCCGCCCCCACGGCAGCTCCGCTCCGCGCCGGCCGCCCCGCTCCGCTCCCATGCCCGGGGCGAGGGCGGCACCCGGGCCGGGCCGGAGCTCCGGCCGCTCCCAGCTCAGCCCCGCCGGCCGCGGCGCTCCCGGACAGCGCTTACATGGCAGCCGGCGCCTCCCTTTCAAACCCGCCCGCCTCCGCTCCGCCCGCTGCCGCTAGCGCCCGCAGGACCCATTGGCGAGCGCGGCCGCCAAAGGCTCCAACGCGGGCGTGGGGTTTCCCGAAGAAGCTGGCCCGGGCCGGGGAAAGGCTTTTAAAAGCGGAGGTGTCCGGATCAGTGACGTGGCCGCGGCCCCGGCCCCTGGCGAGCGGAGCTGCTCCCGCCCTCCCCGGCAGCTCTCCCGCCTTCGGAGACCCCGCTGAGGTGGTGGGCGCGTCCCGTCGGCGGAAACCTCCTGTGCTGCTTACTTCAGAGCACTAAGAAAACAAAGCATCATCTAGACCTCGGACTTTCAACTCTGAATTTAGGTACCTTCTACTGCAGTTCAAACCTTATCGGGGTCTTGTACCGTTCAACCTGTAATTTACAAATAACGCCGCTTCTGACACGAGCAACAGATGCTCATAGTCTGGTAGAAAAGGAGGGTGTGCTCATCGATGTTTACATTTAAGAACAGTCGTCTGGCATAGGCGATTACAGCAGTACACACGAGACGCTCTTGTTTAATGTACAGTTCAACACCAGCATACGCTCTCCAGAGAACAGCTTTGTCTCAAAAACCCATTCCAGAGGATTTAAGCATAAAGCAAGCTCCGAGCACCCTCCATCAGCAGATCAGTTTCCTCTTTACAGTGTTGCGTAAGAAAACTAACGCACAACAGTCTTCCCACAAGTAAGCATTTATTCACATGGTAAGAAAAAGAATCTGTGAGATTATGCACGGAGTATGATGCTGAGCCCCTGAAATCTTGCAGCTGGTGAAAGCAGGCTGCCCGTTGTTCAGTATAAACACATAGAAATACATTTTTCATGGAATACATACCTGATGAATAGAGGTATCACAAACGATGTGTGGCTAAGTATACCAAAATGTCCACAACTGTCCTGTAGAATAATGCTGGGGGAAAAAAAGGTGCCTGGAAAGAAATGTTCTTGGGTTTTTTTGTCCTACAACATGCAGAAAAAGAATTTATATACAGTTTTCTAGTAAGAAGAGCTACGTGGGTAGTTCTGACTCCATTGTCAGTTTTACATTCCTAACGAAGAATTCCCTACAAAACTCCTAGTGTCAAGTAATAACTCTGAAAGAAGTCTTTTAATTGGAGTAGAATTAATAAGACATCTTAGAGAGGAGATCTAGGCATTTGGCCTTGACCTAGGACTTCCCCATTGAGAACATTTCTTTAGTCTGCCCTAAAGTAATCCTGAAAAATCTTTTCTCCTTAACAGACCACAAGAGCCTACAATATATCATACAAGGCAACTCTCTGAGTACTTCACTCATCAGCTCTCTGTTCAAAGAGATGGAAAGTGAAAAGCTTTCAGCACCTAAAGGGACTAAGTATTCAGCTGATATCAAATCATACTAAGATCCTCCTTTCTTTAAAGGCTAAAGAACAACTCCAGAGTTTTGTTAAAAACACAGGGTTCTGGTTGAGAAAAGCAATTACCCTATTTAACTGGAAGGTCTGGCATATAAAGATGTAGGAAGAAAAATAGGGTTACAGGCCAGATAAATTATCTGTTGAAGTTCAATAAATACAGTTCATCCAGTTATTGAACAAGCCCTTAAAGAAAATCTGAATTAATTCACTCCTAGTCAGAGAAGAAATAAATCAGCAACCCTCATAAGTTATTATAGCTTATGTGTTCTGAGTAGCATCCCCTGCAAGCATCTCCTCTATATAACTGAATGCTTCAGGAAGCTATTAAACTCTATGTGCTACCTGCAAAAACCTGAACAAGCCTCACCTGAGTCCTCACCCACACCCTGCTCAGGGGACTCATTTAAGCTCAGCCCTGAGCCATGAGTCCTTATTTAAACCTTGTAGCTTTGTCTGTCTGCTGGGTGGTGGTTGTGCTGTGTGTACTTTGTTGTGGACCCTGACCTGCCGGCTGACTTCCTAACTCATCTCAGAGCTGTCTCTTTTTATTGTAGGTGTGCCTGAATGTGGTTGCTGTTGCTAGACTGGACCCTGAGGTGTGTTCCCAGCCTCAGGCCTGCCTTGCTGTAGTAGATGCCTCCTCTCCCTGCTTAGGGGACCATGGGGTGGGCTCTGGCTGGGGAGGCCCTGCCTTGCTGTCTGGGTTCTTGCACTCATCCTCCTGCTCTTGGGGAGAGAGCTGGCCCTTGCTGTGCCCTGCCAGCCTGTGGTGCTGACTGCTAAAATAAAGGCAAGGGTAGGTGCCAAATGGCTTTAGGGGGTTTGAGTCAAAGACAATCCTTGTCTGAAAAAGCCCAATTCTATTCTGGGGCTATATTTACATTCTGCACTGGAGTCTAGAAAAAACCTTTGTATTGAGTATAGCCTTCTTGTCCAAAAGAGTCAAAGTCAAAAGTGTCAGAGTATAGATTTTTAAATATATTTAGATTCTTTAATCAAAAGATTTTCAGAATAGCAGAGGAGTTTTTCAAAAAAGGATGAACACTGTGGGTAATGTACTAATTCTGTGTTGTCATTGATAAAAAACTTCTGTGAGATTAAAGCACTGGAATTTTTTTTTAGGAGAAATTCTTAAATCTTTAAGGAAGTTGGATGTTATAGGTATAAAACTCAATGATTCAAGAAAAATCAGTGGTTTACAAAATGCCACAGTTACACCAGAATAACACAAATAATTCAAAAGCTGTTTGCTTTCCTGAAGAATATAAGATTTCACTTACAAAACTGCAGGGTTAAATAGGGAACAGCCTTTGTGGACAGGTGAAGCTCAGCTCTCTGGGATTTTTAAATCCTACAGAGCATCAGTGTCTCTATCATTGTTGGAGGTGGTACTAATGCCATCTGTGTTCATCCCCTTGGCCTGTATGTTTTCTGCAGCACCATTTTCCTGCTGGGGACTTAATTTCTGACCTGTAGCTCTTTTTCCTGAGAGTAGTGGCATCAGGAAAGCATTGAAATGCTTTCTAGGTTTGACTTTAGATGGATCACTGGTCTGGCTCTGACATAAGGTCTGGGCTACAACCTGTACTCAGATCAGTGCTTTGAGCAGCAGTCCATTGTAAGCACTTTGTCTTGGCCATGGAAGAGATTAATATGGATGTCTGAAGTGAAATTTAACCAAAAAGTGATGTCCGTTGGAACTAAATGCAGTGTGTGTAGGTAAAGTCTACAATCATGACACTTCTCTTGCTGCTCTAAGAAATGTGTAATGAAGTCTCAGTTGTCCAAGTATGTTTGTACATGTTTACTACAGACCCACAGAGCAGTCTCTCCAATTAGCCTCTGAAGGATCGCTGCTTTAATGTGGCCTGGCTATTTAAAGCTGTGCTGTAAACAAAGCTCAGGTAACAGCCCCAATCCTGAGGGGTCTGTGCCCTCCAAAAGGGTGATGTGTCACAGAAGAAGTCAGAACCCAGCTGAACCTCCACTGATGATTTTAAATCATGATTTCTTAATTGGTGAATTATATTTAGATGAATTACAGAACCAATCTTTGAGTTAAGACATAACTTCTTTATGCTAAACCAGTCCAATGTTTTGTGCTAGACAACTCCCAGTAAAGAAAAATATGAAAATAATAAAATAATCTGAATTTGCTATAGCTTGTTACTATATGATAGTAAGATTCCAAAATATGCTTGTTTTGAAGAATTATTTTATAATAATAGTTTAAAACTGAGCTAATTATATCTGTATAATAAAGCAAGTATTCATTTCACCCTAAACAAATTTAAAACACTGAACTTTGTCTTTTAAGTATTTATTACCTCTGTGTTTGTTAATTATATCTCCCATGTGTGACCTGAAGGCTGCTCTATCAGGTGACATAAAACTTCTGGATGACCATTTTTTTAACTGTGTAGCAGAAATGGATTTGATCTCATCATTTAAAAATTACTCCCCTGCAGTCCTTGGAGTTAAGCCAGAAATGACTTCTGGCTCATGCAGTATAAGGTTTTCAAAATTTTAAGATTATTATGAACAGTTTCCTTACATAAAAAGAGCTACAGTATATAGAGCAGACACCAAATGATGCAATTCAGCTGACTTACCTTTTAGTCTATTAAAAAAATATATCAAGTCTGCTTCTAGCCTCTGAGGTTTTGTGATATTTATAGCACTTCATCTAAGTGAATAGTATTGATGTAATTTAAATATTTATTGCACATGTATGGATATAACACTAATTAAAAGCTTTTGTTCTAGAAAGTTAAATGCATATATTTTTCTGATGCTTTTGATGGTCTGATACTAATCAGTGTTAAGATAAAAAAGCCTTATAGCACTAAAACCAATATAAATGTTACAGAATTTTAAAGAAAGCATCTTGGGCAAAGATATTTCTTGACTTGGATGTCCTTTGCAGCTCTATAGTTCCTTCAAGCAAGGTAAAAATCAGGAGTGCAAAATGATGATCTATTCAAGACTCCTTTTTAACAAATAGGGACTCTGTAATGATACATCCCCCATACCTGCCACAGAAGACCATTTGTAAAAGAAATTATAGTTATGGTAGTGCCTGCTTCCAAGTAATCCACAAGACTCATTTTCTGGTTGATGTAAATTAGGCAAATCTCTGGATTTGTGATCACTGTCTCAGATGTCACTGCAGGAGGTTAATTAGACCTAACTAGTGTCTGTATCTTTCAAAGAGCAATGGCTTTCTCAGATGTGTACCTGATAGTTTATCTACTAACATGTGCAAAATACCTGAGACTCTCACCTATTTGTCTTATTGCTCTCAGCCAGTCATACTAAAGTCAAAGCATTTAAACCTCCTGCACAGCTCTGTGCTACTTACTCCATTTTCAGGGAGACCAGTGCAAATATGAAAAATTAATTTCACGGTTGCGTCACATCATGGATAAACAGTTGGGCCAATGATATACAGCCGGTTCTTCCAACTTCTGCTGTGTGTGCAGAATCTATTTGCACATGGGCATTGTCTAACCATCAAGCTCTGTTATCTTGCCTTTTCTCTATGGCCTCCACAACTCCTGACAGTACAACATGCTCTATATAAATTATAACTATGCAGGATGCACTTATGAAAGCCAAGCCTGCCAGAAGTAGCTTTTTTTCTTGTTGCTTCAGGAAGAACAAATGCATCTCTTCCTTGATTACCTTGAACTTTGGACTATTGACACTAACTTTTCACATCTGTTAAGGAGAGGTAGAGTTTTTAGGAAAAGATGTCAGTATTTCATTGTGGTTCTCATCTTGATCTTTTATTTATGCTACTTTGTACATTAGTCAATCATGCCCAATCAAACTCTACTTTCAATCCACACTGCTGATTAATTATAGTAGATGCTCAATCGGTCCACAAATTTCTATGTATTGCCACTTAAAGTAACAATTATATTTAACTGATTTTTTTAAAAGTGTGTATATATAATCTATATGTATACACTCTGAAGTTGTTACCGAGGTAGTGTGTCTGTTATTATGCTGCTAGGTAAGATATTAGCACTTAGTGCCTGCAGTTTCTGGTGAGTGCTTGCATATGGCTTCATTGATTGTGTGGAAATGATGAGCTGATGTTGAACCTGTAAATGACATTAGCACACATTATACAGTAAAACTGCCAGAGGCCAGCTGAAGTGTATGCCTCAGGTATTTGGTGTTAATTTTTGAGTGGTTCTAGTTCATGTATGGTCTTAATGTACAAGTACAGTATTTAGTATGATACTATATAAGAAAATAAGTGTAACTCATCAAGACCTTAGATCATGACAATGCTGGATATTAGGAACCTACTGACAGGCAGTGGGAGCTTAGAGTAGCACTGTTTCATTCCCATGTATGTCATATATCTATGTATTATATTCAATAATGGGTAGAGATATTAGTTGCATATTCTGAGTAGTGATAAAAGAGAATGTTGCACTCCTGTACTTCATTAGATAAAGATGTAAGGATGATGGTATGAGGAGAAAAATGGAATCAAAGGCTGCACTACTTAGCAGTATTACATCCCTGGGATGCAGTGACCCTCAGCAATATTCGCATTCCTTATTCCAGATAGGGGTGAAGTATGTTCAGGCTCTGCCTATTCCAATATACAACATTAGCTGTGCTAACAAAGTAACATATTTGTATTTGGACCTGCTTTGTTTTGCATATTTACCAGGTAGGTGGAGGTAGCAGAGTATACTCTTATCAAGTTTCCAGATGTGGGGGATCACCTGGTGTGCTCAAGTACCGGGCTGCCATTCAGAGAGGCTGGAGGAAAGGGGTGACAGGCACCTTATGAAATTCAACAAGGACAAACATGAAATACTGCATATAGGAAGGAATAGTCCCTTGCAACTATACAGACTGGGGAGCAGCTCTGCTGAGAAGGACCTGGGGGTTTTGGCAGAGAGCAAGCTGAGCATGGGCCAGCAGCACTCTGGGCTGTATTAACAGGAGGATGGTGAGGAGATGGAGATTATCCTCTTCTACTCTGCACAAGCTAGACTGTATTTAGACACTCTAGTCCAGTTCTGCGCTGGAAAGTCATGGATAAAGTTGAGAGTTCAGCAGATGGCCACCACAATACCTGGGGGCCGGAGCACTTGCTCTGTGAGGAGGGGCCGAGGAAACTGAACTTGCCCAACCAGGAAAAAATAAGGCTGTGGGGAGGGACTTAAAAGGCCTCGAGGCCTCCACCTTCCTGGTACCTACAGAGTTTACAATGAAAAATGATCAGGATCCTTGTAGTGGGGTATGGTGGAATGATAAAAGACAGCAAGCACAAACTAAAATGACAACAACTCAGAGTGGATCAGAAGGGAAAATCATCTTCCCTGTGAGGACAGTCAGACTATAGGCCAGGCTGCCTGGAGAGATTGTCCAGTTTCCATCCTTGGAGGTCTTCAAGGTTGAAATAAACCTGAGTAACCTGGCCTGAGTTCATGGGTGAGCTTTCTTTGAGCAGGAGATCCCTTACCACCACACTCACTCTGTGATTCAATGAACCTATAACACAACCTGGCAGTCTTTACATATGCAAGTCATAGGAGCGTGTAGCCCTTTTTCAAACACTAGTCCGTGGTCAGACAATGTAGCACATGAGCTTTATTAATTACTCTGTGAGCAAAGCTGCTAAGTTTCTGCTGTAAGGCTGAAATGGGCTTTCCACGATTATGTATTGGCTGAATATGCACCATAAAAGCAAGACTCAATTCAGTGGCAGCTGAAATTACTTTTCACTACAACTCTCTCATGGAGAGCTTGCTTGCTGACATTTTCTATTCATTTGGTATTATACCACCTGTGTCCTTTTCCATTTACTCCACTGATTTATTTATGAAGCCATTATGAAGCAAAAAAACCTAAATGTCTCCTTTTCTAGCCTTTGTTCTGTTAGGCCAAGCAAGCCAAGCTCTTAGGCTGGGAAGGCTCTTCATACACCTTCAACCCAGTCCTCCACCGCTGGGGACTAGAATGAGCCCAAGTATCCAAATTCGGTCTTCTGCAGCGTTGTTGGTGTTTCTCTATTTGTATTGGATACTCTGAGCTGGACACAACGGGCGGGAGCGCTGTGCCGACCCTCAGGGGCTGCCGTTCCCCCTCCCCACCCACGTTCCCCCCCCAGCGGCGCGGGGTGGAGGAAGAGGGCGGGCGGGGAGTGCCGGGGCTCCCTCCCTCCGTCTCTCCCCCGCCCCCGGGCGGGCCCGGCCAGCCCCTCCCTCCCTCCCCGGGCAGCTGCGGGAGCAGCAGCGCGGGCGGTGTCTCCTTCGCGCCCAGCCCGCCGGAGCCGAGGGCTCGTGTCCGTCCGTCTGTCCGCGCCTCACGGCCCCGACATGTTCCAGCTCCTGCGAGGCTTCGTTCTGCCGGCGGCCGCCTGCGACGGGAACAGGGATGGCGACTCCCGGTACGCCAACCTCTTCAGGAAACTGGACCTCAACGAGGACGGCAGGGTGGACATCGCCGAGCTCCAGACGGGCCTCCGGGCCATGGGCATCCCGCTGGGGAAGGAGGCTGAGGAGGTAAGCGTGGGCCGCAGCCGCTGCCGAGGGCTCTGTCCCGGCTCCAAGGGCCGCGGGGAGGGTGAGGAGCCCCGGCCCGGCCGCCCCCCCTGCCCAGCCCGAGGGACGGGCGCGGCCGGGCCGGGGCTGCCGCTGCTGCCGCCGCATCCGGGGGCTCGGGGCCGCTCCTGGATGGACGCGGCCTCGGGCCTGCCTTTTTCCTTCCCCGGAACGCCGTTCCAGCGCCGCGGGCCGTGTTGTACAGGCACGCCCCGGGTTGTAGGCGAAGGGTCCCGAGCGCGTACGGCTGTCGGCGGTTCCACTGCCGAGTGGGTTTACTCATCATGTGTGGACTTTTGACATCCTTAGACTCCTTGTTGGGTGGTACTTGATGGCACATTCCTCTTCCAGCACGATAAATGATAGTAATTTACAGTTTTTATCTATCACTCCACCCATGCATTATCTAGATCAGAGTAAATTAAGGTTTGTTTGAGCAGCACGTAAGTAAATCTGTATAACTGTACGTTGCGATTTCAGAACTAGCTATGTAAGCTAGCTCTCCTTAAACACATAGACATGGAAATGATTCTTGGTATGGACTACCTCAGATACTGAGGCCCTTGTATTAAAAAATGCACACTTGTAGGAGTGGCCATCGAACCACAAAAGAGACAGTGCATTTCCTCGTGGCGTGGCTTCTGCAGCGATCAGTTCAACTGTTACATTGCTTTGTCCCTTCTATCAATATTTTGACCTCAGAAGTCAGTAAAACTTGAGTCATCAAGCATTCCAGTGCGATGCTGACTTATACTAGCAGATCTGATCTGTTACCTAGAAGAGAACCTTCTCTTTCCTAATTACTTTCAGCACTCCCCAGGGATCAGCATATAAAGTCATTTAATGTGCAATTCTGAAGGTGTACGTGTTTGTGTGGTAAGGCAAGTCTGCACTGACAAGGCATGCATGGGTTCAATTAGGCTGAACAGGCACAGGTGAGATCTGTGGGGGAGCTTTTGCTGTAGCAATTCTGTTTGTTTCATTGTGAAGAATGGTTCGAGGGCATTCCACTGCCGTGCTTGTAGTAGCTGTTGCACACTTTCTGAAAGAGCTGCAGGAAAAGGAACTTAATTTTTGACTCCAGTGTTGAGGGGTCAATAATTCAGCGACCTTATGCTAATTGTGGGATACTCTGCCAATGTTTCCCCTATGGTCTCATTATTTGGTCTTTATTTTACCGCTTTCAGGTATTTAGTTTTCTGTCCCCTGTACTTAAGGGAAAAGTATCCAGGAGTCCTCTTGAGTTGAATGGTGTTTATACGAGAGTATAAATTAGAGCACATTTTTGCTTCAGTATTGCTGCTGGTCAAAATCATCTTTACAACAGGCACGTTTTGTGTTCTTAGGTGTTAGTATATAAAGGAGGGACAGTTTGGCCTATTTGGTTATCCATGAAAGTTGTCAGTATTAAGAGCATGACAGTTATGAATTTCAGTCACAGATTATACACACATTGTTGTAAACCTGTTGTACCAGTTTGACTGTAACAGTTTGAGGTTTTTACTTACATTGAACAAAGGGGAAACAGGTGACCAGCTAATTTTCTGGTGTTTAACAAAGGTGGTCTTCCAACATAATTCAGTGAAAGCCCTGAGTCGCAAGTGGTGTGCTGCTGAAGTTTTGAGCAACTTAGAATTGAAGTTCCAAGTTCCTTCTCAAGATCAGTGATCTTCTCTAATAGTGCACATCTGAATAATTGTCAAATTATTCTCAGTTGCTTCAGGATAAACTGAAAGTGAAACCCATGAAGTAGATAAGAGATGATCTAGACATACCTGGATGTAACAGAGAGCAGGAAGTGCTGCCTCAGTTTAAGAAATACAGAGTAAACAAAGCAAGCCATGAGTCATGTGCATTTGGGAGGGGTGGAAGAATTGTTGGAGTGCACTGGAACTTCTGCATGCTCACTGTTTTAAACTCAGTAGTGGGCACAATTTGAACTGGAAACTAGGCTAGTTATATGTAACTGTTAATAACTAGACTTCTTGTAATAAGAGAGCCTCAGTAAGACTAACCTCCATCGTCTTTCCTGCCTTTACGTAGCTAATCTGCTTCTTGTACTTTCTTGCAACTCAAAACTGCCTTCTCCCACTTCAGTTCGAGCTCTAAAGTGATGTTGAATTCAGTCTTTTTACTACTTGGTAAGAAGGTATTTTATTAAAGAAGTCAGATATTGAATCATCATATTTGTGTTTGGAGAGGCAGAAGTAGCATTATAATTACTAACAACTAACGAGTAAGGAATTGAGACATGGAAGTATGACACAACATGGCAAAGTGTCAGCTACTGAACTGCTCAGCCCTGCCAGCATAGTGGCACCATGGCGTGGGCAGACCTTGGGATATTCTAGAGCAGAATAGGCTTCAGTACATCATGACTGGGTCAGAGTCTTAAGCCTTGCACTGTCATTATGTTCTAGATGCTGGCCTGTGTTAGGTTTCCAAAAATCTCTTGCAGGGCTGGCTGCCAACCCATGGGGTGAAATCCATGTACCTGGAAGTGTTGGTCATCATTCTTCTGGGAGGCATTGGTAAAGGGACCATGTGAGCATTACTGGGTTTCACTGCCAAGTCAATTGGTTGATCCCAAGTTGTCATCTTCACTGTAGAAATTATTGTTTGTGCTACTGGTACTACTTTGCTCTTTTGTCTTTCACTGTAATTCCTCTCTAGAAGGAATATGCATGTTTTATAGGATGCAAACCCACTATCCATTTGAGTAATAGACTACCAGTATTTTCTTTCAACCTTCCTCAGTTATCTTGACAGTTTTGTTAATGATGAGACACTCTTTTAGGTGAAGTAACATTGTAGATACAAGAACTGATATGAACCCATGTGGTAAGCTTTGGAGGTAGGTTGCATGTCCCTCTAAGGAAGAATCATTTTTTCCCCATAGCAAGACATCATAGCATGACATGACAGAAGCTCCTGACTTTGTTCTACTTGACCTGCCTTCTGTCAGTGTCTGACAGACAAAAGTAAACCATTGGAAAATCTGGAATGTGTGCTGCTTGGAAGCTGCCAGGATGACACCTGGTTTATATTGTAGTATATTACCTGCCAGGAATGGTTAACTTTGCAAAACGTTGCAAAAGATTCCTGACATAATATGTGAACACCTATGAAAAAGGAATTCAGTGTGGTGACAGTATCAAATATTGCTTTAGAAGCAATATTAACAGCTATTGTACGGTGGTTTTGATTAGTAGAGACACAAAATAGATGCTGGGATCAGATCTCATATGATCTCATCCTATGTCTTCAGAATGCTGTGTCTCGTAGGCGAGAGTACCATAAATGGTGTGAGTAGTTATATCAAGTACTATTTTTGTTCATCCTTTCCTTCTGTTGCAGTCAGTCCTTACAGTAAATCCGTAGGAGGTGAACCCTATATTTCAAGCTTCAGTTTGGAACAGCCAAGCATTCAAATTCAGGTACTATTTATACATTGAATCCTGGAGCTAGGAGTAGGCAGATGTTACTGAAATGAATAACTACATTCTGGAAACAGTATAATGATCTTATTTGGACTGACTGTAGCATTTTGACATAAGTCTTTGGCTACATTAAGGCTCCTTTAGATAAAGAACAGTGTGA
Organism: Neopelma chrysocephalum; assembly: GCF_003984885.1. Classification (NCBI taxonomy): domain Eukaryota; kingdom Metazoa; phylum Chordata; class Aves; order Passeriformes; family Pipridae; genus Neopelma; species Neopelma chrysocephalum. Next base: position 1,545,155 of record NW_020925863.1, read on the forward strand.
TGAGACACCTCTGTGTGGTGGAGACAGGGCCTAATGAGACATTTCTCAACAATCAGATTATGGTCTGTTTAGAGCAATCGACTGTTTATGAAAAATTTAGCCCAATCAAGTCTAAAAATACTCAAACACTTGAAATATGTTTCTGCATTTAAACCATAGGAAATTTGGAATTCTGTGAAAGCCCCTGTGCTGTGTTCCACTGCTGTGTCTCAGCACAAGAGGATGGGTGAGAATAGGGCCAGGTGTGTATTGTTTCCTTCTGTGCTTTTCTCTGGCCTCTAAAAACTACAGCTGGATAGTGCTCCAGAGCTTGAACTTATCTTAGCAGTTCTTAGTCCAGAAAGCACACACTTGTTTAGTGACTGAGCTAAATATGTCCTTGAATAATTCTGCACTGCTTTATTAAGATGTTTGCTCTTTTCCTAATTTTGTTAACTTCCCATACATGGCAAAATTAGAAGGCTAGGAGACCAAGTTAACTGAAGTCTCTTCATTATTTTGTAGCTTGGCTAGAAAATTAGAAAAAACACTAATCACTTTGGCAACTTCAAAGAAGATACCTGGGCATTTTCTATCACACTATATCTACTCTTAGATATTATCATATGTGATATGAAGATTCACAGTCTTAGAAGCTTCAGCATTTCCTTGTCTGTGTGTCATTCTTTATGTGAATTGAAGCTTTCTCTCACCTTAATAGTCTGCTAAAAAACTGGTGCTACAAAATTAGAGTAGTCTGGTATCTTTCAGTTTTTACCAAAACGTGATTCTACAGTCACGTCATGTGATTGTAGAAAACTTCCCTTTTCAGGTCATAATAGTTGTGATGATTATGTCTGGTTATGGGGACTTAATTGTGAAATACCTCAAATATCTTCAGTAATATTCAATTGTAAGCAAACATTATTTCATTGTTTCATTATTTTATATATATATATATATATGTAAAATATAGTCGTTGTTTCATTTCCATGTGTACAGCTTCAGAAGCTTTTAACCGATATGTGCTATAGTCTCCAAGTCTCCATATGAAAGAGCAAGATGAATCTTAAGTTTGTTTTAGCACCTTAAACATCCAAGGAGATAAAATGAACTATTTTTGAGTACTAACTTGATAGTTATTTGTCTGAAAAGTGACAGACTACAGTGAGTGATTAATTCTTCCTCCTGCTGCTGCAAAGTGCAAGAATGCCAAGAACTGCCAAATATGGGAAGCCTCACCTCTGAGACATTTCTTAACCATATGTCTGCTAAACCCTTGTCTTGAGACACCAGTGTGTCCCAGATAAACAAACAAGGTAAACTGATAAATCTTTTGAGATGACTAAGGTGGGGATGCCTTTTTAGCAGAGTAGTCTTATTTAATGGGAAAAGTCTGTCTACCAAGTATGTTCAAAGTCAAAAATACCAGTGTAACTTGCAAGGAATGCTGAATGAAAGTTCAAGGATAGTTTGCATCTTCCATGTGTGCTGTTTCAGATTCTTGAAATTTAATTCATAGCTATGAGTTGAGAGAGTTTATCCAGGTCCTGAGGGAGCAGCTTCTGCAAAGCATGTGGGGAGAGCATACTCATGACTTGCATCTTGTCCTTTTTAGTCCTGTTTTCTAGACATTCTGTTACCTGAAATGGACCAGTGAGAAGACCTCTGCCAGTGCTGTCCTGTAGCAGGAAGAATGGTAATTAGGGCAAAGAACAGGAAAGGGAAGCTCTGCAGCTGATAGCAACATCTGCTACTGTCAAGGGTGCAAGTCTGCTGTACTGGAGTGGGGGGCTCTTAATGTCTGTCTGTGGCAGGTTTAAAGAGCCTGCTTGGGTTTACCTGTTGCTGGTATCCTTTGGGGGGCAAGTGAGTAAATATGTATGCAGAATTTGGACAAATTGGGAGGCCGTTGGAGGCACTTCAAATTACTGTTTTGCTCAAAATACAGTGTTGTGTTGGATTTCTGGTGGTGGAGTGTCAGTCTAGTTTGTTAGTGTGTTATGTGGAGTCACTGGGACCTTTCCCTTTATGCTGGATTTATCTCCCAGCTGATGTAGTTTGACAAGACTGACTTTAATAATCTTTACTACTGATTTTGGGTCATCATTTGTGTAGTCTTGGCAAATATAAATAGGAAAAGGACTATTGTTGGGTATGTGTCCAGTAAAGAGAGGAGAGCTGTCTATATTTCAGCTGTAACTGAGTTTGTTTTCCAACTATATTACAGTTAAATAACTTAAAATTGTAGAATGCAGAGCTATGTGAGTGGCTGGTGCTAAAAAAAAATAAAGGTGAAGAGGGAAAGAATTGAAAAAAGGGAAAAGAGAAGGAGGAGGGAATATCATGATTGGTTTTATATATAGTACCTCGGGTTTTAAAAGCAAATGTGAAACTTGCGAATGGATAAAGACATGATGATATTCTTACTGTGGTGGTGGTGTTCTTTATATGCAGTATTTGTAACCGTGCCCTCTGGAACTCCTGTTGCAGCTTGCAGAACAACTAATTGCTACTTGCACCAATTACGTATCTTGAAGTGCTGTTTTTTGCTTATGTCTTGTAGATAGCATGATAGGAAGCCAGTAACTTCTTGTTGAATCACTTCCTTTTAAATAGTCTTTACATTATATTAAATAGCTGACATAACAAGCTGATGAATAGATGATTGGTAATCATTTGCACTCAGCAGCCCTACCTTTCACACACAGTTGAGTTTTGTAAACAGAATGTGAAGGCTTATGCACAATACATAAATAGTGATACTAAATAGTGTAAAAAATGAAACTCTGAAGTTAAAAGTCTACATAAAAGCATTAAGATTTCTAGTGTCTTGCATTCTTTGTCTTTACATTATAGCCATGAATGTGTTAAAGTTCACAACTTTGGCACAGAGTAATCTAATAATTCATCAGGACACTTACAGAGGGTCAGGATTTTTTGAAGTGTATATAAAGCCTGTCCGTAACTCCTTTTTTTTTTTTATCAGACCCGCTGACTTACATTTCCACACCAAATACAGAGGTCTTCTGGAGGAGTAGGAATTCAACACTGCAACATGATTTATATTATGGAGAAAATTTTTAAAAAATATCTTCGGTATTTTAGTCTACTTGTGGCCTTTCACATTGGTGTTGCCTGGTTGTGCAGGACTTTGAAAGCAGCTGTGTTAAGAAAATATGCAGCAGAAAAAGAATAAAAGTAGCAGAATTATTAAAAAAAAAAGGGGGGGGGGGAGAAAAAGGTGACAGTGTCATGACCAAGTAGGTCAGCATAGGAGCATTTTAGTCAGTATGTTTGAAGGCCCGTAGCATTAAAAAGAAAGATGATAGAATCATAGCACTGTTTGGATTGGAAGTGACTTTTAAAGGGCCATGTGGTCCAATCCCCCTGCAATAAACAGGGACATCTTCAACTAGATCAGATTGCTCTGAGCCCCATCCAGCCTGACCTTGAATGTTTCTAGAGGTGGAGCATCTGCCACTTCTCTGGGCAACCTCCTCCAGTGTTTTAGCATCCTCATTGTAAAAAACTTATAAGGAATAAGTAATAAAAATCAACACTCATTTGGTTTAAAACCATTACCCCCTGTCCTATTGCTACAGGCCCTGCTGAAAAGTTTGTTCCCATCTTTCTTTTAAGCCCCTTTAAGTACTGAAAGGCTGCAATAAGGTCTCCCTGGAGCCTTCTCTTCTTCAATCTGAAGAACTCCAGCCTTTCCTCATAGGCACCTTATAGGAGAAATGCTCCAGCTCTCTGATCATCTTTGTGGCCTCCTCTGGACCTGTTCCAACAGGTCTATGTCTTTGCTGTGCTGAGGATCCCAGAGCTGGACACAGCACTCCAGGGGTCTCACAAGGGCAGAGTAGAGGGACGGAATCACCTCCCTTGAGCTGTCGCTCACTCTTCTTTTGATGCAGCCCAGAATGTGATTGGCTTTCTGGGCTGCAAGTGCACATTGCTGGCTCATGTCATCATCTAAACTGTCTTCCTATATCTAATAATTAGCAGTTCTTTACATGGTCACCATTTCATTTTATCTAGTGAATTATCCTTGTTGCTTGGGGTTACAGTTTTTAGACAATGAGAGAAGAAATAGTATGCCTTGAAAAATAAACATTTTCCTCTTGATTCTGGGCCTTTGTAAAGGTGAGGTGATCCCACAGTAAGTCTGTAACAGGAAATGGCGGGTTTTACGAGGCAGGCATGCTGAACATTGTTTCCCAGGACTTCCAAGTGAGTATTGGCATCTAGTTTGGTTCCTGCTCTATTGTTGTAAGCATACCTATTTTAAAATGCAGCCAGTTCTCCTCCATCAGAGAAGTTGGTGAACCAGGCAGTGGCATAGTGACAAGTGACTGTAATTATACAAAATCTGGTAGTATATTAAATGCAGAACAGCAAAGTTGGATTCATTGTTGAACTGAAGAGGAGGTGATTGAATGATGGAACAGTTTACTTGCGGAGGCTGGAGAACCTCCATCCTTGGAGATGTTCAAGACTCAATTGGATGTGGTCCTATGCAACCTGATCTAATCAGATCTAATTAGATTAGACATGCTTTGAGCTGGGGTTGTGCTCAGTGGCCTCCAGAGGTTCCTAAATTATTTGATGCTGTGAATGGGCAGTTTGTACCTAGGACTTAGTGTGCCAGGCTCCTCACAGAATCAAGTATGTGTCTTCCTGCTGGCTATGCCCATGGAGCATATAACCCCCCAGGAGGAAGTTTCTGCCTGACAGGTGGAAGACAAGCTTCTTCCAGTGTTCCTGTTTGTTCCACAAACCTGCGAATTACTGATTTTAATCTGAAACTTTAACACCCACATAATTAGTTCATTTCATAAACACCAAGAGGCTTTTATTTGTATGAACTTTCAGATCTGTACTGAGAGAAAAATCCATGTGCCTGCTGAGGAAACCACACGTTTTTGTTCCCTGTCACTTCTGTTCTGCTGCACTAAGAGTGGCTGACACTGGCTTGAAGTCTGGAAAATAACTGCCAAAACAAAAGTAGGGAATGGAGAGCATGTTTGTGCTTACCCTTTTCTAGTTGTTGCAGTATGAAATCTTCTGCTTTGGCAGATGAACTGAAAGGTGCCCCCCGTCACACACAGAAGTTGCCAGCTCTCTGAACTTCCTAGGAATTTCCGTTTTCTTTGGCTCACGTCATCCTCAGCAGTGGAGGTTTTGTAATTTATAATATAGTTCAAGTTTTGTCATATCTGTGAGGCAGAACAACACTTTCCTTGTTCTGCATTTCAGTTTGTGTGGTTGGATAGCAGTGGGGAACAGTAAGAGTTTGTGTTGACTAGAACTCACTCCAAGTGAGTACAAGTGCCACGTAAATCACCTCAGTAGCGCGTGGGAGCCAAGCAGGACACTCGGACCCTGTGGCATGAGGTGCCATGCATGGAGCAAAAGATGGGTTCAGATTACAGTGTCTTTGAGGAGGGGGACTCTTTTTGGGCTAGAGTAATTTTTAATGGTGGGTTTTGGTTAGTTTTTTTATTTGTTTGGGTTTTTTTGAATGATTAATCTGTTAGCCTTTCTTAATTTCTTGTTAGAAGGTCATAGTCAGGAGCGTATCCATAAACTTCCATAAATGTAAGCTAATTTTTTTTTGTAATGGGAAATTCTGAATAGCTCCAACTATATTGACAAGGGCATGAAACTGAATTGATGACTATATCTTTGTTGACAGGTTATTAATAGAAATTACAATCAAGCTGGACTTATGACTATACTAAGAACACTATTTTTCAAAGCTGATACCAAACCCCTTTGTCTAAATATGTGGTATCTTGAGTTGATTTTTTTTGATGCAATTTACTGTATTATGGGAAGTAAATAATTTGCTTGTTTCACTGTGGTGTACCACATAATTTTCCTCCATTTTGTTGAGAAATCTTTGATAATCTTATCAATTTTGATTTTTTGAGATGAAATGTTAAAGTACGTTACTTTTTATAGAGGGATAGGAAAGATGAATGAGGCCACATAAATGCACTCAGATGCCTTAAATTTTTTTTCAGACACCTTCAATGAATACACCAGTTTTCAGCTTCCTTTGTGTTCAGTTTCTGTAGGCTAGAACTTGTTGGACTTTGGTCTTTTGAGGACTTCTGCTAATTAAAGTGGAGTAAACAGAATGATTAAAAGCAGATTTTGCAGATTAGAACAGCCGTGCAAATCTTGTTGAGAGTTACTTTCCCCCGAAACTCGAGTTGTGCACGGCAGTCTGGCAGATAGAAGGGACTTGGAAGCCTGAGCTCTGTTTCACATTTGTTTCCTGGCTATTGTGTGCCATGTATTGAACTCAGTTGATTTTTACATGTAAATGTTTCTATCTGCAGGGCAGTTAGTAGGAAGCACATGCAAAAAAGGAAGATAAGTGTGTCTGTACTTGGTACAAGTTTGTTTAAGATTGTAGTCAGGGCAGTTGGAAGCAGAAAGCCCTGGTCTCAAAAGCTGGGAGATGGAAGTGCTAGTTGGGCAAGATCTTTGTATTTTTTTTTTTTTGGTCAGCAGTTAAATTGTTAAATATTATTTGTATTTTTATCTTTATAATTCATAATTAATAGACCACTGGATTAAGAGGATAATCAAGATTATGTTTGTTTAATTTGACTGACATATTGACAGATTCCATGTGTAGGAAACTCACAGGCTTAAACTTGTCTCTTTTGTGATTTTGTCCTGTCCTGTCCCCCACTTCTTTCTCCACAAATTATTTGATACCTGTATGTAAATAATCAATAATGCTTTCTCAAATATATATTTACTGACGAGTGTTTTCTCTCTTTATGAAAATATGAGTACATTAAATTCTGAAACCAAATGGTGATTTGTGACCTGGTGTAATTTGGAAAAGTCAACCGCTGAATTTTCTCTCAACAGAAAATTTTTAAAGCTGGAGATATTAACCAGGATGGACAGCTGGATTTCGAAGAATTTATGCAGTACCTTAAAGAACATGAGAAAAAGATGAAACTGGCATTTAAGAGCCTGGACAAAAACAATGATGGTATGCCTTGATTTATTTTATTTGTTCAAATATCATTTGAAGAAACTGTATGTTAAAAGCAATTCAACTTATATTCTTTGTCTGAAATGGAAAAAAAAGTTGTGAATATGGAACCTTTACTTCTTTTCCTTAATAGGATCATAATTATAGTTTACTACAGATTGTAATAATAAGTTATTGTAGTCTTCTTTTCTTTCTGTTATTTTCCAAGTCCATTGAACTGGGGCTCTTTGTTTCCCAGATGGAGAAACTATAAGGAAATTTTTAACTATTTCTACCTAGTAAAGATAAAACAGTTTCTAACTGAGTGTTTGCATTCAGTTTGGTTGCATGATTTTAATGTACTTGGCTTTGCTCAGTCCTTGTAGTAGGCAATCAAAATACATCATCCGTATTTAAATTGATTTTAAATTACCTTTGCTATTATGCAGGTGTTACAATAGAACCTAGTGAACTCCAAGGTGCTAACTGTTGTAAGATCCATGTTTTAAATATGTATCATCTTTCTTTTAATGTTTCAAGGAAAAATTGAAGCATCAGAAGTTGTCCAGTCCCTCAAGATACTGGGTATAAACATTTCAGAAAAACAGGCAGAAAAGATATTGCAAAGGTCAGGAATTACTATTTCTTGAAGTATTTTAAGCTTCTTTGTATTATAAAGTATTTTTATAACTCAGAGAACAGAATAAATGGGATTATAACTTTGAAAAGTGTTGGTACTTTCAGTGGTGCCTTTATGGGAATTCTCATGTATTCCGTCTACTCTTGGATAATATTAAGTGGTCACTATTGGAGCATCTGGTTCTGGGAGGAGAATGTTATTCATTTCCCTGTAAATGTTGATATAATGAAGTGTTATATTGTGTTTTTAAAGGGAATATGCCAGATGCACTTGGATAGGAAAAGCATAGTATTAAAAGGCCATGGCAGATTCAGCCTTGAAGTTGCCATGTGGAATTGACAGTTAGTTGTCACTGATGTGATGGACAGAAAAAAAAAGGGCAGGGGGCAGGCAGGAAAACACAACAAAACCCCATCCCTGCTACTGTTTCCTTATATATGTTCAATTTCTTTTCAGTATTGATGCTGATGGGACAATGACAGTAGATTGGAATGAGTGGAGAGATCATTTTATGTTTAATCCAGCTACAGACATTGAGGAAATAATTCGATATTGGAAACATTCCACTGTAAGTTCAACTTTTCTTTTAACTTAGTACAGCTTATAAATTCATCTCTGCTGTGTTAATTTGCAATATTGAGTATAACAGCTTCACACTTATTATATTTCAAGCATACCTATGTTTAGAATTGTTTGATTTTCCTTTTCACTTTGTGCTCTCCCATGTGCCAGCAGGATAGTGTCATGTGAGCTTCTTCTCTACAAAGCACTTGGTCTAAACTTTGCAAGTAATTATCAGTAATTCTTAGGATGGAATCCTTTTCCTCCTTTGGAGATATTCCACAGAAAAATAATAACCACAATATTAAATATTTTTCTTCTCTACACATCACAGTATATTTTTATGTTCTGTGCTTTTCATTTGTTGTAATAAATTATATAGACATTATATAGACTGTTGCTTGTGCTGAAATTAGTATTTGCATTTATATAGTAATATAAAATCACTAGTGTCTGTAGTGATGATTTTCTGTGCACATGTTCTCACACTCTTTTGTGCTATAGAATTCAAAAATGACAGAATATACAACAATAGGATATCCACTCTGCAAATAAATTTTTAAAGTTATTATTGAATGGAGCTCTTGTCACCTCAGTGACTGACTTTTAAGAACAATAAGTAAACCAATAGTAATCCTGTTTGCTATATATCCTTCCTGTAGATTTTTGGACTAAATAAAGTTAGGTAAAGACAGATTGCTTTGAATATAGTGAGACCATTTGTATCTCCAGGGATAAGTCAGCATTTCCATAATAAAAAACAGTTTGTGAGATCTGAGAGCTTTGAATGTTTCACACTATACAATCTCAATCCAGGAATGCTTGCCAAAAGAGAGTTAGCTCCCTGTTTGCTCAAGAGAGCACTTGAAGCACTGCTATGAGATCAAATAGCCCTGGTCCCAGCTTCCTTTGCGTAAAAAAACCTTTGCTTTAATAAAATGCTGCTTTTTACTATTATTAAACATAAGATCTATATTTTTCTTTTTTTTTTTTTTTAATGAAATGTCATTAATTAGCCCCAAGAAACAACTCTGGGAGCCTCTTGTGTTCTTAGTGTTGCAGTCAGCTGATGACCCAGTTATCACAGCAAGCAAAATCCAGCTACACGGCAACACAGCTGCTGTTTCAGATAAGAGCAGATGTGAGACCTCCCAGCCTGGCTGGCATTGACAGCTCTTTCAATTCTGTTTTTATTGTAAAATTTTAATACTACCAGACTCTTCCAAGCAGATAACTGCATTGGCATAGACTTATTATGAGTTGGTAGCTGTGGCCTGTCTGTTATAAAGGCCCTCAAATTTATCTTTTTTTTTCTTAGTTGCATTTAGGTCTCAGTAGGCACAAGGTTTAAACCCTGGTAGATGATCATAATATCTCTAAGAACATTGAATTTATATTTTGAGACTTCTGATTGATCTTTTGATGTTTCCATGTAGTTGAGCAACTGATGACACCTTACATGGAAACCATGAATGGCAGAAAGATGAAAGGATTTTCCAATTGATCTCTTCTGTGTTCAGTATCCAGAATAGTTGGTGCTTATCCTGTTTGTCCAGTGGCAATATTTATAGTCTGCATTCTGCAATTTTTGTTCCACATGACCAAGACAGTAGTCTGTCTACTGACAGATAGAGAATGCAGCGTAAATTAGGGATATAGTGTCTACAATTAAAGTCAACAATAATTTAAAAGGTTTATCTGTTAACATGCTTTCTGGACAGTACTTGCCAGTTATTAAAATATTCTTGCTCCTTTTATAAGTTTAATTTATGTGTAATATCATGTTTGCATTATCTACGTGTATTTTTTCCTCATATGTCATGGTTGCAAGTTACACATAAGAACAAAGACTGTTTTAAGTGATATGTGAGATTTCATAGTCTTATGTCTTGGACAGCTTTATCACTAAAGCCTGCAGTAATGTTGTTCTTTGATCAAATTGAATGGTAATACAAATGTGCACCTCTTAATGAAATTTCAAACTTTTATAGCTGAGAAAAATTATTAAATGTGTTTTTCAGTACAGCTGATGATAAGACAATGTATAAAACATTAGTCAAACTTCTAATTATTTAAGGTAATACACAGCAATTACCAGAAATAGAATATTTTGCTGTATCAGCTGTAAAAATGCTACTTGAAAATGTTAGGGAGAGTAGGGGGAAGGGGACATTCCACATATGTGTGAATAAATTACCGTGAGAGAGAAATCTCTTGTTAGCATCCTTAGGAGATTACCAAACTAATCCCAGAAGGCTGTCTGGTGAAAGGTTAGCTGCAACATATAAGCATTTGAGCTTTAGTGCTGACTGTAAAGGACTGCTGATCATGACAGAATGTCTTTGCTTGGGCCATACTCAAGGCGGAACTTTGTCGTAATTTTTAATGATGATGGTGCTGTCTTTGAAATGGTGGGTCTGTGGTGTTATTACTCAATATCTATGTAGAAGTGACTAAAAGTTGCTTTTCACTGAATAGCAATGCATAGCAAGTTAATTATAGAATGTAAATTAGAGCTGTTTTCTTATTTTTTAACTAGCATTCTATTTACAAATTCTTAAGTGATATGTTAATTTGAATTAGAACTGTTGATAAAGTTGAGGCGATGGAATGAGACAGTTATTTGTGCATCTTTGCTTTGGATTCTAAAAGGTGTTGGATATAGGAGATAGTTTGACTGTTCCAGATGAGTTCACGGAGGAAGAGAAAAAGACTGGGCAGTGGTGGAAGCAGCTGTTGGCAGGAGGAGTGGCTGGTGCTGTCTCCCGGACAGGTACAGCACCGTTAGATCGCCTTAAAGTGATGATGCAGGTAGGTGCAATGTCCCAGAACTTTTTGGTTTCCAGTGCATTGGTTCAGTATCTACGTTCTGGAGGTCTAGTTATGTTTTGACAATTTCCATGTTTTGTGTTCATGAAAATTGTCTTTTCCATAGTCACGTGGACTATGTAAGCAAAATATTACAGTACTTGTGCCACTAAAATAAGATTTTTTTCAATAGTGGATGTGGCTTTGCTAGTTGATATATTTAATCAGTTTAATATTGATGAGTTTTATAAGCTAATCAGAGCAGTGTTCTTTACTGTGACTTTGATTTTTTTTAATTTTTTTTTTTTTTAGGTTCATGGTTCAAAATCAAACAAAATGAATATAGCCAGTGGTTTCAAGCAAATGTTGAAAGAAGGTGGTGTCCGATCCCTTTGGAGGGGAAATGGTGTAAATGTTGTGAAAATAGCTCCTGAAACAGCTATTAAGTTCTGGGCTTATGAACAGGTAGGATGATAAATCAGGAATGAAAACAATGGTAAATAAAATACTACATCACTCTCACTGTTCATTATTTGCACTGTTGTATTATACAGGAGTTCTTGTCATGGTTGGGGATTTTGTCACAGTAATTTAGGGTGACTTTCAGATTTAAAATAGTCTATTCCATTAATAGAATACTTAGTATTAGGCAGATTTTGCTATTGTATTATAAGTAGTGTACATAAACTAAATCTGTCATACATTTTAAACTGTCTTCCAGTCTGCATGGCTTTGTATGAGCCCTGCTTTAATACCTAGATTGTTCCTTCAAAGTGACAACAACTGAAAACTTAGCACATTATGCTAGCTGAACTTACACAGGATTCATTTAAAGTCAAATATCACAGTGCTATGATGCCCTCATCCTGGATTTCAGAGTTATATTTACCTCTGAATCAGCTTTAAGCATCATGTTAAGGCCTAATCCTCCTTTGGAAAATGAACTCCCATTCTGGTGTATTTAAATGAGCTTTATTTTTCCTCTGTGGAGCTTGCTAGTGCTTCAAGTAAGTCTGAATGAAGATACTGTGCATTTCTGTACAACTAGGAAATAAAAGCAACAAAAATCAAATAAACTTGGGGATATTGGTAGACTGAAGTGCAGATTTAGGTACCACAGAGTAACCTTGGGCACGTTATTCCTTACTCTTGTTCAGCCTTTCAGGAGCTGATGATGCATTCTTGCATGATGGTGTCTCTGCCTGGCAGGACACAGTATGTAGAGCTCTCCAAGTACCTCTGTCAAATTGCCAGTTGATCCTTGCAGATCCAGTTTTCCAACCAAAGAATGCAAGGAGTAGTTTGGTTCCAGTTTGTTTTCTGGTGTCCATAGTGAGGGTACCCTTGAGTTGGCTGTGGAACACTCAACAATACTGGGGGCGACTGAGGTGTTTAATGTAAAGGATTCTTGTAGGCTGGAATGTTTATTGTATTCTGGAGAATCACAGAGCTGCAGTGAGAATAGTTCTAAATTTGTTGGGTTAGTAAATGTAACTGTAAATACACGAGAAACTAAGTACAGCTTGAAAAGACATTTTGTACTGTACTCTTGCCTTTCATAGTAACTCTTGCCACTCCTAAAAAGCGTGTGATGTTTATTTTATGTGTTTTAACTATACAGTATAAGAAGATACTCACTAGGGATGATGGAAAGCTGGGCACTGTTGAAAGATTTATATCTGGTTCTTTGGCTGGAGCAACAGCACAAACTTCTATTTATCCCATGGAGGTAAGTAACAGAGGTACCAAAGAGTAACCAAGTATTTGCTTCATTTCCAAAGTAAACCCCATTTTGCTCTTGCAAATATTGTAAGGATTCCTTTCTAGTCTTATATCCTAATTTATTTTTACTTTGGACTTCCTTTCAGAGTTTCAGTGCTAGGCATTTTAGAATATACTATGTTCTAATTGGTTCTTGTAATTTTCCCTTGTATTTGGCTGTATAATACTGTTTAAAAACAATATTTAAATTAAATCTAGTTCAGGGAAAAAAAATTACTGAAGAACACAGTTAAAATTCAGTACGCATTTAAGCATTTTCTGAATTGGGCATAAATCCTTTTCCCACCGTATGTAAGCAGAGATTGGTGTTGTCTGTAGCAGAACTGAAGTTGTGTTGCATTATAATGGGAATCTGCATCTGATAAGGAGAGCAGCATGGAAGAAGGATGTAACAGCTACAGCTGGGGCTGGCTGGATTGGCTGCTCTTTCCTCTGTAGGACACATTTGAAGGTGGCACTACACGTTGCAGTGTAAAAAGTGTTAATATATTAACTGCTCTAGTGTAACTATTTCACAGCATTTCACAGAAGTAGGGTGTACTTCCTTTACTGCTGGTTCCCCAGAAAGTTTTTCAGTTGTGTAAATACATGTTGGAATATATGTTGGGTCTGGGAGTAAACCAATACCAACATCAAGGTTTGCTAATTATGCAAAATATACCCTTAAACAGGGTGTCAGTAGGAATAGAAAATATCTGTTTTCACTGTTGAAGTGATAATGATCTCTTTAAAGAGCATCCTTGCTGTTACAGGGGCTGAATCTCAGCTAACCTGAGTACAGAGATGGGTTAAATTAGGGAATAACTGAAATGTTACATAGGTTGTCTGGATTACACTGATCAATGGAGACAGATGAACTATTCTACAATAACATGTTCTGGTCTTCCTAAAAGACATAGTACTGTCCTAGAAGTGTTTATTAGGCTATTTCTAAGTAATAGAGAAAAGCCAAGTGCCAGGAAACTCCTGAGGAAGCTGCAATCTTAGGAGGCTTTAAAGTAGGCCAAATTTTGCACAGGAAATGTCTTCAGTGGTTTCTTTTGGATTCTGTTATTAATTTCTTCATCCTAAGGTGCTGTACAGACTTACTTGCATTATTAATCAGGTGCTGGGTTTCAGTAGTGAGACACAATCTTTATATTTCTTAACTACCTCTCTAAGTGTCATGCTTTTCAAAAAATTATTTTCTTCATATGCTTTGGTGTTCCCAGACCAGAAGTGGGATCTGTTGGTATGTTAATGCTCTCACTTGTTCCTTAGCTGATGCTTCATTGAATATTGCCCACACTGTTGCCTTCAAGTTGATCAAAAATATGGCTGTTTTAATCAAAAAGTCTAAGAATTTGTAAGCTAGTTTATGGTTTTGTGTGGTGCTCTGCACTAAGGATAGACCTGAAGAAGCCTGCTGCTAACAAATACTTGCCAGAAATCATTACAAAGGAGGCTTGAAGCACCAAAATGCAAAGCAGTTCCAGAGAATTGAAAAAGCAGAGATATACTGTGTATATAATAGATTATAAAATAGGTAATTAATTAAAGGTACTCTTTTTTCCGTTTTAGGTTTTAAAGACCAGATTGGCTGTGGGTAAAACAGGGCAATATTCTGGGATGTTTGACTGTGCTAAGAAGATTTTAAAAAGAGAAGGTCTAAAGGCTTTCTACAAAGGCTATATTCCTAATATTTTGGGTATAATTCCTTATGCTGGCATTGACCTTGCTGTTTATGAGGTGAGTTCAAGGTTCTTCACCCACAGGGTGGTTGGGCACTGGAACAAGTTTTGCCAGGGAAGTGGTCACAGCACCAAGACTGACAGAGTTCAAGAGGTGTTTGGACAATACCCTCAGGCACATGGTGTGACTCTTGGGGATGGTCCTGTACAGGACCAGGAGTTGGACTCAGTGATCCTTGTGGGTCCCTTCCAACTCAGCATATTCTGTGATTCTGTGAGTTTAGATCACTGAACACATGTAGCTGTCACCAGTTACTTTACAAAAAGCGTAAATATTCTTTACAATGTCTGTATCATTAGTTAGATTTGTAATATGCTTGTATTATTACAGTTGCCTTTGATTGAAAATAGGCAAATGAGACTTCCTCTAGTCTTACTAGACTTCAGTATTTCTGGTTGCCCCTCCTGCAGGAGTGCCTGTGCAGATGGGCTCTTACAGGCAACAGTACCAAACAGGAAATGTTCTTAGACAGGATTATATAGACTTGGCAGTACACTGTGCTTGCATACTAAACTAACCCTGTTAGACTGGAACATACCATTCTATAGTAAATATGGGCCTTAAAAACCTGATAAGTTATTCATATTATGGTACCTATCCTGCATTTATGATAGTTAATATATTTTTTTTTGCCATTTTCTTTGATTTATAATTGGATTATATTAACCTGAACTTCTTGTGTATCTGTGCATGTCACCAAAATTCTTTGTGGCTGACATAGTTGTTCTGAGGAATTTGAAACACCTCTGTCTTTGCTTTTGAGAGGAACTGGTACCTATTACACTCACCAGCAATGTTGAAAATATTTTATCTACCTTAGATGCTATGTGTTGCTTCAAAGTGGGTTAAATAACTCAGACACATAGACTATTTTTTTTCCTCGTCTAGATAAATCTTTTTTTTGACACTGCATTAGTAATCAGCAGAATTGCTTGAACATACGTTTTCAAAACTGCATGGAATTCTTTTTCCCAATTTGCAACCTTTTTTCTGCATGAGGTGATGTGCACAGCTGAGCAAGCTTTTGTTGCACCCTGTGGGGTGCTGAGTTGGGTTTTCCTCCTCTCCTCAAAGTATTATGGGTCTAGAATGTGAGCACTGTTCCTGCTGCTGGATCTTTTAAGGATTTCTCTTCTAGGTACTAACTACTGTACTCTGCTTTAAGTCCTTGCCTGTGTCCTAAGGTGTTTACCTGTGGACTTTAAAAGTCAGCATGTAGGACTAGTGTAGTAAAATTGGTGCTTTTCAGGATTGAGCCCTTAAGGTCCGTTATGAATAAGTATTTGTTTACTTTTTTGAATGCAGATATCTTGTGTTACTATTTAATTTTATACCTTGGCAGCTCTTAAAGAGTACATGGCTAGAACACTATGCATCAAGCTCTGCCAACCCAGGTGTTTTTGTATTGTTGGGATGTGGAACTGCTTCCAGCACATGTGGGCAGTTAGCCAGTTACCCTCTGGCTCTTATCAGAACACGCATGCAGGCTCAAGGTGAGTTGTCTTGTACTGAAAATATATCTGTGTGGTCACATCAAAATTGTATTATTTGGAATAACTGTAGCAGAGACATAGGAATAAAAAAAAAAAAACAAAAAACAAAACAAACTTGGAAAAACCAAGGACTTATCTGCAAAATTCTTCTTAATGTTGGTCTCTTCTCCCTTTTAGCCCCAACACTGTTGTTCTTCATACTTGATTCAAAAGTAACATTTTGGACACTGGTTCTCTGTATATTCTGAGAGCCACATTCCATAGAAGACTACCAGACATAGAGCCCCTGTCATAGTCTGGGAGCACTTTTCTAAAATGTAGAATGTTTCCTAAATTTTACATATTAAATAGCAGAGCTTGCATTGTCCTGTGAAGGCAGACAAGGTTTGCTGTGGAGGACATTGCATAAAGACAGCTTCATAGTTGAGATTTTTATTTGATAGGTTTGTGCACTTAAGGATAGGAGCCTAAATTTCTAAAGGAATATAGATGGATAATGCTTTTCAGTGGGATTTAGACGCAGGAATATCTCCCAAATGTCTGGGAATAAAAAGATCTCTTTTCAGTGGCCCTAGGGGTGAATAGCAGGCTCACCACCCAGGTATTTGATACTTGCCTGAGAAGTTTAATATTACTCAAACTGTTCTATAACACACTATATTTTTGTTCTAGCCTCAGTGGAAGGAGCTCCACAGCTAAGCATGGTTGGTCTCTTTCAAAGAATTATTGCTACAGAGGGACTCCGAGGACTATACAGGGGCATAGCCCCTAATTTTATGAAAGTGCTTCCAGCTGTCAGCATCAGCTATGTTGTATATGAAAAAATGAAGCAGAATTTGGGAATAGCATGAGATGAAGGAAAAAGGTGAGATGCTTCTAATGTGGTTGGAAACACCATAATAATAATGTTTTCTCAAGTAATCTGCTCTCACAGTTCGAGACAGATCTTCGTGGAGAGATGCTGCAACTTCTACTTTTGTCCTTAAGTGGGAAGAAACTTTCTTAAATTTTAGTTCACCATTTCTAAACAGATACCTATATTGCACTTTAAAATGTCACTGAGTTGAAAAAAAAAATCAAGAAACTGTCTTTAAATCAACAGTATGTTTTTATTTTTAGGAAATCATGCATATTTTGCTCTCTCTTTTTTTTATTGTCTTTTCTAAATGTGTATTTGTCTTGGATCAAACCAAAGGTAGGAGAAGTTTATACTGCCTTGATACTGAATATATGAAAGTATGAAAGTGACTTTTTGTTCTGTCATGCTGCCTACACTCAAGCAATTCACAGGTGACATTTTGCATGCCTAGAAGTAAGCACTTTTGTTATTTTTGAAGACTGAATGTTAAGTTCGTAAGAAATAGGATGTTGGATACAGATAAGGATGGAGTTACACATTACTAGGTAGTCTATCACCTTTTATCTTCAGGCAGACCTGTTTTTTCTGTTAGTTAAAGAGCCTGACAAACTGCTGTTCCATGGTATCAGGATACCTCGAATGGATTTACACGGTATTTTTGTAATACAGTCAGCGATTTTGATACCTTGCTTCACTGGACCTGCTTTTCATTGCACCTGTAAATGTTAGCACCATTAACCATGGCAAGCTTTGGGTTACAGCTGCATGTTTTATGGGAGCATAATACAGAGGAACAGAAAAAGCTTTGGTTATTATATCCATTCCATACAAGTGCAAGTTGCTGTTTAAAAACAGAGTGGCAGATCTGGTATTAAGCTGGGTGGTGATTGTAGTACAGCCAGTAGCAGAGCTCTTCATAGCTGCCTTGGGAAGAGAAATGCTTCTCATTTTGGACTTTCCATTCTTTCCCTTATTCAGAGGGCTGCAGTCCACTATGTGCTTTTAGCCACAGAGGATTGCATTATTATGTAATGGTTTTACAGGTCTGTCATGCACGACAAATCCTCCTTCCCTTGCTCTTCCGTGCACAGTGGCTGTGTGTGTGAAATTCAGACAGGGAAATACTGAAGTGTTTTGTCCAAGTGACCAACTGGCAGTGCTGATCTCAGGTGCCCATCAGATTGATGTTCATGTAGCAAGCAAAGCATGCACGTAGACCTTGTTAGTGCTTGAGAAACAGCTCCTTGTCAAAAAACAAAGCAGCACTTCTTCAATGCAGAAAGTTAAGCATTTCCAAGTACTTCCAAAGTGACTTTTTTTTTTTTTGAGGGGCACACATTTCAGTTGCCTTGAGGCTTGAACACTGAAATAGATTAACAATTATTACTGAACTCATTTCTTAGGCTTTTTCTGCTTTCTGCAATGAGTGGTGTCTTAATCTTGGTAAATTCAAGATTATACTTACCTTGACCTTCTAAAAGCAACTGCTCTTAGACCACTTCCTGAAATTGGATTACCGAAGGAAGAACTTTGTTCCTTTAAGGTCATTAAGGGTCTCCTTTTTAATTCTTTTTCTTAGGGGGTGGTTTTTTTTGGTTGTTTGGGGTTTTTTAAACAAATGAATAAGCAAGCATAAATAATTGCCTGAACCTCCCTTGTTCCACATACTATTTGGGCCATATTTTGCAAACAGCAGTCACACGTAAATCTTTGATCAGTGCTTCCATGGCTGCTGTTTATTCCATAAACTGATATATAACAACTCCATAAAACCTGTATTATACAATGTTGTTTCATCAGATTTCAGAAAATGGCAGCTTTAGCTGTGTATTTTGGCCTTCCCTTTAGGGAAACCTTGGACTTTGCACTTTTTTAAAAAAAAAACGAAAAAACAAAAAATCCAAATCGTTCATATGTATAATGCCTTTCTAATCTGAGTGTTTCTTGGTTTTGCCAATATTGTTGTATCTTTGTGGGATTTGTGAGATCAACTGCTGATCATTTTGTTTGACTGTGACCAATGAGCAAATGTATTGTGTGTGTGTGATGTCAAGATGACTTTCGCAGTTTCTATCTTCTAGACTTCCTCCATTTTGTTTATAGTGTGCAAGTGCCATTATGAGTATTGAAAATTATGGTGATCTTTTCAAATGTTGAAAAGATGGAATGTTTCAAATTTGGTTTTTCATTATGTGCCTTGATGATGACTGTGTTCTATTGTGTATTCTTTGTCTCTTAAATGTATGACCTTTTTAGCTTTATAAAACTACCAATAAATCTTTGTTTCCTTATCTGGCTGGAGTGTGCTGATGTGGTTTTTTTCATGGTCTGATAGACAGATGATGCTTTTTTCTTGCATTATATGCATAATACTTAATGTCAAAAATGAAGGTAATTTATCTAAAAATAAGTTTGAGACTACCCTACGCTTTGCTGTAATGTTATTTGAAAACCTAGTTTGAGATTAGTCAACTGTCATCCTGTTTAAAACTCTAGCTGTCTCATTGCTCAATGGGAGATCACATAATGTTTAGTATTTTTGCTCATTCATTGAACAGTATTACACCATGATTTCTTCTGTGTCTGTTGCGTGACAGAACTCATAATAACCTGGGACAAATGTACTTGCTTTTATTCTTAATGTTGATCTCATTTTGTTGTTAATCTTACCTGTTAGTCATAGGATCTATATAAAATCTTTTCAAGGTAATTGACTTAATTTATTCTGCATGTGTAGCATGGCTAAGCTACTAAAAGCATGCTGGCAGCTACCTTTGAAAACTCATGAGTTTTTCACACCAATCCTTCAAATGTTAAAGACGATTGTAAACAAATTAGGGAGGCCTTTCTTGTCCATGATTGCTGCAAATGCAGTTCTTGTAACATCAGATTCAGAAGTTTGCTTTTAAGTAATGGAAGAGGTAGATGTGCAATGTGTGATTCCTGACTAAATTAACAATCTGACATCCAGTTCCACTCGAGGCAAGAATGCTTTTTTTAACTGGAAATTCTCTGCAAGAAGGGCGCAGAAGGGAAAGGAAAAGCTCATTTGTTTTCCCTTCAAGATATATGTGGGGTGTGACTGCTATTCAGTAGCATTAACACTAGAAACCGCTGCAGAAAAGGCATGGAATTTAAATTAGGGCTGCCAACGTGTGCCTTTCCCTCTTGACTGTGGTGGGCTTCCTGGCAGGATATGCCTCCTGCAGCAGTTGCATTCCCCACAGTGGCCCCAGCCCAGGCCCAAGCTGCCTGGTACACACCTGGGAGCAGAAAGGCCACAGTGAACTCCGTGTGCTGAAACCCTCTTGCCAGCTTTCCCTTCTGCTAAAGAGCTGCTGCACTACCCGGGTGGGACTGGGTCGTGGGCCTGCCTGATGCCCAGATTAGTCTTCAGAGGTCCAGGTTGAACCACTTCTGTTCTGTACTGCCTTGTTTCACACCTCTGAGCTAGGGTGCACTTGTTAGAGTGTGGCAGGATGTATTTGCGACTTTCTTTTCATGTCTTTCTAATATTTGCCCATGAGATAAGGTATGGCAGTAAATGCATTGCAGTGTGTGATGTTGCTACCCAAGAACTACAAAAATATCAATGATGTCTTAGCCTGCAGGCTATTTGCTGTGCAAGGAAGTGTGGTTTTTAAATGCTTCCCCTTCTGATATTGAACTGGACTTTTAATATAAGTCTTTTAAGACTTATGTTAAAACAAGATACTGGTCTAAACTGTATTTTTTGGAGAAAATAATTGGTAAGAACTGGCTATTCAACACAGTAATTTTGAAATATTGACAGTCTTGCTGTGTGAATTATGTTTAGCTTCTAAGCCCTCTCGGTGTCTGAAAATGTGTAGAAATATTACTTTTTTGTCCATATTTGTGCGATTCAGGGTAAAAATTATCTGTGTTCTGGCAACTAACTAAATGCTTGAGTACTGTGCACCTAAGCTCTCAACCTTTGCATCTGTTTTGCTAAAGGGCTAACAAAGGAGTCTAGTAGGAAATACATAAGTGTATGAAAAAACTCATAGTGTGTATATACATGCATACATATTTACATATATTTATGCATATAGACATGTATAAAACCTTTTCTTCTCTGCACCAAGTTTGTGCATCTCCTTTGTGCAGTAGCTGGAGCAGCTTCCAGAATGGCCTTTTACTTCAATACTCTTGGAGCAGTGAAACTGCTGTCCCTGCAGACCTTTCTCCTGCAAGCTGAAAGTATGAGATCAAAGAGAAGTAGTCAGTAAGTTCACTTAAATAATGTGTCGATACTACTCATGCTAAAATCCAGAATGGTTTTGTCCCCTATAGGCTCATGTAAAGCAGAATATCTAGTGCCTGTCCCTTTGAAGTAGGTGTCAGCAAAAGCCATTAAGTTGAAGATGGAAGTACAGTAGATGAACTTTTGGACAGGTACTCCTGCCATCTTAAACTAAACCTTTTGCTAATATATGAGAGCTATATTTGTAGTTTAGCTCCTGCTGAGGCACTGATATAGAAGCGCTTGTGCTCTCTCCAAAGCAAATGCCGTGGTTTTTAGTTGTTACTAATTTGTGTTGTGCATGAATCAGTCTCTCCCCAGTGAGCCTTAACAACCTCTCTCCTCCGCTGGCCTGGCTCAGACTGAATTCGAGCAGTGCCATCTACTGTCATGTTGTAACACTGATTTGTGAGGGGAAATGGCTGTTCTAGGCTGAACGTTTGAATTCAGTACTTGGAGTTAATCTTGACAGTAAAGGAAAACCAGTTTATAACAGTGCAGGATGAACCCAGCTGAGCCATGTTTTTATCACAGAATAGAATTTTTTGGGTTGAATTGCATTAGCCCTGGCAAAGGGTCTTTGTGATGGCATGTCCCTGCAGCCTTCCCTGTGCCTCAGTACCATGTGTGATGCAGGCTGGTAATGGGGCCATTTTGCTTTCCCTAATTAAACAAATTCCTCAGCTTTAACTGTCTTGCTGTGTAGATGCAGCAGCCTCTGCCTGTTTGATACCAATGCCTTACATTGATACTACTTGTACTGGGGATTTGTGGATGTTTGCATGGCTCTGTCTGGGCCACTACTAGGTTAACATAGCATATAGCTTTGTGGATTTTCAAGTCCACACTCTAAGCTCTTCTTTTATGACCTCTCCTGATAATTACAGGCCAGTTAACTTCATCAGGTTGCTTCAGTGTGTGCCTGAATCTGTCACGTTCCTTCCAGTGTAAAAATCCTAACTAAACCTTTCAAATAGTTTGGGCCGGGCAATAGTTGACTAAAGGAGGAGAAGTTCAGAGGCTGGGTTACTGCAGGGGTGTTTTAATAGGACTTGGTTTGCAAATAGGATTTCTGATTAATCTTGGTGGTACAGATTACTGTCTCAATCCTGGCAGTAGCTCTGAAGCCATCCTTCTTAAAATAGATGCATATAAAAAGTGTCACCTTTGCCGCATAAATACTAAAGCTAGCAGTTCACATTTTGATGGATCTCAAATGTAAAAGTTTTTACTGTCAGCTGAAAGGTTGCCTGCAGTATACAGGGGAGAGCTACATTTCAGAATTTCTTTCCCAAGTTTGTAGCTTCTTATTTTTCACTAGCTGGATAGATTTGCAAAGGTTTCGCTATGGAAGAAAGAATGAGATATAACTGCAAATTTTGGTGGTGATGAGGAAGGATATAAAATTCTGATTCATCCATCACCACAGTTATGTTGTTCATAGCAGAAGTAGCTGAAATTACTCTTTATGGGTTAGGAAAAGGTTGCGCGGTGTGGGTGGAAAACTCCTGGACTCCCCAAAACTCCATGACTTGCTCGTACAAAACCTTCTGGGATGGCAGCAATATGTAACCTATCCTCGTTAATGTCTGTACTAATGAATTAGTGACAGTGCACACATCTGATCTATCTGCTGCATAAATGTTTAATTTTGCTTTTACCAGTCAGCCAGAGTTTGGCAGAAGATTGGTTTCTGTGCAGCAGAGAAGAAGATGCAAGTGTGGTGTTGCATTTCTCCACAGGGAATTGGAGCTGGAGTAGGAGCACTTCTGAATCAGTCATGACACTGCCATCCCCTTGAAGTTATTTTGGCTTAGACATCAAATATTGCTCACTGGTTCCTTAAGGAGTATCTGGTTTTAGTTTGCTTCTCCAGTCTTCTGTGATTTCTCTATACTAGAGAAAAAAGGGATAAGGAAAAGATTTATTCAGTATTCTCACTTGTTCCTGCAGACTTGTACTCAATGCCCATACCTTGCCACGAGATAGTTGCTGGGCTGTAATTTAATGGCACTCATCATTTCCACAGTATGACATTTTGATGGGAAACAGTGTGATCCTGCAGATAAGAGAGTCTTGCAGATGGAGATGTTCATCTCAGTTCTGCTACTGATCTTATTTATATCCTTTCTCAGCATCTCTGGTCCTGGTATTTTCTTGTCTTGTATGTGTTAAGCTCTCCGAGACTGCCATCATGCTGTGATGGTTCAGTGTGTAAGCCTGGGGTTGTGCTATGATACAAATAATATTCTGATTAAAAATTAAGACCTTGGCCTACAGCAGCGCTTGTTAAAATACCACACACTTTATTGGTGGAGATTTTTCTATTGCTTTGGTGATTAAGGTAATACACAATGTGAAAAGAAACCTGATGAAAGCAGGAAGGTAATCATATTCTAAAAAAAGTTGATTGCCAAAGCCGCCTGCTGGGATAAATTCATATTAAAGATAGTCTTTCATCTCTAAAAGGAAATTTGGCTTCCTGCTTGATTATTATTTTCAGCCTTTTCTTCTAGTTTATTTTTAATTGGCAGTAATGTTTCTCACCCTCATATTGCCATCTCTAACGCTGCAAGTTTAGTACTTCTTGATCTCTTCTCAGAGAACACTGAGAACCCACCGAACTCCAGCAGCGAATTCTGGTTTTAAAGAAAAAGAGAAGCGCAAAACTACAGAGCCTAATGATTTAAAGTATTTTGATTACTTGAACTTCTGCCTTCTCTCCCTGAAGTACTCTCGGCCCTTGGAGAACACACGTGGATTGATGGGTCGTCTTGTGCTCTCTGAGTCGCAAATAATAATATTCGGTTTTTACGCTGGTCTTTCCATGCTGGAGCCTGGCAGTGTTGAAAGGGAGGGGGGCAGCGCCAGCAGGATCCACTTCTCCGCTCTTTTTCCTTGTTTTTTTTCCCTGTTTTTGGCTGTTTGTTTGCCCTCCCCGGGTCAGGGCGGAGCGGGCGGCAGGGCCCGCGCGGCCCAGCAGGGGGCGCCCCCCGCCCCGCCTGATCCAACAGCTCGGGAAGGGCCGGGAAGGACCGGGAGGATGCGGGTTGGGAGCTGGTTTTAAGTGACCCGCAGGAAAGATTTGAGTCTGGCAATATGTCCGGTTTTGCGGCCGTCTGCCGTCGTCAGGCTCTGTGCGTGCAGGGGGCTGTGCCGCCAAGGTGGGAAGTGGGCAGGAGGGGAGGGGAGCGAGGGATGGGATCGAAGTGAGCAATGAAACCCGAGGCTGAAGGTCAGAATTTTTTTTCCTGACAGTGCAGAAATCTCCCCTAGGGATTCCTATTGCTTGAGACACTAATTAAAAATAGAATAAATAAAATCTATGGCAACATTTATCAGAGACAGTCCTTTGCTGCTGTAGGTCACTTAGGACTGCAATAAGCATAAAGACAAAAGGGTTTCGATTGCCCTTTAGGAATCGGCAGGACAGTGTATTTCATGCCCAGAATCTTGATTCTGTTGGGATTTTCTGCTGGAGCTTGAGCACCTAGGACGCCTGAGTTAAGCAGACTAGAGCCTAAATGAAGTATGTAGGTAAATGCAAAGGTTCAAATAAGCATTCCAGGCTGAAATCTGGTGTTCTGGCTGACCACAATAACTTCTTATGAGAACGTTTCAGTGAATAATTGGATATTTTATTCTTGCTAGTTGCATTTATTTTAGTAAATTCTATATGTTCATCTCCTTTAATTTCCCATTGTGCTATAAGAAATAGGTTAAATGGCCTCTAAGATCCCAAAAGTTCTGAAAGTTTCCCAGATGCTAGAAGTTGACTTTCATGTGGCTTACTCCATGTAAAGATACTAGGGCTGAACTTCTCCATGAAAGCTGTGTGGTAAAAAGCCAATGCTCAAGGCATCTCTATCCCCAGAAGTTGTTGCTCTGTAGAACTATTTGAAACTTTTAATTACAAGCTCTTTATTTAACTTTCAAGTATATCTTATTAATACTTGGAATATATACAAGGGATTTATAATGCACCTGTTGAGAATGGGCCTTACTTCAAAAATTACTCAAATTCAGCAAAAGCCTTTCAGTGGTTCTGTCTGGAAGTTGCTTTGCAGAAGGGGGAAGTTACTTCTCATGTCCTCCCTAAGTGAGCTTCAAGTTTGAAATTCAAAGTAACTTGATGGCTTTCAACTTGCTTGTATGAAATCATTCAAATGCCTCCTTAGGGAGAGGATGCCATGGAAAAAGCATTCCTCATGCACTGAACTATCCACAGGAGTGCTGTCCTAGAGCCTCAGCAGGACATCATGGTGGGAATAGGTCTAGAGCATGAGCTGCTTCCTCACAATTAGCACTGCTTTCCATCGGTTGAAGTTCAAGAACCTTCTTAGAGGCTTAAGGAAGACTTAGAGCATGAATAGCCAGCATGGGAATAAAGGTTATTATCCTGTATTCTTGAAGCACTTTGTCCCCCATTGCAGGCTGCTACATTAGGCAACTGCCTGTTCTCTCAGTTTTTTGAGGCATTTGTGAATTTGCTTATAAGGGGTTGAAGTGTTCTGCATGTGTTTGGGACTTAACAGAAGGGGTCAGTGCTGAATGTACACAGACAGTGATCAGTTTGGTACAAAATAAGAGAAACAGTTTGTAAGGGGATTTTACTTTTTATCAGTTATACTTTTAAAACTATTGATCTGCTAGAGAGTGTTTTGAGGTTTTTTCCATTTTTAGGGATTGCATATTTTGATGCATCACCGTCTGATAATAGAATTAAGACATAAGCGTAGTTCAGCTTCAAGAGTTTAAATCAGTAATAAATATTTAATTCAGTTGTCTTAAACTGTCAAAGTGAGGAAATACACAGTGTTCAAGATTAAACTCATAGCTCATTTTGTTGAACCTCAGTTTGCAGTTGTATATCAGTAGCTAAATATAAAGTGTAAGGTCTTAAAGTCCTAGTAGAAAAACTTGAAACCTGCAATAGAGGCATAAAGAAGAGATGTAAAAATTGGGGGCATTTTGACTAACATGTTTAATTTCTGTATGGTTCTATAGGCAATCTGCTTTCAAAAGTGCTCATTTTAAGAGACAGAAACTTAACATCTGCCAGCAGATATCAAAGCTGAGAGGATGAAGCAGCCTTTCTCTTGTATCTGTGTACATACAGACATTCCAGTGTTTTTATTTCAGCTGCTTCTCTCTTGTTAATTTCTCACAGCTTTTCCTAAGGTGTCAGATGATTTCCCTTTCTTGTGAAACAGGCACATTTCATTCTCTGAGCTTTAAAACTTACTAGGGACCTTGGGAAAAGATGTCAAGCACTAAAGCAAAATGTGTTCAGCACCTTGTTTGTCCTTCAGTAGGCACTGGCCTTGTGAAGCAATGTAACCTAAGCCAAATAAAATTCCTTTTTCCCAGTGCCTACAGTGTGCTTTCTCTGGGGATGAGTCCAAGGGCTGAAAAGTCCTTTCTTTACACACTGGCCCTACTCAGATTGAGTCACTTTGGGAGAGTCTGGATGGCACGCAAATTGTTTTTGTGTGTGAAAAATACATGAATATTCCCTCAGGTATTAATTAATGCAGTTCTTAGTTATTGAGAACTTCAAGTAAAAAATAAGAGCATTCTCAGACAGTATTCAAATGTACTTGTTACATCTAGTTATTTTGTCACACTCCTTATAAATGTCTGGCCAACAATTTTTTTTCCTTCCTTGCTACACCCCTGTAACTACATCGTACCTTTGTAATAGGGGGAACTTTTTGCTTTTAGTTTTCCTTAACTGATTGTAAAGTAGGAGAATTTATTGTCCATTTCTATTCACAATAATTGAGTTTGTGGTTTTTGATTTGTTGAGGTTTTTTAGCTGTAGTGGTGAGGTAAAGA
The DNA here is from genome assembly GCF_003984885.1 of Neopelma chrysocephalum. NCBI lineage: Eukaryota > Metazoa > Chordata > Aves > Passeriformes > Pipridae > Neopelma > Neopelma chrysocephalum. The sequence goes on from NW_020925863.1 coordinate 1,572,116, forward strand.
GGAGGAGCTGGAGCAACCCCCATTCTATCATGCTTTAAATACTGTATTTGGTAATTAATTTAATCAGTAAACAGCAGGAGACTGACATTTCTTGGGAAGTTTCTCAAATGATAAAAATAGTTAGATAAATGATAAAAATAGTTAGAACTGTGTCCCTCAGGACAGTACTAATGAGCCTACAGATTGGGTGGGATAAAGATGTGCACCAGCTTGGTGTTTTCATGCTCTACATAGTATATGTGATGCTCTGGAATGAGGATCTGAAAAAAACAAGGGTCATTCACCAGAAATTTATTGCATGTGAAGGAAAAGGATTAATTGCTTCTGGTTCTGATTTTCAACTTGACCTTCACAAAAGGAAGGTCCCTGTAACATCTCAAATCGTGTAATGAAAACAGCTCTTCTCCTTCATTAGTGACAGTAGTCATACTGCTGCATTGAAATAATTTCTGAAAGCTGAGTTTCTCTTGTAGTCTCTGTGTTTGCTCTTGGAGCTTCTGGGAGCTCAGACAATGGAAATGGATATACTGATCCCATTAACAGTCTCTATGGTTTTTTCTGCACAGAGCTAGCTGGCTCTTTTGACATAGATGCTGCAGGAAAATGGTCAAATGGGTTCTGAACAAACCAGTTTTCACTGCAGGGACTAGCTTGAAAGCAGTGCTGTTAATACCAGTTTGGGTGGGAAAGAACTTCATTGTTATGTCGTTCCTATTTTCAGTGAAACAACAGGAGCATTCAACTTGCCTTTCCTATCACGATATGAAAGCAAAATACAAAACTGTGTGCACACGGCTATTGCTTAGGAAATACTAAACAGCAAAACAATGTTGTAACTGTGCTACAGTTTCAGAGAAGCACACCTGAGTAGCTTGTTCATATTTGGAGATTTACCCTAGTTGCATCAATATTTAGTGATGGTGGTATGGATCACAAAACCTATTAACCTTCTTCTGCACACACAGCATACTCATGCTAGCAGTTCACATGGCATTTCCAGATAATTCTGTGCATATTGGCCTTGCAGGAGCAAAAGTTCTGCACGGTAGCACCATGAACAAAACCAGAATTAATATTTCTGCAACAGATCTGGAATCGTTTTGGTGGAAAGTTCTGAATAATGCAAGGCAGCAGAATGTTTCAGATGGCAATTCCATCTGCTTCTATCCGAGAAATTAAAATGTGAAAAGAAACATGTAATCCAGTGCTTAACAGGTTAATTTAATGTGAACTATTTTTGAAACTGGGTGACAAGGCATAGATAATGGTGATCGATATAGTAGTTTTGATGAAAAAAATAAATTTCCCTGGGACAACATTACTTCTTGCATTGTTGTAGCAGCCCTTAAGCTAGGCAGCCCCATAGCTGAAGAGAAAGGCATGATGTAAGGAAAAGTAATCATATCTCTAATTTTTTTTTAACCTCTGTGTTTGAAACTGAGGTTATTTCAGACTTAATGTTCAGATGAGCCACCTCAAGTTTGTTCCGTTGAGTCAGAATGTGAACATGAGTTCTGAATTTAACTGCAAGTTACAATTCAAGGTTGTCTGGTTACTTACTTCAAGTAACATTTTTTTCTTTAAAGTCAAGGTTGAGGAAATTAATTTACTCCTGGTTCACTTAGTAGCTGCCTTCAGCTTTTTATCAAATACATGGTGTTTGAAGACTGTCAGTGGAAGCCTCCCTGATGCTTCTGTCAATCTGTGGAATTCAAAGTTTTCTAAAAATAATTGCTTCTAACCCGCAGAAAATGTTTTAAAATGTAGCTGGTGTGCCACTTCCTTGAGTGTTGTCTTTCCAGTCAGCTTTCCAGGCGAGTATCATCACAAAGGTCCTGCACATCGGTTGGCTTTCTGTCAAGGTAAATATTATCACTGGGAATTAGGAGTAAAAACATGTGAACCAACATAGCTGCTCCTTCATTTGAGCCATGTGATTGTGTCACTTAGCTCAACACCTATTGCACAGTGCTGGTGGGATCTTGAGATACATCTAATTAGAATTAGATGAGGCAGACATTAAACACTTCCAGTGTTTGTTTGATGTGCACTATTGATCTGATAGCAGTTGCCTGGAGAGAGATTTACAAGAAACAGATATAAACAACATTGCTATCTTACTTCTTCAAAATGACCATAACTATGAAGGTGAAGTTGAGAGTGAGTTCAAGATGTGCTTTCTTTGGTTGTATTTGCCACATCCTTTCCTCAGGTGATGAAAAATAGGTATATTTAAGTAGTTGTATCTCTGTGTCTTGACAGTATAGATGATGTTCAGAGATAGACAGAGATAGACACTACACGTCTGGTGAAAGTTTTGCTCAGTGAGGAGAACTAAAACACCACTAAATAATAACACCATGAAAATAATAACATTTTGCACTCTTACACTGCTTCCCATCTATGTCAAGCCATCAAGTTTTCCTAAGGTATTTTCATTAAAGGGCAAAACTGGCTTAGGTTGTTACATTGTATAGCAGACAGGAATTTTGGTGGGGAAGTTTGATAACTCTCCCGAAGTCACAAGGGAAGTTGCTGACCACCAGGAATAGAAGCCATGCATGCTGACAGCCAAGTCTCTGTGAGCCACAAGACCATCCTTCCTCCTGCACACAGAGAAGCATTGGCGTGAAAGGGAAGTACTTTCTGTGGTTTTAGAGAGGCCTTTCCGGTGATTCTGACACTATCAGCAGAAGGACACAAGGTTTTTATGTGAAGATCTGACTGCGTGGCTCAAATTATTTTGTAACTCTGGCTGCTTTCAAACTGGACTCATTTCATGAGGGTTGGCTAAATTATCCCCATGCAGGAGGAAGGCCAAAGATTAATGTGTCATTTTTGGAGAGAGTAATTGTTGAAGGGACTAATGAGGGGGGCGTAAAATGCACATAATACCTGTCCATCCTGAGGTGTGAAGCCCTTGGGTCTGTTGCCGTACCAGGCATATGTGCAAAGGAAGAGCTTGTAAGACTGGTAAGAAGAAATGCTCTTTAATGCCAGCTTTTAAATCTAGCTCTGGCATAAGTCATGGATAAGATATATAAATTATGTTTGGCTATTTGTTTTATTAGCAATTCTCATATACTCTCATTTTTTTCATAATTAACACCACTCACCGATTTTCAGTAGTTATTTGTCAAACCATCTTATCTCCCTCCACTCTCCTTTCAGGCTGCACTGATAAGTAATTCCAGCAAGAACCAACAGTGTAAGTACTAACACTATGTAAGCCAGACTGGAGAAATAGCAGTTAACACTCCAGAACAGTACTTAGAGAGAGTCAGCTGCTCACTAGCCCAGGTCTTGCTGAGTGGATGCAGCTGAACTGTTTGTGATGGGGAGGGAGAAGGCAAGGAACACAGCCCTTCCTGCCCCATACCAAGGAATGGGTGCTGCCCTGGGGGGTGGTGATTGTGGAGAAATACCTTTTCCTTCCTCTGATAATTTCACCAGAACTGTGGGTTAGATTTTAGAAGCGTCAGGATGGCTTTTGCAGAGCCTGGTCACGGCCATATGCTAGGCTATATTGGTATTAAAAATTGGCTAGTCCATATTTCTGTAATTACTGGAAAGACAGTAGTAAAATAGCTTTCTCTGGAACTTTGTTTATCCACGTAAATGTTTTGGTAGATGAAGGAAGTTATTTGCCGTCTCGTGGTATATTAAATAAACAGTGTGATTCTGCAGTTATTCTGTACTGTCATCTTGGAATAAGGTGGTGATGATTAAAAGAAGTGGCGTTTAGTCATCTGACAAAATACACTTTTCTGGCACATGAAACAGAAGGGAAAAAGATAATAAATTTGAAATAATTACGTAACATTAATGTTACAATAGTGGCCAAAAACCTTGGCTAGGTTGGAGGTCCAGTAGCTTTAGATGTTGTGCAAACAGTAAGTAAACATTTCTGCCTTTAAAAGCTTACAAATGTGAACAGTTTTTTTTAGACAAGACTTCTGTGAGTACAGAGAGGGTTCTTGCTCAGATATGACTTGCAGTAGTCATCTTGAAATTGTGAAGGAAGCACAAGGCAGAGTAAGTGCAAATGAAAGTTGAAGAAACTGGTGGAGAAAATGCATTTATGGAATAAAAAGCCAATGAACACAAAAAAGTGCTGAGCACAACTTGTTTTAGTGGAAACTTAGCTTATGTAGCAGCTGGTAAGATCCCGAGGCATTTCAATTCCCAAATGTACATCATACTCTGGTTGGCACTGCAACTTCTGATGTGGGAGTCCACCAAGTTTTCTGTGAAACAGGCTGAGCACTAAGGTACATAACTCCCCCCCCAAGCTCCACTGTGATTTTATTGCAGTGAGAGAAAAGAGACTCTCCTAAGTACTTAGGCCCAGATTTTTTGCATGTTAGATCCCTGAGTCTTAATTTCTCAGTTCTGCAGTCTTTTAATAGTGAGTTTTCAATATCTTACTACATTAAAAAAAAAAGTAATCTGTGCCTTAGTGCATCAAATTGGATTGATATTTACATATGTTTCCTTCTGGCAGCTTTTCTTCTGTTAATGTGGCTCTGATTAGCTGTAAAAGATTGAAGAGATATTCTTGAGATAGGTTGTTCCTAAGGGGTGCTCTGATGTTTATCCTCTTATAGTATGGCACAGCTTGGAATGGCAATTTGCTCTTGGAACAGGTTGACCAAGGATCAGCTGCAGTATTAAAAGATTAGTACCCAATAATTTTCAGCGAGCTGTTCTGTAATAGACTCAGCATGTTGATGTGGATTTTCAACGTTTGAATGTCTCCTTTACATAACATTTTATTTCAAATCTAGCCAAAAAAAAATTCCCTGTATTCTATGAATTTACACTCTGCTGTTAAGAAACACTTTGATTTTAAACTTGTAATTTTTGTAATGATATCCATGTTTGGACATCTGGACAACAGCTCTAAGAAAGCAAACAAGCCACTCTTAACTAATATGTTGCTGTGCTACCAGCCAGAACAAATGAGAAATATATGGACTCAGTAATAAGGAAATGAACCAGTTAATTTGTTTTCAAGGATTATTATCATGATTCAGTCTTACTTATTAATGACCTCTGTACGTACAAAATCGAATACAGCTGTTGTAACAGTGTTTGTATTTATCTAGTGACCCTGCTGTAAGCCCCTATCACTGATAGCATTACAGATCCACTTATATCTTTTTCCAAAGTGCTTAGGTGCTACATGATGAAACTGAATTCTAATGAACCCAAGACTGTGTTCTGTGCCAGTAGAGAGTTAGCAAAACTCAGAAAATCTTAAGAAGGTTGTGTATAGTCTTAAGTGCACTGTCTCAAGGAATCTGAGAGAAAACGAACTGGTATCTTTAGTCAGGAAATCCCACCCCAATACTCTCTCTGTAGCAGTTTTTAATCCGCTGTTCTTCACAATACCACATGTACTTACTGCAGCACATAAATTAGGTTCAATGTAGGCTGCTGTTTATAGGATAACAACAGCAGCATTACAATTATTGGCATTTAGTTCATTGAGTGTATCAGCACTATCATTCACTGTTGCCTTCTCTATTCTTCAGAGTTAGAGATGAGGACTTGTGTGGGTCTTACACACCATACAACAAATTTTCTGTATAGGAATTTGTAGGCAAGAGGTTTGGCAGTCTGGTGTCTTGAATTCTGATGGATCTTTTCCCACTGCCTGGATACAACAGCGCTTTGATGTTACTTTGGATTTTAGCCATGGTGGATGCTACAGCTCAGTTTTTCTCCTGTGAAAATATGGTGTTTTCTGACCAGTTCTAGTCAGGTGTTTAATGTTAACTTTTATACGAAAAAAATGGAAAAATGCCTTTGCCCTCAGAGTGACTCTGTTTCTTTAGCCTATGAGCAACACAAGTAGGAATCACAGTGTTTGGCTCTGGGCCTTGGGAGCTGTCACAGTGTCAGCAAGAGTTATGAGATGCTTACGCTGACTTTGTACTGTGTCCACAGTGCCTCTGTGCCCAGGACACTGGAGTGAGTGATTACAGACCTTCTATAGATGCTGCGGCAGCTTCTTTTGAACTACAAAAAAGTTGTGCCAGATCTGCTGAAAATAATTTGAAGTGTGCTGGATCTGCTCACTCGTGCTGTGTGTGATGAAGCTGAATGTGTGCCTTAGTTGAAAAATGCAGATCTGTTGGTAATTTAGGAGGTTTTGAAGAACTAGATATTGCACTCACGAGAGCTGATGTATTTTCATCCTTTAAACAGGAACATCTCTGGTTCATGTATGATAAAAAGTAATGCTATTTGTACCAATATGCATTTGCTTGCTTTTCTATGGGTCGTTTAAAAAAGTCTGTTCCTCAAGGGTTGTTTTCCTTGTTTGCATGGCTGGGTTGTGAGGGCTTTAGTAGCTTGGTTCAGGTTTGCTGCTGTCCCACTTAGCATCTAAAAGGTCTTGGCAAGGAGCATGAAGTGTTTTTCCTCTTCTTCCCGGAGGCTCTGCAGAAGCTTCTGCATTGGCTAAGCCTGCCCCTTCACTGCAAGTCTCAAAAAGAAAAAGCAATTACCCCTGTTGTCAGGCAGCCGGCGAGTAATGTGCGTCCTTGCCTCGAGAAGGTTCCCAGCCCCTGAGACACCCTTTGTGTAAGGAAGTTGGGCTCATAACATCCCAAAATAAAATCCACAAGGGTGCCATAAGCCCGTGATTGCTCTGAAGGTTGAAAAAGCAAGGAATTTAATGGAAGAAGCTCTGAAGTCAATAAAAGACTGTGTTTTGCCCTTGCTAGTCTTGGCTTGAGATAAAAGTAACTGTGGATGATGTATTGGATTGGTAGGAATCACACACAGTGGAAAGCACATTAGCATTTCAGATTTATAGTATTTCTAGTCCAGCACTATGTGTTGAATAATAGCCAGCAATTTCAGCAGCAAAAGTAAAATCCATGTGAAAATTGATTAAGTAACAATGTGTCCGGGGGGCAAGATATTTTGAGTGAGTAATTGGCCTTTGTCCTTGCTTAAATGTTTTTAACCCTTCCAGTGTTGTAAGTGGATTGTAGGTATACTTAAAATGTGCATTGGTATTTGCAGTCAAACAGAAATCCTGAGCTGATGTTAGAATTTATTAAATAAGATGCAGGAAGAGAGATATCAAAATGGATATATTTTTAACATGCAAAATAGATTTTGTTCATTGTATTCTAGAAGGCACCCCCCCCCCCATATTGCTAAGATAAATAGATCAAGGTCAGTGTTGAGTTACATAAAACTTAACTTCAAGTCAATACTGTTTAGTCATGTTGTAAGTATCTGAAAACAGAGCTTGATCATTAGAAGACTGATAAAATGTCAAGCATCCTTAACAGTCGCCACTACTCTGAGCCTTACCCTGAAATGTGAAATTCAACCTCTCGTGTTTCCTGGTTTGAGATGCAGTTGTTGTAGATATTTACTGTATGTAAATTTACTGTAACTTAATGTACCTAATTGTTAATTACATATTGTCACCCTGCTGTACAAAGCCTTGTAACTGAATGTCAGGCTTCAGTAGCTTTTGCTGGGTTCAGCAGAAACTCTTCTCCCAACCTATTTTATTTGCAGCAGCTGCTTCTCTTCTGACAAAAGTGTTGTTGAGGAGATGGCTTCACAAAGGCGCTTCTCCCACCCTCCCCAGTACCTGGGAAACTCTGAGCACAGGGTAGGGATTCCCAAAGGACTTAGTACATTGTAATGCAGAAGGAGATGAGACTTCTTGTGAGGGTCAAACCTGTACCTCTGAGAACTGTATTGTACCTCTGAGCTTTGTAATCTGGAAGTGAAAATAGAGGAATTGCCTCCTGCCTCACAACTGGGTCAAACAAGTGCAGCAAAGGCTGCCTGCATTGTTTCCTTAATCATCCATCTGCCTGAGAGGACATTCTCAGTTTAAGGGAGCCTGTGGGGTATCTTAGGTCATCTTTGCCTCACACTGAGTCTCGTGTCTGCCAACAGACATTCGCAGCATCACGGCTTAACGTGTTTATATAACACTCAAAAAAAATTTTGGAGGTAACTGGAATCTTTTCTCGGCAGTTTTTTCAACTTCAGTGTTGCTCTGTCTCATGATCTCCATTTTGCATAATGATGTTGTGAGATAATAGAAGTTAAAAATTTTGGCCATGACCAGAACAGTTGTATGAAAAGTAACCTAAAAAAGAGGTTTGTAGACTGTTATCTTCCCTCCTAAAATCATTGTGTGTTTACCCACCTCTGCTACCACTGAAGTAATTAAAAAGAAAGAAAGAACCAAAACTGTTTGCCAGTTCAGGTGGAGAAGTGAAAAAAGAGAGTTGATAAGATATTGCCCTATGTACCTGGAGCTACAGTACTGAGAATCAGACAGATACTAAGGTAGAAATACATATTGTTATATACATGAATTGTAAATTGCTTGCAAGCATCAACAAAATGCTTGATTGTAATTGGAATTGGGGAAATCCTTGTCTTTTCCTATAAGCAGCAAGTGATTTAGGTCCACAGGTGTAAGTGCTGATGGCTCTTAGGGGCTGCACCTGGTTTCCTCAGCGGAGCTATGTGGACAGCTGCTCCGAGGAGGCATCTTCCCAAGTTATTTTAGTTACTGTCTCAATTTTCCAGGCTGTGTCTTTACCATCTTTCTTTGCTAGAATTATAACAGCAGCATAAGGCAGAGGTGTGCACTGTTCCCCAGCAGCCAGTCCTCACAAACCCCAGGCTGTACCTTCCTTTGTATCAGAAGAGCTGCCTGAATGCAAAACCAGACTTCTCATACGGCTGTCCGGATTTCTCACAGAAGTTTAATAGGAATTAATGCCAAGCAAATGTGTTGCAAAATTTTAGTACATAATGCCTGCATGTTGTGGTTGATTCTTGCTTGCCTTGAGCTGCACGCCACCGTTCTCACAGGTGCAGAGCAAGATATAGGAGTGGGAATTGCCACCAACTCAAAACCATAACACTTTGCACATTGGTGGAAATGACTAATCAAGGTGCAAAGCAACAGCTTTCAGAATGTGGTCTTGAGTTATTAATAGAGCCATGGTTTTGCTAGGTCAGGAACGGCACAGCTGTTTAATTTTTTTCTTGTGTTTCAGTGGACCAGTAGAAATAAATTCACTTTATTCTTTTAATCTTTCTCATAATCTTGTTAATTTTTTCACTAGCTAGCATGCATCTTGGTGCTGAATCCTGGGCTCTGCTTTGATATAGCTCTAATGAAAAAATTGCCACTCCTATCTGCATCATTAGCCTAATGTTAGTTGATAATACTTAGTATTTTGCACAGTCACTCGTATCTTCAAAGCACTTAACAGTTATTAACTAATTAATCCTCACAACATGCCTGTGAGTTGGAAGGTAAATAAATATTAACATTCCCCTTTTAGCAAAGGGGGAACGAAATAGGAAGATTAAGTGATTTGCATGGACTTAGTGGCAGAGCTGGCAAGAGAACTCCTGTGCTTTAATGCTTGTGCTTATCCTTCCAGCCGCACTGGCTCAGTGTGAATTAAAACCTTCACCATTATCCTGTGTAGCCTTTCTGAATACTTTAGTACCTTTTCAGATCTCAAGTTTATGTCACATCTCTGGTCATAACTGTCCTACTGAAGGATGGCTGCTGCCCAGTGGTGCAGACCTTCCCATGTCCTGTCACAGAAACTGTGGGCAATACCAGGCTCCCTCCCTTGTACCTCCCCCAATAAATCTATGCCAGGCCTGTATTTAGAATGGGACTGTTCAGAAGAAAAATACTGAGCCTTCTCACCAGACCTGATTTAAATATATGTAATACCTGACCACTGCTTTTATGGAACAATATTATTTATTTATATTGCTATTTCACTTGATACTAAATCAAAGCTGTAGCAGCAAAAAATGGTCTTTCTGTGGAGACAGTGTTGTCAATCACACAGTCTTCAAGAAACATTGGTGAAACTGTGGGAATTCTGACTGATATGCTTAAATATAGTGAATATTTTAAAATGCTGTAAATTATTTTAAGCAGTGTAAATTCGCTTTTTACCAAGGCCCTATACTGTCCTCAAAGCTTCTGTGTTCTGAGAGAAGATCACATTTTAGGTGACTCCAGAAGTCTCTGGCTAAATTTTTACTTTGACAAAGCCTACAAACAGAAATGTGGTCTAAATACTAGAAAAATGTTTATGTAAGTGAACATAACGTAATTTTTAATGGATTTGTAGTTCAAAGCTCAGCTTCCACCTTATCAGCCTCTCTGCTAAGAATCACTTCCATACCTTTAGCAGAAGGCGGGTCACAGTAAGGGGAAATGCCTTGGCAATTGCTTTGGCTCCGAAGGTGTTGCATGAAGATGTGCTCTGGGATCTACTCCAGCAGCTGCAAAATGCTCACATAGCTCAGTCCTAGCCCTCCCTACCCTGAGATATCCTTCTCTGCATTCTCTAGGCTACACTTTGGAGGCGGGGAAGGCCCCTGATGACAGCTCCCTGCCACACAGAGACACCCTGCTGGGGGTAAAGCTGGGATGGATGCCCTTTGCTCACAGTCAGCTATCACGGGTGCACTGAGTGAGGAAATGTGGCCCTGCCAACCATCATATCTTTCACTGTGACAGCATTTGATCTCTTTCTGTCTACTCTGAGGCACATCTTGGGGGCTCTTTCACAGCTGAGAGAATTAGTACCTTAATTCTACTGAGCTTTTAAACCTGATGGCAGAGATATTTGTGTCCTCCATTCCCTGTGGCCTCACTCTTCGTGCTGGTCTGTGGTGTACATGCTGAAATGTTAATAGCTGCCATGATGTAGGAAGACCACAAGCTGTGGGACAGGGAGGTGCCAGGTAGCAGATTCTCATGTCCTCCAGTGTCAGTTTATCCTGGTCTTCACAGCCTGTCTTTAACCAAATTGCTCCTGCTTGCGGTTTTGACAACTGTGAGAGGAATGAGCTCAATTTTTTGTTGAGATATTATCCCTGTTTCATACTTGTTAATTGGGGCACTTGAACACGATATTTGCTCTAACACAAAATGGCAGTTTGGATATTTTTTTCCTGTTTTTCTGATTATAAGAATACTTTGCATTGAATGAGAATGTTGTGGATCTTTATGTTGATACCAACTTTTTGGTATTTCAGCCACTAGACCAAAAATTATGGTTGGCACATCCTAACTGTTAGTCAAGTTCTAAATTCATTTATCATATGCATCTATGTGGGATTATTCCCATCTTTTTCCCCTAATGATTGCTTTGCTAATGAGCTGCTTTTGCTTTGAGCAGTATATCGGTTGCTTGTACTAGATTGTTTCTATATGGTGGCTGCGTTCCTCTATACAACCCAGAGGAGTTTCAAAGGGTATTCACCTCTCACTGTTTAGACCACATTGGGTTTTTTAAAACTGCACTTCAGTTCCCACAACTCCTGCTAGCATCCTGCTATTGGCTAGAGGGACAGGGTGTAGAGAAAACACAGTGGCTTTTTACAAAATGCTCTCTTGATTTCCCACCCACCTAACATCAGAAAATGCTTTTCTGATTCAAATGCATATTTAATATTCTAACTTAAAAATTCTCTATGCTCTGTTGAGCCCGTCTCAAATCTCAATGGAAGCAGCTTTATGCTGCTTCTTAAGAGTCCACATGGCTGCATTTACAAATGACATAATTTTTTCATGAGAGTAGGTGCTGTCTGCAGGATCCTCAGAAATTGTGGGCTGAACAGTTGCTTTATTTTCAACTCTTGCTATAACTAATAAATTGGTTTTTGTGGATTTTCAGGGGAGCAAAGTGATCCCAGTGATCTTTCTTAGCAAGTTGTTCCTTTGCCTTAGCAAAGTAGGACAAGTATTTGGCAGGGGCAGCTACAGAGCTGCCAGCGGGCTCCAGGTCAGAGCTGGAGCTGTGGACTGTTGCAGCAGTGCCTGAGGCAAAATGAAAAATTTGATTAAAAGGAATTTTCAAACACATGCTTTTGTTCTACAGATTTCTAGGTAGGAGAAGGAGGGAGGGAGGGAAGTGAGCCTTGTCACAGATAGGATGGTTGTGGTGTTCAGGTACCCCCTCATTTTCTGGGATGAACACTTGTGTGTTTCTTGTGTGTATTCAAAATTCACATGAAGGAGAAGTCCTCCTCTGGCTGCCTCAGGACCAGTCATGGGTAATACATAATGATAGCAAATTTAGCAAGTGTGCCATCTGTAGTCAGCTGACACAGTGAGTCTTGCATCCTATTTGCCATAGGTGATGCAAAACTGTATTTAAAATGGCAGTTGGAAAATGCAGAGTTTCCAAATTGTTTTTCTCTCTTTTTCTGCTGTGATCCCTGACTACCTCTGGAAAGGATGTGAAGATGCTCTCAACATGTTGTGTCTTTATTTCCCAGATGTGGCACCTGGAAGTGTGAGACAGTGAATGCTGCCTTACTGTTTTCCTCACACAAGCAATGGTGGGACCATGGTAATCTTTCTTTCACTCTGTCCAAAACCAACTGCTCTCCTTGCTCAGGCACACACTGTTTGGCCAATTATCCACAGCCAGTCATCCAGTTTTCCCCAGTTACTGGTACGTTTTGGACAAACACAGATGAGGGGAAGTATGAGACACCATGTTAAAACACTTCCTGCGCAGTCCCCCAAAGAAAGGTCCTTGGGCAAATGCTTGACATACAGATCATATTCGACCTTTGATCATCTGTCATTTTATTGTAAGAAAGCATGCCATCATTTGCCACCGTTTAAAATAGACCCAAAGGAAGTCAGGGCTTAATCTTAACCTCAAACACATTGAGCCCTGTATTTCCTATCCAGCCATACACCGTGATATCTGGTTTCCTACACCTCGGGCCTGCTAAGTTTAGTTCCTTTCAGCCAGCTGCTAAGAAGGAAGGGAAACCGTGTTCGCTCTGGATAAAGCATTTGCTGTACTAAGCTGTAGACAGCAATACAGTTTTGAGGTTTCTCAGTTCTTTAAAAAAATACATTTTGAATTCTTTTCTCTCTTAGTCTTAATTTGTTCTTACTCTTAATTTGTTTTAATTCTTAAAATGTTCATACATTAAAATCTTTGATGACATGCTTTCTTGGCCTTCTGTAGGAAGAACTTTCATGCTTAGGCATAATCATTTAGCATTTATGACTATCATGTGGTTATACCATTGCTAAATTAAACATTGGAGCGTTATTCATTAATTAATATTCTATCAAACCCAGTGCAGTCACTCAGGTCTTTCATCTTAGAAAGTAAATGAATGAGTGGAATATATAATGTACCATACAGAAATTGAGATTGCCTCACCAGAAATCTTTATTTATCACAGAAAGTAACTGCATAAAATAGCTGAGATAAAACTGACCTATTTTCCCTCTATATCAGTATGATTCCTTGTCTGTTTGCTTCAGGCAAGCAGATTTTTATCATGGAGGAACTGGCTGATTCTTTCTTGGGGGTAGTCTCAGGCTGTGCTACGAAAGCCCCAGACCTGTTTCAGTAGTGTGTCTTCTGAGGACCTTAAATATTCATTAACTCTATTGCTTTTCCCCCCAGTGTTTAGCAGAATTATGATAGTTTTGACATAACTGTAACCGCTGGGTTATTGGCCACATCTGGCAGCCACTTGCCACAATGTGCAGATGGTTCAGCATCCACAAGCTGGAGCTGGCTCTTGGGGAGGGATTTGGCAAGACTGTACCCCATCCACACAGCAATGTGTTTTCCCAGTGATAGCATGAACTTCCTGACAGAATTTTAGTTTTGGATTATTTACAAAGCAGAAGTCCTAGCAACATTAATATCTCTGTGAAATCTACAGGACTGGGAAAACTCACCCTTTGTCCCACCTGATTCTACTAAACATTCATTAAATTCCTCTTTTCTGTATGTCACACATCTCCAACATTTCAAATTATGGAAGAGGAAAATCCTTCTGATGAAAAGGATTCATAACACTATTACAAGAGGCAGAAGGGGCTGAAGACCTTAATTCAGTGCTTGTCTAGAGCTGCTGTTTTTCTTTCTTAGAGTTGCACACAATTTTATTTGAGTTGTTCTGATGTTTCCATAATGTTATATCCTTCCACCCCTGCTTGGTCCTTGCTTTTGAATGGCAGCACTCATAAATTCAGTAATTCAGTTTTGAATTTGTTATCAGGATCCACTTACCTTCTCTTAGGGTGAATAAAAACATCCAGTCAAACCTAAAATACAGGAAATATAAGTAGAATATTGATGTATGACAAGAAAAGAAAGGTTAACTTCATCAAATGTAAAATGGGGTAGGAAACGTTATCCTGCATTTGTATTTTAATACATGGATGGATCTTATTTCTCCCCACCATCCCCTCATGTAATTATATCATTCTTCTCTCATTTTAAAATGGGATAATTCATAAGCTTCAACATTCCCCTTTTCAATTAGAGGCAAATTGGTCCTGATGTCTGCATACATTTTTAAATGAATTATTTAAATGTGTTAAGGAAAAAGCAAAACATGAAGTTAGTACAGAGCATTGCCCTACAGATAAGGACATAAGATACACAGAATGGGGATGTAAAGCAAATGCTTAAGAAAAAGTTGTCTGGAGCGTGTAATTGAATTTATGTAATCCAGCCATAGAGACAGAAGAGCCTGTCAGTGCTGCTGTATTAGTCTGCTCACAGATGGCTGAAAATATAAGGTGAAAATATTTGGATGCTCCGAAAAGCTACTGTAACACATCTTTGACCAGTCAGGACTGCTTAATACAAAATTCAAAGCTGAAGACCCTTCTGAGCCAAAGGAGACTTCTGTGATAAGGAAGCTCCTAATACACTGAATAACCTTGGCAATTAGTTGCCAGACTTCCTGAGATGCCCCATGAGAGTGGGAATATTTGTCTCGTTATTCTCACAAGTGTGAAGATTCATAATCTGCCATCTCTCCTTGGTGGTGTATGTAGCTCATCTCGCTGGCTTTAATACAAAGTACAGTAATACTCCATAAGGATAGTTAAGCAGCCTAGATTAAGGAGCTTTAATAAATGTTTGCTCCAGGCCCAGCTGTGTTGGTAGCAGCATCTCAGTGACACTTCCCAATTATCGTAGACTCAGAGAACTTTTTATTATAGTTATGTAATAAATTACAAAGGCATTGTGCTGTAGGTTGCAGTAACATCTTGGTTTATATTGGTAATCTTAACACTTCATCTGTATTTCACTTAATAAATTCAGGAACAGACACCTCCATTCTCCAGGAAAAAAGATCAGCAGGAAAGCCCAAATCCATCCTTTTGTCTGTCATGTGTTGAGCAAATGGTGCTGACACCAGGAAATGTGCAGCACTTGACACGTGCATTCTGTAAGTGCCTGGATGCAGCTCGCAGGCACCGTGTGCCGTCAGTGCTTCGGAGTGCTGACAGCAACCTGGCAGATCCTCATGGTGGACTGAAAAGAGGATAAATGACTATAAAAAGCATATAATTGCATTTTTATGTGCGTAAACACGTACATTAGTGAAGACTTCAAAAAATTAGCAGCTATCACAGACTAATATATTATTTAAGCAACTTTTTGAGGTGTAAATAAATTTTAAACTATTTTAAGAATACAGGGCTTTTTTAGGATGATAGTTCAGACTTTGAAGGTACCTTTGGTGAGGCAGAGGAGCTGTGCAAGTTGACTGGCAAGTTATTGTTCTTGCAACTTCTATCCCCTTTGTAACAAGAGATGAGCGTGGTATCCTCTGCTCACAAATGGAGGGGCAGTTTGGCAAACTGGTGCAGCAAGAGACCCCTGAGCAGGGCCAGGAGTTACGGTGTTACTAGACCATGGCACTAAGTGCCACATCCAGTCTCATCTTAAAAACCTCCAGGGATGGTGAATCCATCACCTCCCTGGGCAACCCATTCCAATGCCTGATTACCCTCTCTGTAAAAAATTTCTTTCTAATATCCAACCTAAACCTCCCCTGGCACAGCTTAAGACCGAGCCCTCTTGTCCTACTGCTGGTTGCCTGGGAGAAGAGACCGACCCCCACCTGGCTACAACCTCCTGTCAGGTAGTTGTAGAGAGTGCCTTAACCATCATCCCACTATTGACACCCTCCTTGGAAAAGACAAACCCAGGTTGTCTAATGCAGCCAGAGGCAGGCTGGAGTGAGCCAGGGCCTCTGTCCCACTAAGCTCTCCACCATTTTACCTCTTCCTGAGACATTTGTGTTTTGGTTTGGTTGCACCTTGCCTGCAGGTGGGAGCGAGCTGGGGCAGCAGCCAGCTCCCTGCCATGGGTGCTATGAGGATTTACCTCTGGGACTCTGGCACTCAAGGGGGTCCTCATAGAGATTGCAAAGAGTGACCCTCAGAGCTGAAAAGAGTTTGATAAAAGATTTTTGATACCTCTGTAGGTAGTGATGTGGAACATTTATATGTGTATGACATCTAGCTATCCATTAGAAAAAACCATGAATGGACTTTGATGGCAGGGCAATATTTCTGACATTACAGTGATGAGTTACTGTGCACATTGCATGACATCCATGCAGAGCCTTGAGCAACAGATGACTAAGTATCATCTGATTCTCTGTTAATAAGAAGTAGGTGAATATGCATGTTTCACTAAGGAAGGAAATGATGAAACTGGGGCAAGATGCTTGGAAAGAACTCCATTTGAAAACCCCTTTTTCCTTTCCAGGGCAAAGTAGACACTGCTAACAACTTCAGTGGCATTGAGAAAAGCCAAAATTTTAAGGAAGCACTCTTTTGCTTTTAAGCCTTTTGGAGTTACGATAGTGAGATAGCGATAGAAATTTTATTGTGCATGTTTCCAGTGTAAAACTATGGAACAGGCAGAAGATTTCCTACTGCCTTTAATAAGAATTGGGTAACTCAAATGCATGCTCAGCTGTGCTCTGAATTTAGAAATCAAGCATTGCTCCCAGCAATGACTTTTTAAAAAATTGATTTTCTTAATGTAAATCATCTTCTAAGGTGACCTTGGGTGAGGCAAATCAATACATGACTGCTGAAAGCAGCACTTGCTCTCAGCAGAAACACCGACGCCAGAGCCGGGCAGCCCCAGCCATCCCCTGCCCCATGGCAGCCCTCCACACACCTGACCCCAGCCCCTTGTCCTGGCCCTGGGGAGCCACTGGCCCCCTCACATGTAAGTAGGTAACATGGAGGGTGGTTTGAACACGTGGAGTCCTTTGGTTGTACCAAAGCAGCAGGCTCGCAGGGAGACACCGCAGATCTTCAGCGTCGGGCTGTTTTGTGAGACAGGCTCACTGGGATCGCCTGAGCAGGAGTAGTGGTCTTCAATTAGTCTGTAGGATCAGTCTGGCCCTGGCAATGCATCGAGCACGATGCACAGCCATCACTCACTGAAGGCCTCTGTTATTTTAAACATAAGCAGGGAGAAGAGAAGCTTTTATTACTTATACGTATATGCAGGCTTAACTTGTTTATGACTTCAAATATTCCTGTGAAAAGCACAGGAAATAACAGAAATGTAAAAAAACCACAAGAACTAGATAGCCTGTGCATCACCATAGTTTCCATTATTTCCTGGATTTAACTAGCTCAGAAATACTGCAGGAAGTGCTTTTTCTTGTGGTATTTTTGCTTCCTCTCCAGAAGAGTGGAAGCATTACACAATGGCATGTGAAAATGAGAGAGGGACCTGCACTGCCAGTGGGTTGGGTTATGGGAGCACTGGATTTCTGCTTTCCATGGCTGTTCCCATCTCAGCAGTGGAGGGGTGAGGGCTCAGGGCTGCTGTGGCAGCACTCACCAGCTCTTAGCAGCCAGGAATGCTGGTCCTCTTTGGGGAGGATGGCAGGGGAGTAGGAGGGTGGGCTGTGGGCAGGCACAGGGCTGACAGGAGGGCACTGGGATCGCTTCTCTCTCCTCATTACTCAATGCTTGCAGAGAAGCTGATCAACCTGAGGTGCTGCTTTGCAGCTTTGGGCCAATTTTTACTCTCAGTGAAATGGTCCAACACCCATAGACGGCTTAATAAACACCCAGGAGGTTGATCCAATTCCTTGTGTGTACTTTATTGTTTTGACACATTTTGAAGTCTCATTTAGAGATGCAAAATGCCTGTGACCTCTCTCCATCCACGCTGCACACTGACCAGTCAACATTCGGTCTGGTGAGCCAGAGCATACGCATTAAATCCTGCATTAAAGCTCTGCTGATAACATTGTGCTTATTAAATAATACAAACATTTTTCCTGTTTGCCAAACAGTGGGGATCCCTAGTGCACACTGGGGAAGCATGAACTATAAAAGCCTCTATTCTTTTTTAATTAGGTTGTATCTAATTAAAATTATTGCCTTCCATTACTAGCATTTATAAAGTATTTTCCAACTCAGCATGACTCATGGGGCTATATGGAGACAGATTGCACTGCAGTCTATTTGGGATGTGTTTGCCTGTGCTGTGCAATCGCCCTTTATCATCACAGGCAGGCACTGTTTGTCTGAGTTATTATTCGGTGTGTACTGCCAGCCATCCAGGCCTCCACAGTTCTTATAAATTCACTGATTAGCCTACTTTGCATATATATGAAATCTGGGTTTGAGATCCAGCTTGGGGCTCTGAACAGACAAATTAATTTGAAGGTAGAAGCAGGACTGTCCCTCGAAGTTGCTGATGGGGAATTTAACAGCTCAAGATGCTGGGCTAGTTCAGGAGTCAGCTATTGCACGTGATGAGGAAACACCTGCAGTCTTTCCATTAACCTGTGTGGGAATGGGAACCACCACATGTGCTCCAAGCAGCCTGCTCCAGCTCGGCCCATAAGGAGTGACTGTTTTGGAGGGAAGCAAAGACCCTGGCAATGATATGTCATGGCCTGCCACAGGCAATCCTGGTAAAGCCAAGGTTAGCCAGCAACACCCGCTAGAGTAGAGTCAGGTGTTCCTCCAAGGAGAGAGCAACCTAGAGCCCGCCTAGAGAGATAGGAAGAGGTTGTGGCCAGCAGAGGTTTTGCCTACATTTGCCTGAAGAATAAAAGTATGTCTGAAGAGGGTGTGGAGGGTGGCTGAGCCTGGCTGGGGGGACAGCTGAAAGTAAAAGACTCAGCTCTGCAAATCACAGCTAAAGTTGCCGCTGTGTCAGTGCAAGGTTTACGGTTATATTTCAGCCCTTGTTCTCTTTCACTTTCTGTGGTATGTTTTTCTTCCAAGTGTTATTACAGTGCATGAAACATAGGTGTCTTTCCTTTAAGTCAGTTCATCCCAAGTAAGACATGACAAGACATGGAATTAGGTTAAAATTAAAATCTTACCATATGTATTTAAGTTTTTAGTATAGGCTTGCCCATCTGAGATTATATCATCTTTATTCTGAATGCTGTACCTAATACAAAATAAGATGTAATACCTGCTCTGTGAGCTGATAATCTAAAAGGCAGGGCCTCTAAAAAGAAAAGGTAATATTTTCAGCTTTATTTTATAGGTGAGGAACTGGGACACAGGGAATCAAATTACTCCCATGTCATGCAGACTAGGAATTAACATGTATTTTGAATTTCCAGTTTCGTCTTAACCACAGAAACAAATTTTCTCTTTGAGTAGGGATGGTTTATTCTGGATTTTAAAACATTTTTTATATGGAGTGCTAAAATAATTTAAAGCTCTTGCTGTGCTGTGGTTGTTCCCTTGATGCCTAGACAACTAGCTTTATGTCTGCAGCATTTTCTTCTCCCACTGTAGATCAAAATATAAATTTCTTACCTCATTCAAGACAGTCTTTGCTATGAGTCCTTCTTTTCTTCACTGTACCTTGAAGAACAGTTGCGTGCATCATCCAAATATGAGCTTTGCACTACTTCTGGTGTTGAAACAACATCAATAAAACCTCCCGGTGCTCTTTCCTGCAGACAAACACCATGATAATGAATGTGAATACAGTTATTCGTCAACTGCCACTCATTTGGCTTTTATGGGCCATTCTTGTGCTCTTTTATTTCTCTTTAATTACATGGTAGAGAAAGAAGAAGCTGAGGTTGTGCATGGGACGGGGCTTGTGGTTGCCAGCTAACAGGGATGAGTTTTGGACTCATGTTTTCCTGCTGTAGAAGACAAAACAAGACAGTGTTTCTAACATTGCTAACACCCAGGTTAGGTCCTTCTGCCATGACTGGCAGGTTGGTTTCCTCCTCCAAGTTTTAGAGCTGAATTTTTTTCTGCCAGCTGCTGCCCTGTAGAAGCTCATTTGAATTGCTGTGCTCATGTCCTGCTGGAAGCCTGATTTGCCTTCAAATTTAGGATTTGCATCTCAAGAACTGAAGGCAGCATCTTGGGCAGATTTTCATAGGGGCAGCTGTTTTTACCAGCAGAAGGCACGGGGTTAGATTGTCTGGATCACAGTGCCTTTTCAGCAATTTGTTTCTCATTTCTTAATGCAACAGTATTATTCTGGATACCTGAATTTCTCACAGGAAAAGCACTGGGAGGAGTGTGCTAAAATGAAATTAGGGGGATAACAAGTTTATACTTGTTTCTTCTTCTCTTTCCCATGCATGGCTATAACAGGCAGGAAATTAAGTGAGATCGACCTTCGGGCTGGGCTGAGAAGGTCATTCGCCTCTTTGCAGTCACAAAACCAAGCTCCCTCACACCTGGGGCAGGGTAGCAGCACTTACCCCATTGCTGGCCTGTGCGGTCTCTGGGTTTGCTTTCCTTCCTGAGCTGAACTTGTGAGTTAACGAGAGCTCACACACCAAAGCATAAAAGAGAATGGTAAACCTGCCTGTTTGGTTACATCTGGTTTCACCGGTTTGCAGCTGAGGTGAAAAGGGTTTTCAGCCTGAAACAGCACGTTATAGCAGAGGAGTCAATTTTCAGCGCCATGGAACACAAAACGGTTGCAACTCTTCTGAATAAAGAAACCCAGCTCACCTCTCCTCCAGCTCTGGTCTTCCATGGCACCATTGGAATGATGGACCTGCTTTAGATCGTCTGGGATTTGGCCAAAACTATCTGCATCTGAAAAGGAAATACTGCCAGAGCAGTTAAATTTAGCCTTATTAATTATTCCTGGCAGCTCACGCAGCGTCAATTAGACAAGGATTTACATTCCCCAACAATTTTAGCATAATTTTCACTTTCAATCTGTTTTAAGACCTAAATATGCAATCTGTCTATTAGAAGATGGTCACTTGCTCAAGTAATTTAAATTTGTGTTACATCATGAATTAAAAGAAAGGAATTCTTTACTGTCAGAAATCATTAGTATATGTGCTTTTAGCGTGTTTTTTTTTTTTGTTAGCTGCACCATCACCATGCTACTGGTTACTGTTTTTGTTTACCTGCTATCAGACTCTAGAGACCCTTTAACCCTAGCTTTCCACTTGTCAGACTTAATGTGGGAAAAAATAGGGTTTGATTTTTCTTTTTTTTTTTTTTTAATGTTTTGTAAAGTGAGGAGTACAGCAAGACCACAGGCAGATACTGCTGTGTAACCACTCGTTCGAATTGCACAGGAGCAGGACAGCAATTTGAATGGCTGAAGATAACAGGAGCTTATACTCAGGTGTGGGGCTGCCCTGGCTGGTCTTGAACCCTGCCAGGACACGAGTGCAGTGTAGCCATGCAAAACTGCTCAGCAGCAGAGCTGTGTTGTCACCTTGTCCCACAGTGTTCTGCATGGACCAGTGCTGCGTGCCAGCCTCAAGCCCTGGGCGAGGGCAGGAGCTGCACCAGCCGAATGTCAGGCACAAGGCTTGGTCTGTGGGTGACAGATACGAGTGGCATTTCTATGGTGGACTTTTCTATAATAACTATACCAGGGCTGAAGGAATTTCTGTACTGGCACCCACAGTGGAAGTGAGCTTTGGGAATCAAAGAAGGCATTGCCAGCAGAATTATTGCTATGTTATAGCGTCATGACTTTATATCATTGCTGTGGAAAGTAATGTGACAGTCAATGAAAATAATTCAGGTAGCTAATTCTCCTTCCTTCCATGCACTGTCTTGTATTGAGTTAATATTAATAATATTAAGATTCCAGTCTTAGCAGTGATAAAAGCATATCTCTGTAAGCCAGTTCAGCCATAAAAAGGGTAAATGTTTATGTGCAGTAACTAAGCAGATGAGTAAGAGGAGCCCTCAAAGCAGAAAGTCTAATAATGTCTAAGAGAGCTTTGCTAAAGTCACTGTACAGAGCAGGGTTGCTCCTGCCCTTGTAGTTAAACATTCACTTAAGCACTCACATCTGCTCTGTGCTTGCCAGCATATTAGTACAGGGAGAGCACCAACTTGTGAAAAACACCACATCTTTTATAGCATTTCATAAATATTCAGAATTTCCAGACATAGAAGGACTAACGATTTTTTAATAGCAGTAGACTTCCTTTAAGACAGAAAAAACCCTCCACTATCCAGGGATCTGCTGGCTGTGATGGCAAGGCATGCAAACATGCTCTGGAGACATCAAACATACTGGGTGTTATGGACACCCAGTACCTTGCTGGTTAAGGAAACTGCTCCATACCTGCACTAAGGTTTAAATCGTAATTGCATTGATAGCTGTAGTAGCTCAGTGGGTGTAACTGTGAAGTAAATACAAATTTGTGTCTCCTGTGAGTAGGTAAAGCGTATAGCATGTGCTGAAAGACAGAAACAGATGTTTCATGTTGCTTAGTAAACACGTTCCCAAGCTGTCAGTTCTTCATCCTCTACATGGACCACAAGAGGATCAAAGTATAACATCTGTTTGTAAACATGATCAGGTGCAGGTCAGTAAAAGGAAAGCAGTGCAGTATGAAATTATAAACTGCCCATTATATGCTCATCTACCATAATAGAGTATGGTCTGGGAAGAATTTTAGCTAGAAAAATCATCCCAATATCTAACAAAGGAGCCTTATGTCTCCTCTGTACACTGCCGGCTCCTAGGTTATTTCTCCGTGGAAAACATACAAATGTATGTTTCCTTCACAGTCACACCTGCAGCCCCTTATTATTACACTTTTTGATGGCAACTAACATGAAATAAGAGCTGGTATCTCCCAAGAAGCACTTCCTTTATCTTCATCAATAGCTTAATTTAAATATCTATTTAAATTTAAATGATCGCAATGACAGTAAAAATAGTTATCTCCCTGAATTCCTAGCGTTTCAAGCAGTCCTTTATCAAAGCAGCTGATTTTCTGCCAATGTGTGTCTTGTGTAGCTGTCTGTGCTTGTGTGGAGGCTTCGTATACCTCTTCTGCTTTGGCAGCCTGTGAGGTGTGCAGCAGCACCCAGAGGGATGAGCTTTTAGGGTCAGAAAGGGCAGGAATTAAATTATCTTGAGAATTTTTAGCTCTTGCTTTGAATCATTAACTAACTCTGGTAGTAAGAATGGACAAAAAAGCCCCCACCTGTCTTTTTGAACAGCTCTTTAAAACTACGTGCGGTCAACACTGAGAAAGGACAGCTTTTAGCTGTAGTCTCCTTGAGCAATCCCTAGGACTGCAGCTGAAGATTTCATGCAAAGCTTGTTGTTGTTGTTGTCTGCAACATTTGGTTGCAAGTTATTATCTGAGTTGGTTATTGTTGTTCTTAATCAAAGGGCTTTTAGAGCTAGAGACAGTATTAACAAAAGGGAAAGTGATCCCTGTTTCACACCCTACATTATACTTGGCATGGCAGAACAATGCCAGAAATGTACCAAATACACACAGTGAACAAAGGTTGGAAATAGGTTGTCACTCACTCTTCAGGCAGATCGTGTGTCAAAGATGCAGTCGGCTCATGTGCAAAAGGACAAAAGCATCCCTGGCTCCTCTGCAAATTCAGCAAAAGTATCTCTGGCTCCCTGAAAATTCACCAGTAAAAGCTGTCTGTGCCCGAACAGATGATGGACAAATCCTCATTTCTGATCTCATTGCCTGGCCTTGCATTTAAATATTTTCAGTTTTCATTTATTTACTTTTTGCTAAAATAATTATTTTACTTTTTACTATCCTGGTGGCGTTTTACTTGAATGGCATACACTTGTGTGGCACTTCAAAAGGCTTCCTCCTCCATTGCCACTTCCAGAGGTTTCTGTGTCTTTTGATTTTTGAGAAGTCCTGGGTTGGTCCTTGCTCTTTGATTTTTATCATCCACTGTGTTTAGGACTGGAGGTCAATGCAGCCAAGGTGAGATCACTGATCAGTGAACACTGATTCCCTTCAAGGCAGAACACACATCACTAATGTGTGTTAGGTGGCATCTCATACTAATAGTGTTCTTAGACATGGACTGTGGTCACTGCAAGGATTCAAATAATCTTTATTTTCGACATGAACTTTTTTTTGGCTTTAATAAGCAAAGCTCTTTCCTGCGTCAATCCTGTAAAGCCAAAGAAGGCTTGCTGTGAGCTCGCATGATGAAAGCCAGGATTATTACAGACTCACACCCAAAGTGCAGAGGGACCAGGTTAGGTCCCAGAGTCATTCCTGACTCTATAGCTTGATCCTGAGCAACACTTGTCTTGACTTTGTTTATCCCTGAGATGTAGGCCTGGCTGGCCATGCCCAGCCTGCAAATGGTGCAGGAGCCTCGGGGTAAGGTGCAGCAGACATCCTGCCAAGGAAAACCTTACACTTAGAAACACTGTCTTTAAATAATGTCTTACTTCTGTAAACTTGCAGCAGCATTACATCAGATGCTATTCCTTGTCAGAAAGTTGAAGGTGGACAACCTATGAGAAATAGCCCAGTATTTCCCCAAGAATGATACAGCTCCATGTTTTGCAGCAGTATTCTTCAGAGTCACCTGTATCAGATGTCTTTTGTTTACCTGGCTGTGCCTTGCAAGGGACTGCAGATTGTCAGCTTTGGGATTTCTCTTGAAAGAATTTGCTGTGATTGAAGGGCATCATGAAACCTCTTTTTTTTTCTGTAGAAACATGAGAGAATTTGGCAAATACTGAATAATGTGATCAAATAATTTACAAGTGTGACTTTGAGTTTGTTTCCTTTCCCTGAGCTATTTATGCAGCACATGTTTGAAGGCAAGCTGTGAGTATTATGCAAAGAAATCTGATAGCATGCAATCTCCAAGAGGAGATTTAAGATTTAATTTCAGGCAGGATCTGGATCACAGCAGCTAATAGGAAGAGCTGTTTATGCTACTCTGGCAGCCATACTAAAATTTTAGTGTGTTTAATGCTTATATTTCCATGTTCCATTTCTGCTGTGGTGAAAGGCATTTGCATGCATGGACTGGCTGAATGAAATGCCCGCAGAAATGAAATGCCATGTGAAATCATGTTTTGTCATGAGTTGCAGAAGCTAAGGTAAGAGGAAACATGAAAGCTTCATCTCACCCACCAGTGTTTATTGCCATAAACCAGTGGGGTTCTGCTGGTGAGCTCTGGTGAACTGGCTGTCCTCCTGTGGCAGCGATGCCTCAGGATTCTGGGGTCTCACCCCAGAGCTGACAGGCAGCAGAGAGCGAAGAGAGAGGTCTGGTTTCCATCTGCCCACCCTGCACGAACATAAGTGAATGAACTTCTCTTTGGTTATGAACCTTTACTGTAGCACGAGCATGAGGTTAATGCAGTATCCTGGGCTACACTGCTGAGTTCACGTAGTCCAGCCAAGCCACAAAAAGTGAACGACAGTGGCTCTTTCCTTCTTCTCCATTTTTGTGCTGTATGTGGTGCATTGCCTTCAGCTACCACAGTCATCCCTTACTGGTGATGAAAAGCAATAATGCTCTGTTTTTAAAGAACAATAACTTTGCACTAAAATACCCCTTAGTTGTGATCTCAGCTGTGGTAGAGAAATGCGAGCAGTACTCACTGCTCAGTCCTCACCCATCATCAATATTATCTTTTCCAAGGAATCAGATAGATTCCCTGAGATCCTGAGGGCTGTAGCTGACAGGGATGCAAGCCCTGGCAGCAGCGGAGAGGCAGAGGCCCAGGTTAAAGGTATTAGAGAGGCTCTGCTGAGCTGGCAGCTTCCTGCTCTGCCTGCAGTGTGTGGCTCTGAGGGTTTGCCTTCCCTAGCTGTTGAGACAGAGGTAATTTTGGGGTCTTAAATCTCTGAATACACAGAGAATTTGACAACTGCTCTGAGTTTCTGTTAGTGCTGTGCTTGGACAAAACCCAGTATTTTGTGACAAATGCCATAGCCAAATGCATTCATTAAGAGAAAGCACGAAGTGGCTGCTTTCCCCTCAGAGGTAATGCAGTGTTCCTTCCAGTTGTCCCCTGGTACTTGGCTTGTGCTCTGCTCACTCCTGGCACAGCAGCCAGGCATTGACCTGCTGGTTTCACATGTCCTTTCATGACCTGCCCCACCACTTTGTCCACATCAGTGTCTTTCAGCTTAGGTTAGTGCATAATCTCTTGTGCCTGTCTCTGACCACCTCCTTTGCTTCTCATTTTCCCAAAGCCCTCTTTTATCTCACTTTCTTCTTTATTTTTTTCCTGGCTACTTAGGCTCCCAGATCCTCCTTCTGCTATGAAACACATGTGAGAACCTAATGGCAATAGTCCATGGCAGTTGGTATGATAAGAAACTCTAAATGTTAGGTTAATATTCCTGAAATTAGAGATTGCATGATTTATTTTTTTAGTTCAAGTGTATTTGAGCATTTCCAGTGAATGTGTTCAAATACCTGAAAATAGAATTCTTTCTGAGAAAATTACCATTTGTCTTGGTGTAAACCAGCAGAAGGATACAATGCAATTAAAAGGGAGAACTCAGGATGTGGCATGTCTGCAGGGCTGAAGTCAATGTCAAAACTCCAACCACCTTTAGTGGAGTCAGGATTTCTTTAATAAAGGAAAGGTGCACTGCTAAATCAAACTGCCTTGATTGCTTTCACCAGAAGTTCTTCTTGATTAGGCACAACAGAATTTGTCCTGTGGAAAAGGATCAGAAGAGGGAGAGAGCACAGCAAAAATCAGCCCTGGAAAAAAAATCTGATTTTAAGAGGTGACTTGAGCTCATATACACAAGACCTTATTAAATGGAGACTATTCAGTCACACAGTTACAATGGCTATAATAGGGAAGTTTTTCATTAATTATTCAGCAGAAGGGAGATCTATATTTTGCCTCAGACTGACACTTTTTACCATCTGCTTAAAACCTGTCTCATAACAACTATTATCAACATGGGTTTTTTTCTCCCCTTTTAGAGTAATCATTATGCTGAGCTTCCAGATTGTTTAAGGTATCTGACGTCCAAGTATGAGTCTGCTGTTACAAATAGCTGATACTTATAATTGGTATTCATTTTCATATGTTTGACTAGCAGCTGATTGGTACATTTGTTTTTCTCAGTTGTAATTGTGATGCAGCAATGGCCTTGATCTTGCTAACTGTTGTATCTGAGTTTAACTGCAGTCCTGTAATCCCAATAGGCTCATTTTAAAAGGACATAGTGACTCAAATTCATGCCTAGTACAACTCTATTGAAATTAGCACTTTTCACCAGGGATGAATTTATCTACAAGCATCTACAAGTGCCCTGAACACATAAGGAGGGGTCGTTAGTAGCGGGCCCTGACTGCAATTCCACGGCTGAGCAACCAGCCACCAAACTGCTGGCTTTGAAGGGGTCACTTAAACGAGATGTTCTGTGTTCCCCACAAGGCTTCCCACCCCTGCTCATAGGAAAAAATCCCAAACCAAACCCCTCCAAAAAGCAACATGTTCTGCCTGAGGTAATTGAGGGAAAACTCAGATCTATTCCAAAATCCATGAGCAGTGCATCTTTAAAATGGGAAGGCAATTCAGATATTTGCTTTCATAAGCACCTAAATTCCAACAAACACCTCTTATATGCCAAGAAATATTTATAAAGTCTAGTTAATTTAAATTAAACAGAAATTTGGGGCTCTTGTATGGTGAGTGTTGCAGCAGAGGACTACCAGCCTCTGCAGTCCTGCATTTTTAGAGTGTTTGCGGTTGAGAAATGTGACATCCAAAGGGCCAATGACTCTGCAGTCAGCTAATCCTTCATCGCTCCGAACACCATCCCACAGCGTGTGGTGCAGCCAAAACAACGAGGCTGTCTTCAGAATATAATCCTGCACAACTGGAGGCTGACCTCTACTAAACTCTCTCCCTAAAGGCTTGTGCTGGCTGGCTGGTGCCCTGGAGCTGGCAGAGCCGGGCAGTGAGGAGCCATGGCCTTGTTTGGCTATTGCTCCAGCCGGCCACAGGCACACGGACAGGCGGCTGTGGGCTGTGCTGCACGACTTCCACCCAGGAGTGGCAAAGGACACCTTTTAGAGGAGGGGCAAAAGGCCATGCCAAATATTTCCAGTGTTGTTCCTATTTCCAGAAATGGAACTCGCTCTCTTAGATCTATACAACTCAAGGTTTGCCATGCTCTCATTTTGGAGAAGATGGTGGTAAACTGGTCATACCATTGAAAATCTTAATTTAATTTGTAATTGTAGGGGAAAATAACACCGTAAGCATATAATTGTGAATATACTTTTGTATCAATTTTCTATCCTTTTTAAAATCCATTTTGTGTTCTTTCCTCTCATGTTAGTGAATTTGAAAGTTCTCTCTTCCTTGCACACTGAGCTGGAATTCTAACCTACGGGTTGGGACCTCATTATCAGACATTGACAATGCAAGGCAGTGCTTACTTAGCCAGCCAAACAGCAGCTGAACAGCACCTTATCAGCTGAGATCAAACACCGCACATTTCACCACCCGGGTGGCTGAAACGTGCTTCTTTTCAGATGCCTTTTCAGATTCATTGGAGACTCTTTGCATATGCACCACCTGCAGACTACAGCTCTTGAGTGACTGCTGTCCATAATTCTTCTATCTCCAGCGGCAGAGAATGAATGTCACAGCTGGTAGAGTTAAAGACATCGATAATCACTGTAGTACCCATCATTCTCAATAATTCTGCATCAGTACAAATCGTTGTATAATTGCATTTACAGCACAGAGAGTGTTTGAAGAAAAACACCCAACCCCCCTTTATTTCCATATGAGGATGATGTTGACAGACTAGCAGGGCATACAGATTTGTGGAAGACTTGTCCGTCACCAAACACTCCAAGAACAGCCTTCAGACAAGTTTAACCTATCTTGTGTTCGCTCAGACACCCAACAGGGACCTTCGTAAACCCACGTGAATCCTGTTGGAGGAAGTTTGGTTTAGCATAATTGGCTGTTAAGGCTCCCAGAGCAGTTAAGCTCTGGCTGGGCCACCTGGGCACCATTAGTTTCCCAGGAGACTAAAGACTGGCTTTTGGGGTTGCCTGATGGTTTGGCTTGCGTCACTCCGGGATGTGTGCTGCATACCTCCGGGGCTTCTTGGTGGCGAGCCTGGCGCTCGGTACTCCTGCCTGCTCAGAGTTGGTTCCTGCTCCAGAGACTGCATGCCAGAACAGCTTTCTCTGCTGCCAGACCTTTGCCTGGCCTTTTGCCCACGCTTCATCTACTCTTTGGCACCTGGCAACAAGACAAGTAAGAGCCAACAAATCAAACCTTGTAATTCCACCTGCATTCATTTGTACATCCTATTTGTAAATCAAGTGAAGGAGGCAATGTAACACAGCTATTTGAGAATTGCTTGTGATGGTTTATTTTTCTGAACTGAAGGTGAGGGCTCATAGCCCCTGTTACTTTCAGGCCCTAATCTAGCTGTTGTCCCTGGTGCCGCAAATTCAATCCCAATGGCCTGAATAAAAAGCCCCTTATCTCTTAAACCTCTGCTGATCCGCAGTCTAGTGTTGGCCCAGCCTCATTAAACAAGCAATACCCTGGGACACTCACTTATGAAAGGTTAAAAAAGAAGTAGGTAGCAGAATGTGCTGAAATATTTATGTTCTTTATTCTTGAGGTGAGACAAGTATGGGTAACTTTAGAGATGAACCTTCACTGCCTGTTGAGTTCTCTAAAAATAAATTTGAATGTTTTGCTTGTTAAAAATATTTTGACTTGTATGCATAGAAGGAAACTTTTATTTACTAAACTTAGATTAGTATGTATATACAGATCTAACACTGTAAATGTAAAATTGGAACAGTGTCTCAGAGATTCTATTTGACTGCCCTATTTATTGTAACAGTTAACACAGCATGAGTCTAGAGGCTGTTAGTAAATTGTGCCTTTAGGATATGAAAAATTCAATTGCCTAATAGTAGCAATTTTGAAATAAATATTCTATTAGTAATAGAGTTAGAAACATTACTCCCGATATTCTTCACTGTTCATGTAGGTATTTCATGAATGGCACTTTTCAGTTCAAGTAGGTATTGAATGAATGACACTTTTCAATTTTTCCAAACTTTAGTTAGAGTGAAGACTTTATGTGAAGTTTTTTTTCCTGGTTTTCTATATATTCAGACCTCATCCAGTGCATAGTGTTTCCTGCAAATGTCACGCCTTCAGTGATTGATCCCTTCTTTCAACAATGTGTGAAGATCTTTCTGGATTTTTGGTTTTGTGTCCTGAATAGACTATGAGAACATAGAAAAGATGTTTTCCTTGCTTTAGGGCTTACTTTCTAGCCAATTTCTAGCTTTTCATGTCTTGGTTCTATGCACTTGAACACCTTGACTTCTCATAAAAATATTGCTTTTTGTCAGCTGAGACCACACAAATTATTTTTGTCAGCATCTCTTTTCTTTCTGTCTTGAGTGAAGGGGGAGTTTTTCTATCCTGTAACCCTGTCATCTGATCTGGTTTTGCATTAAAAGCATCATCAGACTGTTGAGAACAACCTGTGGAAAATGAGAAATGGAGATGAACAGGGGAAAGGGTGAATTGCTTAGAGGTATTAAAAATATTAATGAAAATTGAAGAGGACCTACTAAGGTGCGAGGAAGGTTATGATTTTATTTATTGTTTCAAGTTGTTTGGCTCCTTAAGAATTCTTTTTTGATACTTTAGTTAAAATACATAGAGTAGTACATGACAATTTCCTTTCTTTTGTCTGACCTTAAATGTTTTCCTTATCACAAATGCCGTGGCTGTCCGCTGGCAGGAGGAGAGCGGCTGCCTGAGCCTGCCTTCCCTTTTTGTTCAGCACAAACAGGTGGCACATCAGCAGCTTTCTCCTTTTGCATGAATGGTTTTTAGAAAGCTGAAACTTGGCCTTCTGGAATGCGAATATCCTCTTTTAGGAATTCAACATAGGATTCTGGACTCAGTAAAATGGGACAAATTTCTGTTGGCTTTTTCTTCTGAAAAGGACATTTCTGTCGGGGGGGTGAGCCAATGCCTTCTACTCTTAAAATGATTATTTGGTAGTTATTTGTTAGAGCTAGGCAGTCTGTTTGACTGCTTTAATGTACTATTTTGACATTGACTGGTCTGGGTGGATCTTCCCTTGCAGCATCATTGATTTTTCAAGTGTTCAAATGCATTTTACGTATTCAGGCAATTTTATACTAAAAAGAGTATCTTGGTGTTTGTTCTGCGTATTAGCATTTAGAATTCCTTTCATTTTATAGCCAGCTATACATTTATATATCATGTTGTCTGTCTGCATTTTTCAGGATTTTAATGAAAAGCAAATACTCAGCTCCACTCAGTTCCATACATTCTCTTAGCTTATTATTTCCATTTTATCATTTTGTCTTTTGTTTAGATTAATTTAGATTTCAAGTCACTTGTCTATGACTTCCTCCATGCTAACTTGACACAGTTATTTAAAGTAAAATATAATTCAGATGGGATTGTTATTTTAGAATTGATTTTTTAAGTCTATCTGATTTGTAATAACCTAAACAAATAATTAATAAGAATCACTGAAAAGTAGCACTGCTTTTTGACTTTCTGCCACAAAGTTCCCAAACTAATTCTGAAACTGGACCCTGTAGCTATAGGATACAGCCAGATGCATCTGGGAGATCTCAACCCATGTTGATGCTCATGTTCAGCAGCAGCAGACAGGAATAACTGAAGAATTCTGGTTGGCCTTCCTACTCTCATTTACCTTTACTGCAAGTTAAGCAGGCCACTTAGGAAATGCTGCACTCTGGCCACCTCCCTATTATTCCCATCCAGCCAAAAAGAGAGTGGCTCAAGGGAGGCTTTTGGCCAGGAGCTGTGGTGGCCTTATGTATTTCTGAACAGGAGCAAGATACAAATGGCCAAGGCACAAGACTGCATGTTCTCACTTGCAGACCATGTGGAACTCAATTTTCTGACTGGTATAACTGAGTGGGTGTAATTGGGACGTGCTGAGCATGAGCTCAGGGCTGGCTCAGCCAAGACTTCAGTGGGCCTTTGGTACCCATGAATGAGGGCAGTTCTTTGCTTGGCCTTACACTTCTTTCTGCCTGTAGCATTCAAAAATGTGCTCAAGAGCGATCGTCAGAAGGCAGGAAAACTTTCAGCACCGGAACTGATGAACCCATTGGTGATCAAGGGAGTAAGTGGGGAAAAAAAAGTGAGGAGTGATGCTCTTTGAGAAGAGATCCACCATTTTGTTGTCGTTGTTTGGCATCTCACACAAGCAGGGGTCTGTGCCTGGGGTTCATGGCCACTATTGTATCTGCAAGAGTAATTGAAAGAGGGAATTTATGTACATTTGTTGGTTTCTTCTTGTATTTAATCTGTTAATTTTCCCAAAACTGAGCAGTATAAGTAATTTAAATGTAGCAGGTGTGGTGACACCAGGAAGTAATTATTTCAGAAAGCTTGCAAATGTGCCCTTATAAAACAAATTGAGGTGGATTTTTTTGTTTGTTTGAAATAAAGCAACAAGAGTTGGAAAGTTGCCATCTTCATAGGATGCAGCATAAAATATGAGTAAAGAAAAAAATTTATGAAAAAACATGCAAAAGCTTGGGGTTTTTTGTGTGCCTTTTGGTGAACAATTCTCCTTCAGACCTGCTGTTCTTGTACTAGAGATTTCTTTTTTTGTATTTGTCACTGCTTTGAAAGTGGGAATGTATGTCTGGAATGTTTTCTTTATAGAAAATCAGAAGAAAAAACTGCTTCAGCAAATGGCTTATTGATGTGTTAATAAAAATGGAAGTATGTCATGTACATTGCACCTTTTCAGCAATCTAAGCTGAGATCTATCTGCTAGGACAACCTGTGATAGTGCAATTGGAGGAGATGGACTGAGATTACTTAAAATTGGCCCCCCTTTCAATCCAGATAGATCTGTGGACTATGAGGAGAACAACAGGATGGATATAGGACAAACTTCCAGTATGTCTTCAGCAACTGGTTCATTTAAAGTACTTTGTGTTTGAACTATAGAGTTTGTGGTTTTTTTGTTTGTTTGTTTTTTTAATCTAGTAATAGCAAAAAAAAAGGCAATGTAAAAGTAGCTTTTGAAGAGAAACAAATTTGAGAATTGAAGGAAAAGTTGAACCCCTTCCAATAAATGGCTGTGGACAATAGAGGAAGGTGAAGAAGGTTGTTAAGAGTACTCTGAGAGAAGGAAAGTGAATGTGCAAATATTCCTGGACCTCAGTAGCAGTTAGCCTTCTGCTCTAGCAAGATTGTGCTGACCATGACTTATGGCCATGAATCCATTTGTCCCTTCCCTTCTCTCAGCTATGTAACTTTTGTAGAGAGCTATTTTTCTGGAATTTGCATGGATATATGGATTATTCTCCATGTGGAAGAATGTCATTTGATTAAATTAGGTACAGCACAGAAACCAATGTATTTGAATGAAATTTGTTTCTTATATTGCACTGTAACAGTCTATGACTTAGAAACAATTTAAAACTTCAGTGTAGGTTTTTCAGATACTTAGAATTCCAACCACCACCTTTAAAGCATATGTGTTCTTTGGATGTTTGGATTAAGGAGTGTTGGATTGCTCCTATTAACCATGTAAAACAGATTAGACCCATTTGAGCAATTAGCCTGAAGTGTTTTTCTTGCTGTTTATGAATGCGAACAGGGCTCCTTTTTCTGTATCTCTGCAAAGGCATCCCAACTGTTTATGTTGCTTTCAGGGTGCTGTACCACCAGTCCTGGCTGGAGGCAGCTGAAGTGGGGATGTGGATAACGTAGTGCAGATGGTTTTCTGTTTCTTTTATCTGTTTTGTTTTTCTGCCTTCTGCATTTGCTTCAGCGTTATGGTTGTTGTCAGTCTGAGAGTGGATAGCTTGTGGGCACAACTGAATTCTTACTCACTTATCACTTCATATTTAACTTGTCACAGATAAAAATATGTTTCTATGAGGCAGTGTTTTACTGTATTCTTGATCAAACTGATGTTCATTTTGATGGATGATGATATCCAAATGATCACAGTGAAGACTGTTATTTTTCAGTCCCTTTTGATTTAAATTAGGAATTTAATTCTCTCTAATTCTGCCTGGTTGTAGGCAGTCTGATAGCATGTTTGCATTGCAAACTGCCCTCTCCTCCAGCTGCTCAGGCATAAAACAATCAAATATTGCTCTGGGTAGGCAGATGTACCTGTTACTGGTGAGTGAGCTTTGGGCTGAGGTGGTTAAACAGAGAATTCACATCTCCTGAGAAATGGGAGCTGCATGGCTCTGGCTGCCCAGGTAGCTGTGGAGCAGGAGGGACCTACAGGGAAGGAGGCACTGCTGAGGCAACTCAACCTGAAGTCACGTTCTCCCATGTAGGAGTTATTTTAAAGAGTTAAAGCTTAGCTGCACTAGCACCAATCCTTTGGAATAAAGATTCTTCTTCTGGTTGATGCAAACCTGCTTACTGCTAACTGGAGTTTGTATTTTGTTAAAGTGTCTTTGTGGTCTGACAGGCCAGGCCTGCACAGAGCAGCTTTGGGAGCTCCCTCTGTGCTGGTCAGACCTGGGAGCCTCTTTGTTTTGCCAGCCCAGCTAACATAAGCAAAGGTCTGAAAACCAAGCCAGGTGCTTGCAACTTTGTGCATCTTCGAGTGGAACCAAATGCCGTTCCCAGATGACCTGTGCCTTCTAATGAGGTGGTAAATCACACCTGTCTCATCCCATCACCTGCTGGGATGAGACAGGTGTTACAGATCATGGAGCTGGACCCTACATTTTGGGCCGTAATTTCCTTTGTCTTTTTGAGTGAATGCAACACAAAATGGTGAGTTGTACTGTGGCAAGTCCTGCAGGCCAGTGGTTAATACCACTGTCTGCTCAGGAAAATGCCTGGAATAGCAAACATACTGCCTGTTTAAAGAAATAAAAAAGTTAATCAGCATTTTAAGCTTAATGAAATGTGCAAATCACTTGCTAGGCCTCAGTTTCAGAAAGAAATTCCCAGAACTTCTGTATTAATTCTTTCAGAAATTATTAAAATCTGAGCTCAGACAGCAGTGTGAGGCTTTTAGCAGAGGAGATGTGAAAACCAGGGATAGTTGTGGACTATCTTGAATAACCATGTTAGTGTTTTGCACTTGGAGGCTTTCTCAGCCTGGACTGTTTTTTTTGTTTGTTTCCCCCCCTCCCCCCCCTATAAATTACACATTAGTAGTACTTTAAAAGGGTTCTCTGCTTAAAAAAAGAATAATATTTTAATAGAGGATAAAACCAGTTTTTGTATCCTTACAGTGAAATTAGGTTTGCAGGACTGCTTCAAAAATCGAAAGGAAATAATAGCTTTTGAGTTGTGGAGGATGTTGTCAACTATGGGTGTTCGTATTGTCTGGTTTTGGAGTTTGTCATCTGTAGTAACTTAAAATCACTTGCGGTTCTTTTATTTGAAGGTGCCTGAATGCTTGTTGGAAGCTATTACTTTTTTTTTTTTTAGCATTATTTAAAATGCAAATAAAATTGAAGTCAGTGGAAAATATTTTAGGGAGAAAACAATGCTATGCCATGATGTGCTCTATCATTTCTAGAAGTAGCTAAGAGTATGCTGCTTTTTGCTCGGTGAAAGGACAAAAGCCTGACAATAAGGCAGAACGTGCCATTACGCTGTTCGGACACCTGCCTGTCCCCGCTGCGCCTTGTGCCGCAGGTGCGCTGTTTATGCCATCAGCGGGCGGGCGGACGGGACGGGGACCTTCACGGACCGGCCCCGGAGCTGCGGGGCGAGCGCTGTCCGCGGCCGCGGTGCCCGAGGGGCCGCGGGCGGGGCAGGGGCGGGCGCGGGGCGCGGCGAGGGGCGGTGGGACCCGCCGGACCCGCCTCCCGGGGCGGTGCGGACACGGGGCGGGCCGGGCCGGCCGCGGCGGCGGCGGGAGGGCGCAGCAGGAGCCGCCGTGGCCGCAGCATCGCGGCGCGGTGGCGGGGATGGAGCCCTGGAAGCAGTGCGGGCAGTGGCTGATCAGCTGCAAGGTGCTGCCGCCCAACCACCGGGTGACCTGGGACACGGCCCAGGTCTTCGACCTGGCGCAGACGCTCCGCGACGGCGTCCTGCTCTGCCAGCTGCTCAACAACCTGCGCAGCCACTCCATCAACCTCAAGGAGATCAACCTGCGCCCCCAGATGTCCCAGGTACGGCCGCGCCCCTCGCGGGGTCTCCGCGTGCTTTGCCTGCGGCTCGTGGCGGCGCGGAGCGGGACCCACGGGATGCGGGAGCGGGATGCGGCCGCTGCCCGTCTCCAACGCGGAGCCTGCGCGCCCGCAGGGAGGTGAGCGCGGGTCGGACCCGGGGCAGCCCCCGCCGGGCGCCTTCTCCCTGCACAGGGTGGCCGCCCGGCCCGGGCTCGGCGCGTCCCGGGCGGTGGGACAGGGCTCAGCTGCAGCTCCGGGCTGGCAGCTCCCGAAGCCCCCGGGAGGGGTCACAGCCTGCGGCGGGAGACGGGTCGGGCGGGGCCCCCCGCGCCCCTCGCGTTGAGGTGTCCGTGCTAAGGAGAAGTTCCGGCAGTGCTCCCAGAGTCAGCACTTCAACATCTCTGTGTGCGTTCCTATTTCATGTGAGCAGGTTACAAATCAAATTGACCTCTTGCTTCTAGTTTTTCTGGCTGTACCTAGGTTTGTGATGGGTAGGGAGGGCGAAGGGACCGGAGCCTGGGAGGCGAGGGCGGCGGAGCACACTGGGCGGCGTGGCCGGGAGCGGAACCCGGCCGGAGCGGCAAAGGCTGGGCAGGGGCTGGGGGGAGCCGCGGGAGAAGCCCTGGTAGCGCCTGTCAGCTGCTCCTCCCAGCTTCTTGTGACCTATGGAGTTGAATGGCGAAGAGTGATTAATAATGAGAAATCGTGTTCTCGTTAGCTGGCCTTTTATTTCTGGCTTTTTAAGTTGATATTTTGTTGTTATTATTTAATAACTAAGTATAATTCCGTTTAAATGCGATTTTTAGTTCGGACTGATGTTTTGGTACTGCGCCTCAAAGTTGGTTTCAGGTATCAAGATAAGATTATATTAATAATTCAGGAAGAAACTCTATATATACATGACTTCCTGTCACTGCTTCGCTCCCACCTATGTCTCGGCGGAGACGGTGGCAGCCAAGGAGATGTTGTCTGCAAGGAAACTTACTTATGAACCTTTCATGTGTTTTAAAACATTGAGAAACGGATACACTGTAACATTTCAGCGTTATGGATCTGTTTTAGGTTTATAGAAATACAAATTGCCATTCACGTTTAGGATACTGACAAAAAGCAGTAGTAAATTACAGTGCTTTGTCTGTCTTTGTCCATGTTTACTTACAAACCCAGTTATTTTATTTCTTATTAATTCTTTCTTTTAGCAGCTATGTCTTACTACAAAGGGGATGTTTTCTGTAAGCCCACAGTGCAAAAAGGGAAAATGTATTTCAGATACTCAGAGTAAAAACTCCCAGACCCTTGCACTAGATGTGAACGGTACAAAGGTTGTCCCCGTGTACTTGAGAGCCCAAGTGCCTGCTTAAATGGCATATGCAGAGGCAATACTTTATCTGAGTGATGGAGCAACACAGAGGGTGGGCTCCTCCGAATGGAAGAAATCCAGATAAGTTTTCACTCTGCACAGTTAAAACCTGTGAGAGTTCTAGGACTTGCTAAACAGGAGCCTTGGTTTATATTTTCATTGTAGTTAGCCTGATTGCTTCCAAACTGACCTTTTTTCACTTTAGCTTGCAAAGCTATAAATACTTCATCTATGAACTGTTGGAAATGGTCTCCTGCCCTGCTTAGAGTGGATAAAAAGCATGGAAACAGATCCTCTCTTCTTCTTTTTTTTTTTTTTTAAATGAACTGTAAGGGTGTCCTCATGACATGACACAGTATTTTTGAGGTGGCTAACTCGTTGAATCAACTTCAATTAGAGACTAATGTTGCATGTCTGACAACTATTACTTAATTTTATTTTTGATGAATTAAAACCATGGTGGTCTCCTTCTGTCTACTAAAAATAAGTACCAAAATGCTATGCTGTCTTCTGTCTTAGAGTAGATTTGGGAATCAAGATTACTATTTATTTCTCTAAGTGTGCTTGAACTACAGATTATAATTGTAGATCTTGGTTTATAATGCATCTTTTGAACTTTGCATTTTGAGCTTTATAGATGTGCGGTGTAGCTTCTGGAATTGTTTCACGGCTACGACAGTTGCCTCCTTGTCTGTGTGTCTGCTCTGTGCCTGAGGAACCTGCACTCCATGGTGCTGTAGACTACTCTCTCCAGTGGTGCATTTCTCTGCCCTACACTGATTTCACCGTTTAACCAGGGGGAACTGTTGCTGGATCAAAACCTATAATGGATAACTCTATGCAGCATTAAATTTACTGGAAATGTTACCTTTGTGTTCTGTGAGTTCAGGATTTTGTGATTTTTAGTAAGGGTCTGTGGGGTTTATGAAAAGCTTCTTGGAGGACACTCTTTCTGATCACTCAGTGAAAATGTCAGTAATTGTTATTAAAAATGTAGGTTGAAATTCTGCAAGTTGCTTGCAGTTTGTGGGAAAGACCATAAAGAGCTCTTATGCAGAATTTATGCAGAAATCTCAGTGGCTTGGAGATTATTCAGTTGGTGAGATCTGCTTGGAGTTGAGCCCTGAATTGTGAGTTTTCTCAGAATACTACTTGTCAGTAAACTAATACTGACATCATAGTAAATTTGCATCATAAATTTGCTGCATCATAGGATCTTGGGGTCTTGTAGAAAAACTAGCTAACTCACCTGTTCCTTCTGGGGTAATGATTTATAGACACTGGAGGCATGGAGTGCCAGAGCAGAGTTGGCATTAGAATAGAAACTGTCTTGGCCACTGATTTTGCAGTCTGTCTGACCACGCTGCTGTGTCTGTACTGCCCAGTTGAGCTGTTTGAACTCAAGTGGCCCTTATCCATCATCTTCTAGAATTGAGATGCAGCTCCTGTACTCCCTGATCTGATGTTGTGTTCTGCCACTATGTCTAAGAATGGGTCATGGAATTCTTACTGCACAGCTCGTGCTCAATATAAACAGACAGAGAAGGGTAGGCTTGATGAATGGGCCTTGTTGAGGACAGACTCATTTTGGCCTTGTCTCTTACTGCTGTTGATGTTTGTTGGGCCTTTCTCTATGAACCGAGTTTTCATGTCTTAGGGGTTGTTGTAAATGCAGCAGCTCCAAAGAATGGGAAAGTGAGAGGTGCTGCCTCAGGCAGACCTGGGAGTAGGTGTCAGTTCTCTGTCATACGAGCAAGTCTCTTCTGTTTCCTTACATATTTATTTTTTCAGAATGAATGTGACAGATCACACAGTGATGCTCATCAGCTTTGCTCAGTGGACCTTGGTAATCCCTTACAAGCTATATGAAAAGTGTAGGGTGATTGTGACTGGTGCAGCTTCAAATGCTGCATTTTGGTGGAGCGTCATTCATTCAAACAGGAACACTGTTGCTTTGCTTTGTAAGCAGCCAGCTGCTGATGGCTCTTGGGGCAGGAATAGAAACTGAGACTGATGATGCTCAGCATTGCAACACAAACATGTGCTTGACCAAATGGCAGTAGGTATGTTTTCTTTTATGGGCTGGCTAGCACAGGGACCTGCATGCCTTTCTCCCACCGCCAGCCACGGACCATGTGTCATAGCTGTTCTCCTGGCTGGGCTTTTTTATGCATTTGAGAGCTGTGGATTCTTCCCCCCTACCTTTTTGGAGATAACAATACCTGTGCAAGAGGAATGTCTCGGTGGTTTTAGACTGCACAACACTGGGTTTAGAAGCTGTTTGAATGCTGGCTGTTTCCATTTACATTACTGTAAGTTTATGAAAATATGTATATTTGGTTAGTGGAAGTTGTCCTTTGAAGAACAGAAGCTGATTCAGTCAGTTATGCTTTCCAGAAAGTGAGCCTCAGATGTGAAAGTATAAACCTTGCATATATAAAGGATGAGCAGGATTGTTGCTTTGCCAGTGAACCTTTGTCCTCTGAGTTGCCAGTTCACTGCTGCCTGGCTCCTGTCTGAGAGGCTGGTGTGTCTTGGTGTGAGGTTGCCTGTGAAAATTGGGCTTTGTATGAGATTGGAAATTCAGGTTCAGGGACACACATGGCTGGGGTTTGTTTGTCATGTTCCCCCCCCCCCTTGAACAGAACAGGAAAGTGTTGGCTCTATTAAGAGCTCTTGTGTCAAGGCCCAAAACCACTTTGCTCTTTGAACTCTATGAGCTAGCACTTCAGTTGTTTCAACCTGTGCATGTGCCATCAAAAAAGGAGATTTAAGAAATGGATGAAATAATGTCTTTTGGCCTTTAAGTGTAGGGCAGTCTGCCTAATTCAGACTTGTGAGCTGGTGTTGTGAGAGTGGTTTTAGTGCAGGCACCAAGCACTAAACCTTGTAGCCACTGGGAATGGAGCTAGAAGAGGGAATGTGCTAAATGCATAGCAGAGATGTGACTGGTGTGCCAGTGTGTTGCAGGGTTTCCCCCGAATTGGAGCATCAATCCCTGGTGACAGTGAGAGGGAGGATGGAGCACTGTAGCTCAGCATCTGTGTCTTCTAGAGCTGTAGCCATTCACTTTCCTCAGTTGCTACCTCTTGGCTAATGTAGGCTGGTGAGAATAATAAAAATAGAAGTGATCCATAACAGAGAGTACTAATCCTAATGTTTAATCATAATCATACAAGAACTTAAGTAATTTATCACCAGAAATATGAAACCTAAATGAACAGATTATGATGGATTTGCAGAAGATGTCATCTGTTTAATGCTTATCTTTTATCTTTAATACTTTGCAAACTAGTTTTGAAATGGTTTTTGCAAGGCATTTAGTTAACTTGTGAGAGATTGCTAAACAGGAAAGCAGTGCTTAATGCAATATTGGCATGGGAGTTTACTAAAAGGGATGTTGACATGGACTAAATATTAAAAATAACTATTTCCTATTATTCTAATAAAAATAAACAAAATATTCCTCATTTAATATTAAAAGTTCAAATGTTTTCTAATTTTAGGGAGTTACTTTTTTTGGTGTGACCATGTAGTCCAAAGGAAGTTGATTATCTTTGTCATCCATGTAATATTTTGGTGTGACAACAGAGCTTTTGTACAGGAGTTTATTTTTCTTGGTTACAGTGGTACCAGGTAGTCTCAGGATGTGGGTGTGCCAAGCAAAACATACCTCTCCATTTCCTCTGGTCCTACCTTTGGCTTGGAGCTTCCGTGTCCCCGACAAATGATAACCCCGATCTCCTGCCCCTCGCTCCGTGCATGTGCATCCCACCTCTGTAAGCTTCCCACAGGTGGGGATGCTCCCCTGTGCTTTCCCCCATGCATGTATCTGTGCATTGATTCCCTCCCACTTCCCAGCATGTCAAACCTTGTGTGCCATGTGGCTCTGCAAAGGAGGAAACAGGAATAGTATCTTGACCCTGCATGTTACCTAAAGGAGAAAGATTAGGAGTCAATGGATGTGCTGACCTCTGTGCCTGAGGATGTGGTTTAGGATCTTAGGAGAGACCAGATGAGCTAAATAAGAAAATAAAAGGGATTTAGAATGGTTCTTGTGACCTTCCCCTGGAGCCACGGGATATCAGTAGTCTGTTTTCCTTTGGCAGAGAGATCTTTGAGAGAACTGGTGTGCAAAATAACTTGTGTTTTTTTTGCTGTGTGAGGTGCTAGGATGTACCCCAAAGATACATTTAGATAAGACAGTTTTTCTGAAACTGTAAAACTTCTTGGGCTTGAACAAGAGTTTAGAAAATGGTTCGATTTTTGTCAGTGTGTAGAAACAAGAAACGTGTTTAACCCCCCCCCCGCCATTTTCTTGAATTATTTGAAACTAACTGTGTATGTTCTCATAGACTTAAAAAAAATTCAGTTATTTAAAAAATATTTTCTAACTTTTCAAATTTTGTCAGTCTCTTTGCTTACTTGCTGGTACTTTGGTCCACTAAACATCTTCTTCACATTTAACTTAATTTCCATGATTCTTTATCTTTTGGCCAATAGAGTTTTGATTTATGTTATCTGTAAAAGGTATATTTATCCATATATATGATATGTGTACATATATATATCCTGTATGTGTTAGACTTGGTAAAATATATTGAACAAATATTGTTCAAAGCAAAACCTTAATATGACCTCTGTTTTGTTCTAAGAAAAGCAACTGATGAAAAATAGTGACCTAGTTTTCCTAGGTAGTTCTTCTTACCTTATGAAGATAGAGAAAATAGTGCTTGAAAACTGATGTAATGATTTTAATTGATCCACATTGATTCTTTTTGGTTGGAAGGGAAAACTGCAGTTGTACTGTATGGTAAAGCTTATTTTACATATTACGTTTATCATACAGTTATTAAATACAGCACACACATCTTGCCAAGAATTGTCTCAAATGTCTCCTCCTGCACAAAATATCAGTGTGCTGGCAGCTGTCTAAAGCATTATTAAAAAATATTCATACTGGTTTTTCACAGAGGCTATAGTGGATAGCCAGTAGTGGATAATTTAAATTAGTGTCTGTGTATGGCATGCTGCTGCTGTGTCATGTGGGAGAAGCCAAATTATTTTCTGAGCCTTGTCTGACAAAGGTGGGAGACCCATGATAGTGGCAAGTTGAAGGACTGCTTATGAAAAGAAACAAATAAATAAAAAGGGTTCAAGGAAGGAGAGATGCATATATAAGAAATAGGAGGACATAATCAAAAGAAACAAATATTAACTAGAGAGAATGGTCAGAAAAAGTTGGGAAGCTGGATTGAAGAGGGTATCAGCCAGCAAGACACTTCAGGTTTTTGAGATTTATCCTAAGATACATACAGAAAAGCAGTCTTGGCTATGCTGTGTTATTCTTTAATATAACAGATAATGGCACTATGTTAGAACATCCTTCCTTAGGCCTGTGAGTGCAGGAGGTGATTTTCCAGGCTGCAGCACCAGTGGGTTAGCATAATATAGTGGTACAGTTTGTGCACTGGTGAGAGAGAGGATCTTGGATTTCTCACATGCCTCCCTTTCCGCTCTCCTTTGAAGGTCAAAAGAGTTGATTAAATCATAGTTGTAAAGGAGGAAATACAGAGGGTAAGGAAAGAAAGGGCTGCAAGGTGAGAGAGAGGCAAGGCAGCTGCCAGGGGTGAGGGTGATGATCCTGCAGGGAGCGTGATGGTGCATCCATCCTGGCCGTGCCAACAGGGGCCTGGCACCTCCTGGCCCTGGCATAGCTGAGCCTGGGCTTCACTGGTGTGGGTGTTGGGGAGGAGGGTAACTGGGAGCAGCAGCTGGCAGGCTGGTGGGAGGCATGGGAAGGAAGGACTTTCAGAACACAGTTTGATATTGGTAAAATACAGGCAGGCAGGGAAAGAGACCCTTCTGCTGAAGTAACATTTGCTCCCTGACCAGCAGCTGACCCATGCAGGAATAGGACAAGTGCCTGTGGCTGCAAAGGAAACCTGCTGGAGTGTGCTCCCCTCCATGTGCCTTCCATGCCTGTTGCAGGCAGGGAAGTACTGGCTCGTGCCCTGCATTGTG
This sequence comes from Neopelma chrysocephalum, assembly GCF_003984885.1. Taxonomy (NCBI): domain Eukaryota; kingdom Metazoa; phylum Chordata; class Aves; order Passeriformes; family Pipridae; genus Neopelma; species Neopelma chrysocephalum. The sequence goes on from NW_020925863.1 coordinate 1,615,756, forward strand.
TGGGTATCTCTGAGTACAGAGGAATATGTATTGTTTTATTAGATCACTGACAGTTTTATCTTCTTTAAATTTTACTTGATATAGAGGTGTCAGTTTTTGAACTTGTTCCCTCAATACTAAAATTATATCTATAGTTCTTTAAAAATCAAATTGAACAAAAACTCCCATCACAAACCTTTGATTTTTTTTTTTTTTGTTCTCCTTTCTGCTGCTCTGAAACAGCATTGCAGTGCTTCCATGTCATTCCATAATACTTCATAGCAATGTTCTGTACTACCTTACATTGTATTACTTCAATATTTCAAAAACTCTTTTTCACAGAGAAGTACAGATTGATGTGTACTTTGTCAAATTGGCTATTAATTTTTTTCCCCTGCACTTTCCAGTGTACTTGGCATTATCTGGAGCTACCTTTTCTTTCCTCTTATTTTGTTTTGACAAGCCATGTTTAAGACTTGAGGCATTGTGAATTACCAGCTGTTTGCTAAGACTTATGATGTGTAAAATGAAATCTGAACTGACATCTTTATAGTAAGGTTTTGAATTTTTATATGTAGGAGAAAGATGTTCCCTCAAAGCTCATTGAATGCTATTGGCTTCAGTTCACTACACTGTCAAGTGAGAACATATCTTTTGGAAAAATATCAGTCAATGACCCTTTCTTTCATCCTATATTAAACAACAATAGTGAATGTCTTGGTAACATGAAACACTGAAGGACTCTGAGTAGGATATTTGTTTCTTTGTATATTCAGAACATGAAACATTAGTCTCAAATTTCATAATATAGTGCTATTGTAGCAATTTGTATTAAAGCCACTCATGTACTATTTAAAATGTTCTTGCAGACCTATGGGTATTGTTCAGCTGTCTTATGTTACAATCCGAAATATTTTGGGCCTCTAAATTGCCTTTACTTTCAATCAGAATTTTATTTTATAATTGGTTAGTAGGTATTCAGTTCATCTCTCAGTACCTATTTTTTCACTATTCTATCCCTCTAAAAATCACTTGAAACTTATTTTAAATTATACAGAAAATACAGTATGATTGCCTTGCAGAAGCAAACAAAAAATATATATATATGACATTGTTGCTGTAATAAAATATTTTCTGAAAAAAACAGCAACAAAACCTCAGCCATCAAAGCAAAGCATTTTTAAAGCACATTTTTAACTGCTAATGCTTAGCAGGACAAGATGATTTGTATTTCCAAAATCCTTAGATATGCTCTTTAATCCTTGATACCATCAATTTTACGTATTTCTTTCTGAGTTATATAAGGGTATGTGCTGTACGGTCTGTAGTTAGGGTACTTTTTATCCTTGCTTGTTCCTTCATTCGCACTATTTCTGCAGGGAAAGCAGCCTTAGAATCAACTCAAACAATGATTAGAGCTTGGCCCCTAAAAATTCTGATTGTCAAAGCAGCCTCGCTTCACTGTTGGGTAGGAAATTTGATACATTAAAAAATGAATGTGTTATTTTGCCTGCCCACACTAAACTAATAGTGTAGTAACCACAGCATCATCTCAACTTGTGTAATTCCTTATGTCTTCCTTGCATGTTGGCAGTCAAGATTTAAATTATGCTTGCATGCTCCAATGATTGACTTCAGATTCTCATCAACTACTGCTTCATGTAGCTTTATATCAACTGATTAAAGGCCATGAGGGCCATGGTATTTTTCCCTCTGAATTCTTCAGGATCTATAAGTAAGTGTGTCTGATTCCAGCACAGAGATGGTTAAATGTAGATGGAGGACCACACCTTCCCTGCACTAATGTCCCCACAGATTTTGGGTGTCTGTGAATGGAGGTATGGTGATGACATAGTCCCACCATGTGAATTGTAACTCGAGGTGAACACTCATTAATCCTACTTATCTCTGTAGAATTTAGATCAAGCTTTGAATTTCTTTTTCCTGGAAAATAAGTAGAGTGTAGGAAACACTGGAGAGAATGTTCAAACTATTGCTGTTGCCTGCAGCATCTTTTACTCAAAAAAGAATGAGACTCCCTGAAGTGCCCTTGCAGGCTGCTGCCTTTGGGCTTATGGTCAGTTGATTTCTGATTGGTTGAAAAGGGGTTTCTGCCAAGGTTTTAAAACGTAACTTATATTGAGGCAGGTATTTTGAAAACTTCTTAATGCTACTTTGTGGCTCAAGTTTTCAATTTCACAGCAGTACCAGTTTTGCTATTTCATGAAGTCGTGTGAGGAAATAATTGTTTCACTTTCTCTTAGTGATTGACCCTCCATGTGCACAAAGTGATGCATGATTTCAGGTTGTATTGCATACCTTTCTGAATTGGCACGTGCTTGTTTTTAACTGTTGTTGAAAATTCCTGAGCTTTGATTTCCCACCCTCCTTTTACTTTTTTTTTTGGTGGATCTCACCTCGGGTTTTGAATGCTTGATATGAAATAATAGTTTTTGGGCGATACCTAGAGGGCTTGTTTGGGATGTGTGTGTGTTCTCTTAGGGCTGTTAAGTTCTAGGGGATTTTGAGAGTATTTTTGTATTAAAATCTTCAGTGGTCTTTACCAGGTGTTTATTGTCCTGAGGTTTTATGTCTTAAACAGGATTAACTTGAGCTATTTTGTTTTGAGTTCTGCCTGTCCTGATCTTCTTTTTATCCGTCACAAAGAAGTGCTTTGCCTTGATGTTAATCACTACAAGGAGTCATGAGAAAGTTATTCAGGGTCTGCTGTTCATTCGTTTTGCATTTGTGGCTGGCAGCACTGAATATGGTGATGCATCTTCTCTGTGGGTTATGCTGAGGACACTGGTTTCGCTGTAAGTGTGCTGAACAGATGGCAATCTTTGTAAAAGCTGAGGTTTGACTTCACATTTGTTGTTCTCAGTGATGCCTTCAAGCAGTGTTGTTGGTTAGAAGGATTGTGCCTCAGAAAGTGCCGGTAGCTACTGTCACTGTACTGTTGCAGGTTTTATGAAGCTTTAAGGAAGTGACACCTGTAATCCTATTGGAATGTCTCTATAGTTGTATCAGAGGGCTATAGTTCTCCCTTTCTGCTGAAGACCCTGGTAAACTGATTAGCTGAGATGAAAGGCTTTGCTGACTGGGATGGGTATGATTTGCATGTGAATGTGGACATGGTGATGGGAGAGGGTGCAGATGTGGAAATGGCAGAACCATGCTGGGTACAGGGTGGGCTGCTCCTCATGAGAAGCTCCTGAGCAGCAGACTGGAGCATATTTCAAATTTGTGTGTCTTCCTAGCTATAATTGCTCAGATTCATAGACCTCTGGGGAATCTGATTAATTTAAACTGTATGCATTCTCTTTTCTGAGAATGTAGGTTTTTGTAGCTTGTAAGCCCCATAGCGCATCACGTTATTTCAAGAGCACAAGCTCTAGCAATATTAATGTAATGTGGATTATTCTCTAGTGTTAAAAATACCTGATATGAAGTTAAAAGAAAATGATTTTTTAAAAGAGATTGCAAGTTATTTGCCATGACCAATGGGAGAAACATAAGAAAGCTAATTAAAAAACTCCTGAAACAAGAGGGGGAATGTATTTTGTAACATTCTCTTAGCACACCTCACTAGGAATAGGCCTGAGGAGTAAATTCTTACATCTGTAGTATTACAGTGGTTGTGAGTTCATAGGATCTCTGATTAGCAGCGAAGAAAGATCGAGATGTTCTTTTTTGGAGCAGAATTGGTGTTTTGGTGGAATTTCTCTGTGTAGGTTTTCTGACCGTAGTTGTCATATTAATTAAAGACTTGGTCTTTCTAGCTCAGAACTCACGTCTCGTTCCATGCAATGGGAGAGCAAGCATGGGGAATGGCTTTCTAAGTCTTAAAAATGTTTTTCCAAATTTGTGGCTCAACATGAGGACCACAATTATATTTTGCTAAATTCTTTAGGTTTGGGAATAACTGTATCTTTTAATTCCAGTGAGGAACAGTGATTTCATCTAATGTGTCTAATCTAAAATTTGTGGTTAAGCAGTTCAACAGGAAAATTAGTCCTCAAAATGTTTTGCAGCAATGCCATTCTTGGGAGATGTTCTTAAAACTATTTGGCAAAGAAATGTGGTAGTATTTAGCTTTTCCTGTTTAGTGCTGAATAGCTTTAGAGTTTGACCTCAAAATCCAGTGTTTCAATAAAGTAATGTTAAAGTTTAATGAACTTAAAATGCCTTTCATCTTGATTTGAAAGAGCAGCAGAATTTGAAATGTGAGGATTTCTGTTGGATATTTCATTTCCTGACAGGTCTGCTAGTGACAACCTTTTTTCAATTTTCCCTTGAAAATGTGTTTCTCACATTTCTCTACCTTTACTCAGGTGGCTCGGTCTTCTCTATCAGAAACTCAGACTGCTCTGTGATTAGTAAGAGATACTGCTCTGACAGGCCTGGGCTATTTTTTAAATTATTTTTTCTCTCTTCTTGTCTATAATTCTCACCCATTTTGACTCATCTCTGTTCTGCAACTTGTGCTCTCTCTTCTCAAACTGGACTTTATTACTTTCACCTTCTACATTTGCCTTCCCCCTCCCACTTGTATTTCCTTCTCTTGCCAGTGCATCTGTTTCCTCTTTCACTTCTTTCCTGATGCTCTTTCTTCCTTTCAACTGTTTGCCCTGCCCTGTTGGCTTCATCCCTCCACAGATTCTCTGAAATATGCTTCCTACATGGATAAGAACTCATCTCCTCCGGAAGCTGTTTCCTGCATGAGGGAGAGTGTTGGGCAGGAAGGCTCCAGTGGAAGTTACATTTTTAGGACCAGAGAACACAGGTTTCAAGGGACCAGATAGCTCTTGACCAATCAATCACATGTTGGGGTTTTAAGCCGCTTTTCAGCGACTACGTTTTAAATGGTGATTGTTTTTGCTTTTACCCATTACTTTAAAAACTTCTGCCTCCTTCTCGTTGCAGTCAGAGGTTTCCAGCATATATGAGGGTGTCCCCAGAATTGTTTTCCTTCTTTGCTCCAGATGGACTGGACAGAGAACTCTGGTGGGGAGTGATGAGGATAAAAGCTGGTGCTGGGAGTTTGCAGGGTGAATCAGACTGAAAAGTTGTTCTTTTCAAAAGCAGCATCACTTCATTCCTGCCCTTGCCACCAGCCTCTGGAGATTTGTGCCTCCACGGCAATGCTTAAGCAATATTATTCAGGGGCTGTGTCCTCAGGGAGCAGGTGGAGATGGGAATGGTAGTTATTTTTAACCACTTTTCAGATTGATTATCAGTGTTGCTTGCAAGGCAGAAATAGGCCAGTCCTACTAGCCAGCATGCTCATCCTGCAGCTCCCTCATGTTGGACATCAAACTCCATGTTTTCTGTTTCTTCCTCCAGTTAGCTCCACTGACTCTTCAGAGACTGATAGACATGATAACTGTATTTCTTCTTCTCAAGCTGGAGGTGATAAGACTATTTACATTCAAAGTGAAACAACCACTACACTGTATTGTGTACACTGGTATTGTGAGATGCAAGCATCTGCAACACTGTGGTGTCCCTGAGGGATTACCTTGATAGCTAATGGCAGCTGTAAACTGGTTAGATGTAAATATAAGAGTAACTCTGTCAGAGATTCCTTAAACTTTTTTTCATTTTATTCAAACGACAATTTTTCTTCAGGTTTCTGGAGTTTTGCTTGCTTGCTTTCTGTGGATATAGGCCTGATATAATTCATAGCACTTGCAGGCAGAGAAGGAGGTGATGTCCAGCTGGTTTATTCCACTTTTTAAACACTTTTATTCCACTTCAAAAACAGAAGTTTGTGGATGTGCTGTAAATGAAAGCTCAGTAGGGTCAAGGCATAAACAGTGAGTAACTGTTCTATAAATGTGCACCTCTTGTCCCCGTTTGTTCATGTTATTTCCATATATTGTGAGGATGAAGCAGTTCAATATTACGATTTAAGAGTTGTTTTTTAAAGGTTCTTATGGGACTAAATGAAAATTTTATCACACATTTCCTGATTTAATGGAGAACATATATTTGAAGAATAATTATTGTGATACTCATCCTACTATGCTGGCTGATTTTATGGTTTCATATGATTTGAAGTACGTAGAGCAGCTTTAGACTATTTGTTTCATGATGAAATACTGATGAGAACTTAACCGAGGTCAGTTTTTTTTTTTACTTCAGTGTTGGATCTTTCCTAACTTGAGAATAATTTTCCCCACGTACCTCTTCAGAATTGAAAGGAAGGAAGTGGCTTTTTATTAGTTTTCTATCATGAAGGTTTTCATTGTGAAGTCTAGTCTGCTCTTTTATGCTTCCTTCACTTTATTCACTGTTTATAGTTGTGAGAGTGATTTTTAACTAGGGAAAGTCCTTTAAAGTTTTTTTTTCTACTCTTAGTCATATTCTTTTCCAACCATTATCACATCTCTCTATTCACTTATTGACTGTTAATGTCCCAAGGGGAAAGTAAGCTGGAGATCTTGAATGGCTACAGATTCACTGGGAGGACACATGATGACCAAATAGTTTGTGTGGGTTTTTTTCATTTGTTTTTTTGGTCAACGTTAAAAAAAATATTTTGGTTATGTCTACTCCCTTGGTATTAATGATAACACACTGTTGGTTGCTTTAGGATGACTAAAACCTTCTTTGGAGTAGAAGTCTTCAACAATTAGAAGGAACAAATAAATGAATGGCAGATGTTTCCTTTTTTTTTTTTTCTCCTCACAGCTGGCTTTGAAATAGCCATGATTTTTATTTTTTTTTTTTTAAACTTGAAGTTTTTAAAACAGGAGTCATTGACAAAAAGAAATTATTTCCATACTGTTGTGTTAGGAGGTTCTTGAATTTTCTGTGCATATTCTTCAGTGTCCTCTATTCTGTTCAAGAAATTACCACATTTAGCAGACAGTAACTTGACTTGTTTTGACAGACATGGAGATGGGACAGTTTAATTTTTGCTACCTCTCTGCAGCTGTCAAAAAAATTATTCAGGAATACCCTTGAGTGGCAAGGCATAGTGGTATAAAAAGGCAATGTCATTTGAGCCAGAGGATCTAAGACTTATTTTCTACTCCAGCTCTCTGTTGACATTGCAGGATTGACCTCAAATATATTATTTTCAGTCTACTTTTTAGTAGCAGTCATGCTAATGGACCTCCCTTTAAAATATGCTTTGAACTTATCTCGGAGGTTTTAAAAGTTTAAAATCTGTTGAGGTTGAAACTGTTTCCTGCTGGTTAGATCTACTGATTTACAAAAATGAAGTAAAAACTATTGTTATGTTTATCACTTATTCCTTATGTAGGCTGATAAGTATTACCCCTAATATCCAATTGATGTTTTTGCTTGTTTTTTACTTAAAAAATAAAACCCACGTAGAGAAGTTGCATCTCTTAACTCTGGTGTTGCTGTCATAGGTGGATAGAATGTGGACAGGTTATTGCCCCCTGCCATCCTTAGGGAGTAATTTTCTCTGTGAGTTACAGAGATCAGACTTCTACAAACTGTAGTTTGTGTTGCTTATTGATGGCAGGGTGTACACTTAACAGGCTTTAGCAGATGTCTGGATAACTTGTGTCTCAGGTCAGAACTGCTGCCCCTTTCTGCCCTGGGGAGACTGTTGAAGCCGGTGGGAAAACTTGAGCAGAGTGGCTGTGGGAGAGCTTGCCTAGGATTTGTATGGAGATGCTCGACTCCTGGTGGGGTGGCCTCTCTCTGGTAGCGGATCTGCACACAGGTTTTGGTGGACCTGTGAGTCACGTTCAGAGGGTCAGTCGCTTTGGTCAGCCGTGGGTGGCACAGCTGTTTGCAGCCGCGGAACAATGAGTCACAAACTCGTGAGTTTCCAGTCCTTGGTAAAGAAAATACCCCCTGTAGCTGCTTTTGTGTTTTCATTTAGAAATAAAAGAGCAGTGCAAGAGATAAATAATTAGGCTGACTGGGTCAAGTACTTATTATATAATGACTTCTTTCTTTTTAGGAACACATATTGAGAAGTAGCATATTATTGTCACAAAGAGAAAAGTGCTAGTTCCTGAAAAAAGCAAACAGGATCTGAATACAAATATTTCCTGAATAATAGAGCCAGAAAACTAGTTGCAAGGGTCTATTCTAATTGTTATGCCCAATTACTCTCCTGTCCTTGTTTCACATAACCTCACTTATTCTGATCCATTAAAAGACCATTGCTCAATAATTTTTCTGTCTAGTTTTCACACTCTATTATCATCTTTCAACAAATCAAACAAGTCTGTCTTTTGCTACAGGCACTCCATGCTGCTATTCTGCTTATCTGACTGAAAGCCAAGAATCAACCTTGCAGTACTGTTGTGTCCATTTGTCTGAAAATCACTATTGTTACTTCTGTGCTGAGAACCATCTCCACAGAGAGGCAGAGGAAGATCTGTCATTGTTATAAATTCCCAATTACAAATTGCATATATATTGATTTTGTTATTCTTTCTAATCTCCACCTGCTTTGTTGTCTCAATAAGCTTTTATGTCTTTTAGAAGATAGTAACTAATCCAGGATCATATTGTGTTTCATTTAGATTTTGTTTTATTTGGCTGAATAGTCTGTGGAACAAAACAATAGTGAACAAAAGCAGATATAAAACTAGGCTTCCTAGACAGAATTTGGGCTTCTTAGATATTCTTACAGCTTAGCTTCCGTGTTTGCATTCAATATGTTATTTAAAAAACACCTAAGGACTCATTTGTGTTAAAGTGATGTTCTGTTAGGCAATTAGTAAGCTGATGCCTGTTCAGAGGTCTGGAAATATGTTATAGCAGCTGCTTGTATTGCTTTTGAATGTGTTCTTTTGTATAATAGGTTTAAAAAAATATTTGCCTACAGCTTGCAGGCAGATGCTTTCACTGTCCCTATGTTAGGTTGCTGTGTTTTCCTTTATGTGTGCATCAGTGCTAAAACCAGTAATGGGTTACTGCTCATGTAGAAATTTTTAGCCATGACAAGAGTGACTGTTGATTTTTATGTAGATTCGTGCAAATAGCCAGTGTCTTGCTACGATATTGGAGTGCCATTTTAAACTTAATGTTGTTGATGATCCTACATTTAAGACAATAGGGATGTATTTGTAAAACCAACTTAAATTCTGTGTCGTACTATCATACACTGCTGCGAAATCACTAAATATTTGATTTGTTCTACATGTATGACCACCTTAGATTTTAATAGGATTAATTTTATGAATAAAACAGGTAGGATCCAGCTCTCTTCACTAAGTTCAGAAGACTATCAGAGCACTGCATGAGGACTTCCTAAGATAGCAGTTCTCAGGTCCTCTTGGTAGAATGTTTCTGGCACTGATGTGTATATTATTTGTAAATTTAAAAGACATGAAAATATGAGCATGAAACTAACAGTAATCAGTTACACAGCCCTTCTTTCAGGGTTGAGGAATACCTTTTACAGGTGTGTTTAAGAGTGGTTCAAGAAATTTGCTTTTAATGAGGTCACCAATATATATGTAGTGTTGTAAGTCAGTAGCATAAAGACTGGGATGAGTTCTTTACTTTAAATTGATCCTTAACACAGTTCATCACCTATGGGCACTTGGAATAATGTGCCCAAAATCAAAGCACATTGTACTCTCGTAATTGGAATTATTGCTTTGGTAGAATGTTCTGTAGTTTTTTTCCCAAGGTGGTCATGTAGCAAGAGAGTGAAAATATCTGCTGGCAAGATAATTGTACCTGACAAGGTATTGGAGGCAGAGTTCCCGGGGTGGTTATTGAAGGGGGGCTCTTGTGTGCATGACACCTCATTCTGCCCCCTCCTCTGAACAGCTGCTGCTGGGCTTCATCAGCACCCTCAATTCCTGTAGTCTATGTTGCAGGAACTGCCAATATACAATAAAAAGAAAGCATCTGCCGGCCTGCTGGTTGCCTTTTACACTGCTGAAGGATTTAATTATTATGGGAACTGAGACAGTGCACTGGAGGCTGTGTGGAGGTGTTGCTCTGCATCTTGGGCTTCATGCTGCTCTCTTTTTGAAAAGGCAGCTTTTGTGTGTGCTTTTGTAGGATCTCCCATGTTAAAAGACCAGGTCTTTTAACAATTATGTTGAGTTCTTTACTAAACCTGCCTTCATGCTGGTTATAATGAGCTGTTTGAAACAGCCATCTATGTTATGGTAACTGAAGAATAGTTTTCTTAATTGAATTGTAGAAAAATATGATATTAGTATCTTAAGACTCAGCATGTGGTATGGTACAGTAATGCAGACTTCTCACTGGTGCCCACATACTCAATTTAAAACCCTGATTGTACTGCATCAAATTACTCAGCAGACTAAGAGTCCAGATAATGCTAAATTATACTCTGCTGCTCAGCTTTCAAAGTATTTGTTTTATTCAGAATTTGATTGTTTTAGGCTATCTAATAAATACTGACAGTTGCTCTAGGATTCTAATTTTTTTTCTTCTTTTCATAAGTATCCTTCATTCTTATGAGACCGTGCTCATGATTGTTTTACTTTGTGAGATGGCAAATGGATATCCTTTGAAATAGTTTTGGACTGTTCCTTGGTGTACTTCAACTGTTACTGTTGGGCAGGGTATCAGTATGATTTAGCTGTGGCATGAAATGGGCCACATATAGAGGTGACAGTTGAATTTCCATGAGCATTCACTCGCCTCTATTGAGGTGATCACAGCTGTTAACTCATGCTAATGCAAGTAGATATTTATGCAATTTTGACATATCTCCCACACAAATTTGGGCTGCCTTCAGTAATGCATTTCATTTTGGCAGACGGCTTGGGGTGAGTGAATGCAGCCTTTTAGACAGCAAGTGCCTATGATGGTGTACAGCTGAAATGCTTTGTGTCAGGTTAACCTTCACCCAGGTCAGCCTTCTTAAGGGAGGAAACCTGCTGCAGCTTCACAAAGAATCATCTGATTTAAAGTTGGTGTTGTAAATTAAGGTTGCTGTTGGTAGATTTGTTTTCAAACTTATCAATTCTTGCATTATACCAGTACTTCACTTTCAGTTCCTTAAATAGGAAGATTATATATCACTGAAGAAATGAAGTGCAGTTTGCCTAACACTGGCTGAATTTCGGAGTGACACGGTGGAAAACAGTTTTGTATAAAAAGATGTTAGTCTCTACAGGTTTAGAGTTGTATTTTAACTGTCTTAGAATTTTTGGAAGTTGAGAACTCTTCTTGTATCCTGTTTGTCACAGGAATTTCAGTTGTGGATCAAACCACTGTTTCATTTACTTGAGTATCTCATCATCATCATCATCATCTGGACCAGATTCTTCAGAACAGAAGCCCTATAGATAACTGTGGAGGATGTAGCACCCAAGGATGTCTTTACTTCCAATCCTGCAAATTTACTGATGAGTTTGTTTTCCATTCATGGCTATTCCCACTGGTTTGTGATTTGGGTTTCTGGAGTTATCTGTTCTACTTACTTGACTTGCAATCCTTGAAGTATTCCCTGAATATATTGGAAACCCCTGTCCTTGCCACAGAGAGCATGGTCTAATAAACTGCAAACCTTAAATGACACACCAGCAAAAATAGAACAGTGGATTTTTCAAATAGGTAACTAGAGGACAGTTGTATTCACATTGGCAATTTGTAGAGAGCTGTAGTTAGATCCTTCAAGTCGTGCTAGGAATTTATTCCCTGATGATAAGAGTTTGGAAAAGAATACACATATGCAATTCCAGAAAACATTTGAAGTGTTTAATGAGTCATGTATGTTGACACTAGTGGATGTTAATAAGAATACAGTTCCTTTCTGTTGGAAATTGTAGACCTAGTACATGATCTGTGATCTGCTGGTAAGAAATGGAAGAGCACAGGAGTTGTTTGGGTGAGGTTCACCTTTAATAGATAGCGACTAACCCTGTGAAGGTCATCAGCCCCCCCACTTGTGTTGAATTTCCATGCAAGAGTCTGTGTTGACAGCTTTTGAGACTTTTTAAGTGCTTAGAAAAGAACAAGTTAGTAGATGCTAACTGAAAAAATTATTTTAAACCCCCACGGCAGGTATTTGTAAAGGAATTATATAGCTGAAGTCTGGGTCTGGCTTGTAGAGCCTGTGTCCAGGGTACTAGAGCCACAATTGATTCACAGAGGAGATCTAGTTCAAATGGTGAATTCAGTGCTGCTTACTTTTAGGTGTGGGATAGAAGTAGGGAAAGGGATTGTGTTTCTGAAATGGAGCTGGAGTCAAGTGTGGATCCTTCAGGTGAATTGTGTGCCTTTAGTCTGTGTGACAGCCTCTTGTCACACTTGGGCTTCTTACACCCCAAAATTAATTTTCTTTGCACAGGTATAAGGAAAATAAGAGGTCTTGTCATGTTATTAGAGACTTTCTAAAAACCAAGCATGGACATGAATAAAAGATATCAAGATACAATGGAAGCAGCTTTTTAGTGTGCCAAGCTACTGATATGGAACAGACGCTTTGGATGTTCTCTTTAGCACAGAAGTGAAGATTTGTGTTTCATACTGTAGCTGTAAGGTTTTTCATGCTTTCAGTGTGGCTATAATTTTTTTTCTCTGATTATAAAAACACTGAGTGCTAATTTGTTTGAGGCTTTCTATCCCTTTTTCTTTCAAATGTATGAGCAAGGCTGTGGGCCTTAGGGTCTCCCCCCTGCCCTGAATAAGTTTAAATACTTAAGGTAGGTATGAGTTTTGAGGTTTCTGACAACTGCTAATTTTTCATCAATTAAGTTGAAATGTGAGTGATTAGGAAGCCTAAGTTGGGACCAATGTCAATACATCCAAGTAGAAAATCAGTGTCCTTCAGAGTTCTGCCTCTTACAGAAGCAGCTTTCCATGTCACAATTGTAAATACACCTTACAGCACAGTAAGTAACACACTGTGTTACTTTAAATGACAGTTTCATAAATAGTTTTGTCTGGAGCATTTTAACACATTTATTTTCCCATGTTTGGCTTTTATTTCATGTTTCCTGTAATTTAATCGTTAGTGACTCAAGTCTCCTTTTATATTAGTGTTCTTTCCCCCTTGATCTTTCTCTCTGTTGCCTATTTTGATTTTCTTTTTAAACTTTTGTTTCAGTGTGTGTCTGTCCCTTTCCTGTTCCTTTTCCTGTGGTCATCTTTTCATTTCCTTGTTGCTGTCTTCCTCCTATTCATGGACTATTTTCCATGTTCCTTTTGTCTTCCTTCTTTTTGCATTTGTTTGTAAGACACTGAGGTCTTCAGTGAAAGACATTTTAGGGATGTAACTTTGGGATATAAGACAGGTAAGGCTAGTTATTTGAAAAGGTAACTAAATACAGGAACCCCCTAGGTAATCTCTGTGTGCTTTGTATGTTTAATACTATGTTACAATTGTTGTTCTTTTTGATGAATACTGCAGAATAGATTTAGGTAAATCTTGCTAGTGGGGAACAAAGGACTACTCTAAAAATTGCCCTTTGCAAATGGGTGCTGTCCTGAACTCTCCCACCCATACCTCTTGCCAGTTACACTTAGGTAATTCCAGTAGTTGAGGTTTTATGGTCCAAATATTCCCAGCTGTTTAGTGACTGTGTGCTTTCCTGAATCTCTCTTAGTTTTCTTCTTGCAATAGTAAAGGAGAAAAGGTTTCTTGTGTTTTCAGGCAGCCCAGTGATTCCTGTTCTGATGCAGGTGATAGGCCATAGAAGGTGTTTGGTCAATGTGTTTCTGTGACCACTGAGTAGAAGTTGCCGCTTTCATGGCTTGTTGGAGTACTTAAGGGACACAGAGAATTTAAATGCTTCTTCTCCCTCACTTGCTCACCCAATGTTATAGTGCCAGCATAGCCAAGGAGAGAGCTGGGAATGCAAAACAAGTCCTGAACTTCTTTTTTCCTGCCCTCTATTCACTCCATATCGGTACTAATAAAAGCTGAGCATCCTTTGTGCTTCCTCAGCTTTTTTCAAGTTTCAATTTCCATTTTCTTTCTTTGAAGCACAGAGAAGAGCAAATGTACATAAACAAAACTTCATACTCAAGCCAAAATGTAATAGACACAATTGAATAGTAGTCAGGAATTTTAAGGAGAGCTTTGCTATGAATATTTAATTACTACATTAACTGAGCAAATAAAGAACATACTATTAATATTCATACAGTGTTAGCAGTGGTTCAAAGGAATTTAATATATTTTGTAGTTCATACAGCATCTTATGTATTGTGTAGGCCTTCAAAGAATGCACACATCTAGAAAGGTAATAACACTTCAGATCTCCTTAGCTATTCCTTAGACCTATGAATTAAGAAATGTCTGTTGTTCTGTGCATAGCACATTTCTTAGTAAAATTCTTCACAGTTATGTAATGGTATCAGTCTTGAATGCTTTGTTACCCAAAAGTGGTTCTTAAGCAACTATACAAAAAGCTAAGGTATAGACTGTAAACTGGTGAGATACTGATAATGAGCCTGCCTCTTCCAGGACTCAGTGTGCTGTCTCCTCCATATTTATTAGTGTACCTGTTTTGTAACTTGTTGGGGAGCAAAGTTTAGGAGGTATTTAGACATTTGACTTCTTTGCTTCTGCTTAGAGCTTTAAAAATATCGATCATCTGAATGATTGAGATGGTGTTTGCAGAACAAGAACCTAAAACTGAATTCCTTTGCGGTGGGTGATGTGTTTTTCCTGTGTGCATTGGTTTCTTTTTAAAATGTGATTTGCAAATTAATAGGTTTTATCTAAGAGTGAAAAAAAAGAATAATGCTGACTTGGGGTGTTGTGGCACTTAAATTAAAAAAAGTCTCTGGAGACAGCGTGGTAACTTTCATTTGCTTACTGAAAATAGGAGCACTCATCCTCTTGTGTTGACTTGGTCTTTAAATTCCTTGTGGCCCTTTTGTCTACACTCAGTAAGACTCTGGATTTAAAGAAAAGACTCTAAGAAAAGCTGCACACATATGAAAAAGGAAAATGTTACAAATGCCATTCCTGACTCTGATATTTCTCTTTTCCCTCTTGCTGGCTTATGAAAAGACATTAATAGATGTTGAATTAAGACTTCATCAGTGGGTCCATACTTCATTCACTTGGAAATCCTTACAGCTATTTTTTACTGCATATAGTGATAATTACTCCTTTTGACAGAGCAGAACTAATCTAATGTACTTTGGCTGCTGAAACCTGTGAAGAAGCCAGGAATGATTTCTGTGTTAACCCTGAATGTGCAATTCTGTCAGTACCACAGTGGGGCTTTGTCTGATTACCTAGTAATCTGGTGTTAATGAACACACAGCTCTTAAAAAACAGTGTCATCTAATAGAGGTATAAGGTGCTCCTGTTTTGGTAACCCTGCTTTTGGGATTGTTCTGCCAAGGATGGCCTGTGCTGGGGAACCGTCCAGCCTGGCTTACAGAAAGGAGCCCTGGATATATGAGCAGCTGTATCACTAAGTGCCTAATTTCCCCCTGTTATTGGATGTGATTGAAAGAATTTTAAGGAAGCTGAACGTTTCCTGTAGGAGCTGATGAAACCCTTGGGTCTGTATCTCTAGTTACTGTTGCTTTCTCCTTTATGTAGGTTCAGGGTACAGTTTTGGTCTTGCTGCTGTACAGCTTTGCTGTGGTCACAGTATCTTCAGTTGTTGACTAGAGGTGATGGTGCTGTTTGGTCACAGTAGCAAGTTCTAGGATCTTTCTCAAGTTTGGACTTTGCAGGATTCAAACAGCATTTTTGTGGAATTTATGTCGCTCCTATCAGCACAGTTGTTGCAACAAATACTAAAACAAGTGAGAAAAGAAAATCTGCAACCCTCAGGGCATTAACCAAGTTCTTTGAAAGAAATTTTGAAGAGGTAAGTTCTGTTTCGGTGCTTTCTTTCACTGAAACAACTTGCACATATGAATCTTGGTGACAGAATGTAGAAAACTAAATCTTCCAGTTAAATCCATTATGGCAATTTTCACATTTCTCCTCATGCTCAATAGGTATAAGTGCATTATTTTCCTTTTTGCATACATTCTGAGGAACAGGGTGGAAGTCAAACTGAGAGATTCCCAGCTAATCTGTTCTCATCAGCATCCCAGAAACAGGCAGGAAAGGTCAGGAGCTCATGTTTTGCAGTAAGCACTAAGGGTGTAGAAAAGAGCATTTAAGTGTTATGGCAGTGATCTGTTCTATTCTTCTGCCTTTTATCCTTGTATAATTCTGCTTTTCTAAGACCACAAATTACCAATAGAAAACCCTCCCATATTCACAAACCTGCACGTGACTCCTTGCATGCAACATCAGTATTTTACAAATTAAAAAAAGAAAGTGATTGTACCTTCTGAGAAGTGCGAATTGAAGCCAAATTTGCTCATCTCATTATTTCCTATTTATATACTGGTTTCAAATGTCTGGCCTTTCCTCAGCTATTTTTGCCATAAAATGCTGCTGTTATGTAAAATGCTATCACTTTTTGGTTTTGCCTCTAAGGCTCTTTAAAGACTAGGCACAGGCAAATAGCTGCAGCAGTGTAGTTTATAAAGTGGTGCCATTTAAAGGAGGAAGAGGAGGGGAAGGTTTCTTGACTTCCTGTCGTTGACATGCCTTGTCTCTTCCACAGGAGCTAAAGTGGATTTAGTGGACAATGGGCTAAGTAGAGTCCTTTTTCCTATGCTTTTACTCTTCCATCACATTATGATGGTGGCTAGGAGCAGTTGCCTCAGTTCTCATGCAGTTAATGGGAGGCTCCTGAAGTCTGTGTGGGGTTGGGAACACAACATGCCAAAAAACAGTGCAGTGATGAAGGCATGGGTATTCAGCGTCAGCAAAAGTGAATCACACTGGGAAAAAAACACCTTCCCTGACATTGAGTGATGGTGATCCATTTTGGTTTTAATACCCCTTATACCCTAGCGCCTGTTTAGACTGTCTTAGATCACTCAGGCTCTAATATGTTCTCTAGTTTGTCCTAAATGCTGTATGAATGTCTGATCCAGATACAAATATAAGGGAACTGCCAGCTTCCCAAACTTGTGACTAAATAACCATGCTTGTGACTCAATTGCCAAAATAAAAAGGAGGTGGAAGTTGAAATGAATGCAAATAGCTTTTTTTTTTTTACTGCTATTGGTAATTAAAAAAAAAAAGTGAGTTAGAACTCTGTCTTTCCTGAACACTTGTCATTTCTTGGCCATTCAGTTTTCACTCGCCTGACTGGTGTTGCTTTGTTGGAATTTCATATAAATGTCTTGTGGCACAATTTAATCATCAGAGCTCTTTGTGCTGGTCTCTGAATGCCTGTAGAAGTGCTTTTAGTACAAAGGATACATCTAGATAGTGAATATTATGGTCTGTACCAAACAGACCTGTATTCCATTGAAGTACTTTGGTGCTAAAATACATTTTCTGAGAAATACCATTTAGATTATATGAATAGAGGCTATATGACTTTTATTTTCTTTTTTTTTTATTTTTGCATTTTATCTTTCACTTCATTAGAGGTCTGGTTAGAGAAATCCGTCTTCCCTGTGGGCAGCTAGAGCCCTGCCTGTACTTTCAGTGTCTAATTAGTCATTTCTATTCTGTACCCTTTGTAAAATATTTCTATGCATTTCTGTCATTACACATAACCATGTTCTGTGTGGAAAAAATCTCAAATAAATGTTTCTTTTGTGTGAAGCGGCAAATATTATGGTAGAAAACAGCATGCTTTTTCTGTGGAACTTGATATAATTTGATTTACTCATTCTCTTGTGCTTAAAGTTCAGACAAATATAGACCCAATTATATAAACCATACCTTCTTTTTTTAGGTGGTAGACATTTTATTTTTTTCAAACTTGCTTTTCATTTCAATAAGTGTTCAGTTAGTGCCTCTTAAAAAAATAAATTCAGTGCAGAATGAACCAGAGGCCACTAAAACTCTAATCTATTCCATAAAAACACAGTGGTTTAGCACAAGACTTTTATACCATTTCAGCAGCCCTGACAATGACAACATTACAGGTTTGTAGTAGTATGCCTTATGCTGTGAAACATTAGGATGATTTAGAAATATCTTGATAATCTATAGATGTTAATATTAAAAATTGTTCTCAGGATCCTGAACCCCAATCACAGAATCACAGGATGGGTATGGGTTGTGATTTCTGTCCCTCTGTGTGCTGAATGTGCTCTCCTCTCACGGTTGTGCCTGCAGGTGAGTGAGGGAGAAGTTGTGTTTTTCACTGGTGTTAACATTTTCGGACTGATGGTGTAATACTGCCCTACTGCAATATTTTTACTGATCTGTGTATTAAGAATTCTGGACTGCTGTCTCCTAATATAGCCATGTAATTAAAAAAAGGGAGGCAGAATGAAAAAAGGCATCATGGACTTTTCCAAGGGAATGTTTTTAAGTTATGTTATTTTTTTTTTTTTTTAACAAAGAGAGACCAGTTCTTGTACTGAAAGACAATGTTTCCTGTGGAGAAAACTTTGAGAGATCAGACCAAGTGAGAGATACTTAGCACTCCTTGCACCTCTGAGAACTGGGTACCCGACTGCTCTAATGATCCCTTGCGGTGTGCCGAAGGATAATGTTTTCCTTTGAAAAAGAAACACAGTAATGTAGTAGGTTTCCAAATATCCCGAGGACTGTACTTACTAATGAGAGAAGACTGATGGTGCCTTTTTCTTATTGCCAGTGAGGAGAGTTGTCTTTTATAGAACTTCCTAGATTTTAGCAGTATGCTCTTTTTTAATTTGGAGGTTTCTCTTACTAATTTGTACTTCTTCATACAATAACCACAATGATAAAAATCTTTGTTTTCAATGAGGAAAATTGCATTATAAAGTTTTGGAAATATTTCTGAAAGTTTTCTGGATAATATAATCAAATAACTTTTCCAAAACATGAGTAGCATATAATGAAGGGGTTTTTTAAAAGAGTTTTTTTTCTCATATATTTTATTGAAAAATGAATTAATTTAAATATTAACATGTTTTTGGTTTTAGTAGTCTCACAGTTTTATCCTTGTAGCTGCTGTGGTTAGCTTGGTAGTTAGTAATAAGACTTTCATTTTCATTTTACAAGAGAAAAACTGATGGATACTGAATCATTAGATGACCAACTAAAACTCATAAGCAATCTTTGAATTCTCATGGGTTAGACTGTTATGTCAAGATGCCTATTCTGCTAAAGGCACTGGTTGGCACACAGTCATTGATGATATGGTCCCTTCTCAAGTGCAGGCAGATTTGACAAATGCTTACTCTTTGGTTTCTGGAGTCCACAAGACATGTAATATAACTGCTGTATTGTCATTCATATCGTTATTGAATATTAGATTATAATTATGTCAAACCTGTTTAATGTAATGGTACAGGTTAACTTAATGAATTAATACTTAAAAAAGGGGGGGATAACAGGGAATTAGAGTCTTCTTTGGTCTCTCTGTTAGAATATTCAAAATAATTTAATTTATTACTTACAGTGTAGGTGCTTTAACATTTCCTTTAAAACATGTGGGCTTGTAATTTCTTGTAATATGCTTTCCAATTGACTCACATATAATTAACAGTAATGATAATTTAAACAAAAGGCCAATTTCACAAAACTGCCTCTGAATTTGAAGAAATTTGAAGAAACCAATAAATGTTGTTGAAAAAATGCTACCATCTTTATCTTTCATTGTAGGAGTCCTCTGTTAAGATTAGTTGGAGACGTTTTGCAGAAGGAAAAGGGCACTTTGTGCATAACTGCTGATCCATTAAACGGTTCTTTTAGCTCTATGGAGAAGCTAAGTGCAACTCACTAAAATGCTCTCTAGTGAATCTAGGTCAGATTTTAGACCCATGACAGCTCCTGTCTCTCCCTTAACTTCTTGCTCTCTTTAGAGGTAAACAACTTAATGCAGCTGTAAGCTTTCTTTGCACTGGCAGACGTCAGCACTAACTAATCTAAACTCAAAACTTAGGCTTTAAAAAGGCAGCTGAGTTTTCCAAGTGAGGATCATATCTCTCAATGGTTTTGAAAATTTTGATGTAAGAAATAGATGGGTGTTCAAGTTTAATCAGTATTGTGCATTGGACAAACATAGTGGCCACTGATAGCTTTTAAGACAAATAATAAAAAGCCTGGGGAAAGCAAACAGAAAACAGTAATCACTTTGTACATGCCATCTTGTTTTTAAAGCTGTAGAGTCCCAAACCAGTTCCTCTTCTGGTTCCTTCTGCCACTCTCATGGTGGAAGAAGCATATATGTTGTACATGTCTTGGCGTTCTAACCTTGCAGTTTTGGCATCACAATTATAATCTTTGCAAAACCAGATAAGCTTCCATATTGACTGAGCAAGCTAGACTAATTTTTAAAGTTTCACTAGGCATAAAAGCAGTCTGGCATAAATGCTGCATTGTCCTTCAACAGCCCAGTATGTAGCCCAGCAGTGGCTGTCCCATGTGAGCTGGGAGGCACAGACTGAGGAGGCTGTTTGAGTGGGAGAAAGGATGGACGCTACAGCTCCACCTGGTACATCTGGGACCCCTTACACTTGATGTGCCAGTTACCAGTCACAAGTGCCTTCCTGAGAGCTTTGGTTTGCACAGGGACTGCTTTTGTGATGCTTTGCAATGAGTTTGTTGGCTGTTGTCCTGATGTCCACAACCATCTATGAGAGCTGTCGGCTCTCGTAGCTTCTCTTGGTGAATCAGTGCTTTCATTTGTGTAACCTTGCTGTAAATCTGGTCTCTCACGTGCTCTGTTTTTAGCATGTCTGTCTAGATGGTTCTGTGTAAGACATGAAGTGGTGCTCCCTGTTGATGCTTTATTGTCTCATGCTGAAGGTAAAGCAGTGACATATTTTGTCTGAGTCAGCAGTTTGGGTATTTATTACGTGACACTCAGGAAGGGTATGGCTGTGACACTCAATATTAATATCAGAAATATTGCTTTGATCAAAACATTAAGTTCGAACAGATAGTAGTTTATAATCCATTGTAATTTAAGTGATCCTCATGAATCCCCTATAACATGGAGAACTCTAGGAACTCAGTTTTAATATTGAGTTGCTATATCACTTCTTTTAAAATGCATATTCAAAGCACAGTACTGGGTAATTTGAAATACTATTGCTTATAAATATTGTATTTGCTTTTGAACTGTGGATCATAAAACTCTACAACAGCATCTTCATGGTACTGATGTCCTCATAAGTTGCTAGTACTTTAGAGTGCTAATCATTACCAAGAATAGATATTGCCCTTTTTAGCTCTTCCTCTTAAGTTATGGCAATGCTGTTGACAGCTACTACCTTTTGTTCTGGTAAGGTCTTTCAAACGAAATAGTCTACAGGAAAATGCAATAAAAGCCTTTTAAGGAGAGCACCGTGGCAGAATCTTTATTCTTTTCCAGACTCAGGTGATCATTGATGCATGTGGATTCAGTACAGGAATCAAAGTGGTCTGAGTATCTTAAATCTCTACTAGATAAATCGTAAGTGACTTCTCAACTGCTGATTTCATCTGCTCCTGTGCTCCAGATGGAGAATTCGCATCCATAATGTCTTTAGTGTGTTAAAACAGGGCACATGTGTTCATTAAACATTCAAATTAGACTTAACAGCTGAAAACACTTGGTTTATACATGAAGAATAACTTTCATATATTGATATAATTTTATTAAGGTAAATTGTTTTGTTCTGTGCTGTCTGTGGGGAACTGAAAAGTACGTCTGTTTTTAGATTATTATGTATCTGGTAGCATATTGCTATGTTTCTTTGTTTATGTAAAATGAGAGAAAATAGTTTCTGTTCTCGAAGTGTCTACTCAGATTTTGGTTAAAACTTTTGAGTCTGAAGGGAACTTCTATGGCTAAATTAGAACCAGTGAGATATCACAGCATAGTGTAAGTACTGACTTACAAGTAATTGTATCCCTGAATTGGTGTTTGTGACCAATGTGAGCACATAAGTTGCTAATAGACACACTTGACACTTAGTATTTTTATTTTCTTTCTCCTAGTTTCTTTGCTTGAAGAATATAAGGACTTTTCTTTCTGCATGTTGTGAAATATTTGGAATGAAGAAAAGTGAACTTTTTGAAGCGTTTGATCTGTTTGACGTGAGAGATTTTGGAAAGGTAAGGATCCTTTGAATTATATCCTGAGTAACACCTGTGTGCTGCTTGAGTATAGAAGACTTGTATGGCAGCTGTGGTGTAGGAGCTGTGACTAATGAATGAGCAATCATTACTGAAAAAACGGTGGGGAAGAATTAAGAAAGCAGAAAAATTAGGTTTATATTGCAGGGGCTAATAAAGGGCAGAGAAAAATCCCTGGTAGGAAAGTTCTGAGGGTGTGAAAAGCAAAGATAAATTAATGGAGAAGAAATGGTTTGAAAGATGCTGAATTAAAGGTAAAGGAAATGCAAGAAGATGGCAAACTGTAGGCGAACACTATCCAGTGAAATCACTTTGGCATAAATAGTGTGGATTTGGAAACCCTGGACCTGTACATTGTAAGACCACATGGCACAGAATGTGCTTCTTCAGCCTCAGATGCTTGAAATTCACCCAGGTATTTGCCCCTGTAAACTTTTTGACAGTTAGTTGGTTTTTTTTGCTAACCTGCTGTAAAGCTCAGACACATCTGTGGTAGGTTAATGTGGCTGTTCTAATTTACACAGTATATTTACAGTATAATCTGTAAGTTTGTGATTAGTTATTCTATATGTAAAAACTTTTTCCAGTCTGTTGCTCACAGCCTCCTACATATCTATTTGATCTGTCATTGCCAACATGTGTTTAGTTCAACTTCAGTTTCTTCTTTTGACTCATAGGGTATCATTACCCCAATTTCACAGGAAAAAGTCTAAAAATTACCTGAAGTAGCGCTAAAAATAGTTATTTATTCACATTTAGTATATTTGAAGCATTATTGCTTTTTTTAAGAGATCTTAAATTTACCACCTAATTTTTTTATGTACTGCTTTTTTTATAAGTAGGCATAGAGGTAAAGATGATGTAAGAATGCAAGCGTGAATCAGGGCTGCAATATGACTGTTTTAAATGGCTCAGTGATTACCATTATCTAAAATATCAAATTATTTTTCTGAATCTTTTGTCTGATTTTAAGTCCTTTGAGCATAAAATTAGGTGATCTGGTAATTCCACTTGTTCTTTAGTTTTGCTGAACAGATTTTGTTCTCAGAAATCGTATTTAAGATGAAGCTTTTGGTAAAATGTGGTCCTTTTATAAAAATTTAGCTTATTAAAAACGAGATTTTGTTTGATTGTGCAAGGACAGAAGAATAAAAATTAGTTTTTATTTTTTTTTTTACACTAACAATGTCTTATTTAGGGTGTTTAAGTCAGGTATCTTAATGTTTGCTTCAAATCTTTGCTACCTATGCCTAATGCACAGAATTTTTAAAATATTGTATGTTCTAATTGACTGCTGAGAGTTTCACATTTTGTGCCACATAAAGATATCCTGCTTTTAATATAGTCTAGTTCTGAAGAAATAATAAAAAATTGTTATTGTTCCATCAGTGGATACCCAGTAAACAAGTTCTGAATTAAGGCTTAATTTAACTCAAAGTGTTTCTGGTACTCTTTAATTTTTAACAGAATTTATTTTGGAATATAAGTAGAATAATTGGGTTTAAAAAAATACTGTATTCTATCCACTTACTTAGTATTTAATGTCTCTTCCCAAAGTCAATTTGGATGTAGAAACATAGTCTGTTTTTGTTTTTTTTACTGTTTGTTGCCATAATACAGCAGAAATAATTGTTCCTGGCACTGTTTTTCCAGTTTTAGTGATTTAGTGTCTACAAGCAATGGTTTCTCTAGTCTAAGTCACCTTTCTTGGAAAGCTACCAGGTAAAAACGCAGTGACAAATTTGAAAGATGCTGCTGTGTGGGATTCTTTAACGAGACAAACTGTGCGCGTGGGAGCAGCTGCCTGTGCAGAGGTGGAGATGCTGAGCTGAACAAGCCTGTGCAATCCTGCAGTAGGAGTGCTGGCCATGCTTTAGGTGCCTCGTGGCTGTGCTCTTCAGCCCTTTCCATTGGGTGCTTGGGTGGAAACTCACCACATGCCACTTGAGGTCGGAATATGCTGTGTTTAGATGGGCTGAGCTGTGTGTTTTACCAGCCTGTGCAAATGAGCATGTAGACAGCTTCTGAAAGCACTTGGTGAGCTTGAGGCCACTTGGGAAAGTGGAAGGGGAAATGACAGCTGTGTTTAAATTAATAAAATTGCATTAATAAAATGTATGCTAAGTTATTTGTGTGCCTTTAAGTGTGCTGTTTATACAGTTAGTGGAGAATATCTGTAAGTGTCATGGGATTTCAATTGCACATCTGATAATGTACTTATTACTTAGGAAATTCTGATTCTTAGTAACAGTAGTGAGAATAAGAAAGTGTATCTTTTTCAAGTTGTTCTTTGCTTTTCAACTTTCCCCTTCATTATATTTTCCTGTGAATAACAACTCCAGGATAGTTGTCCATCTCCAGCTTCCTTGAACAGAAGTTGTATATATGCAAAAGGCAAAAAAAACAGTGCTGCAGATTTTTCCTGCTACTGCAACCAAGTCATTCTGCCATTTCCAAAAGAATTATTTGAACTGCTCTCCCTGAAAGTGTACAAGATACAAATGATCTTAAAATGATTACAGGTGAAAACAAAAAGGGGAAAATATAATTTAGAGTATGATTTAGAATCACTGTTTTCCAAACTATTGCCCAAATAGGTGATGGAATGAGTGTGTGCAATTTCTACAGCCTCTGACACATTTAAATGTAGTGGAAGCTGTCTTGAGATGTCAGAAGCTGGCAAGTACTTATTAGTGGTGAGAGGTAAATAGCTGCGCTGACTCCGTAAACCCCTCTCTCTTACTTTTCAATGCTTCAATTGAATTTATGAAGAAATTGTTTTTGAATTTGTCGTCTTAAGATGGAATGTTCTGTTTTGTATGACAGATTTCAATGACTATTTAAGCATACTAGTGGAGGGAACAAGAGAAATGTGTCAACTGTAAATGAATGTGCCTTCAAGGAAATAAGATTGAAGGGAAAAATAAGACACCTGGTGAGGGCATCTGTATTTTTTTGTAAATATTCTGATATTTTTCAAGTCTTTAAAGAAAAGGGCAGAAAAACCCAGAGCGTGGTGGAAGTAGCAGCTGTATGCTGCCAATATAGTCATAAAACTTAACAGCCTTGTGAAACACCGGTTACAAAATGTTTGTAATGATGAAACTTGCATTTAATAGTTAGAGGTAAAGGAGCTGTTTCCAGATGCTTTGACATAACATATGAAAATTTGACTTGAACTTTGTGCTCCACTTTGCAGAGACTCTTTGATCTCTCAATGATTAGAGAAAAAGCAGGGTGTACGTGGAGTGGATGGGAATCAGAGGGGAAGCTCTGTAAATAGCAACATGTAAATAGCTACAGAATAGGTTAAGAAATGAAAGCAAGTATAACCTCATGAGTATGTTTAATGTGTACATTCTGTATGAATATTGATATCAGCTGTTACGAGATGAGGACTTTCTTCTGTTTCAAGTACAGTAGCACAGATTTTATTTTCAGACTGTGCTTGAAAAAAGAGGGGCTTCATTACATAGAAACAGGAACGTTCTTAAATCATGCCCTTTAAAACTATATATAAGTTGATTTTCCTGGAGATCTGCAGTATTCACCCATTCCCACTCACCTTTCTGTCGGCAAATTTCATTGTTGCGGCATTGAGTTCCTGACAGAGCATGAAATGCCCTCCCACACACTCAGGGTGCCAGACAGTGTTTTCATTATGAATTCCACGCTGGAGAGTCATTTTTCACTACCTCAGGGTTGTCAGGTTCTTCCTTTCTTACCTATGTGCCAGAATAAGCAAATAATGTTGGTACTTGTTCTTTGGGCTCTGTGAGCCCTGCACACTCCTGGAACAGCAGTCTTTGCTGCTTAGTGCACCACAACAAATTGTTGCTATCCCTATTCTCTGAAGGAAGCTTGCAGCTAATGTGTTGCAGAAATTGGAATCTGAGGGTTAGTTCTGGTGTCTCTTGTGGCAATAGATGCTCCCTGGTCTCAGCTGGATTTGGGGTCCTGTAGGGGGTTCAGATGGTGTTCAGATATTGTCAGAAAAAAGCCTTTGTGTACTCTGCTTTTAAATATTCTGAAGAATGTGTAACTGAGCATGGAATGTTTTTATGATATAACTGATCTAATATGAACATAGCAATAGACCCCCCAGTAGGGATCCTACAATAGATGTCTTGAAATAATGTACAATATTCAATTGTGATTTTAAAAAGACAAACAAGGAGATCAAATATCAACTGCCACCAATGAAATAAGTATCTAATTGTTTAAAAGCACATAACATAATGTCTAGTGTAGCTAACTCTCTGGTGGCACTTAAAAGGCTAGTTTATGTAAAAGCAAGCAACTGCTGTGAGAATACTGAGTGCATATACTCAGGTTATATAGTTTGTGATCATTTTAGTCACTCTCTTACTGCAAAGGAAATCCAGGCTATGATGCAGGAGAAAGTCATACTGAAGTAGAGAATACTGGTGTGTTAGTATTCCCTCAGGTTTAACAGATTCCAGGAAGACTGGGCAGATGTGCAAGAGATACTCCAAAATCAACACAACAAAAAGCAACTGTTACTATAAAAAGTTATATACCCTTCCAGGAGGAGAGAGGAGGAAAAAATCTTTCATGTTTTATTCACTGAATTTATTCAGTGAGATAATAGAGCAAAATATCATCACTTTTCACTAATAAAGTCATATTAAAACTTCAGAACATGTGATAGTGAAATTGTTCATGACCAAAGAAGAGTAGGCAACATGGTTTTTTTGTTTGCTTGGCCTCCATCTTTTGCAAAACCTGGAGGCTTCCAAAGAGGAAAAGCACAACAATTTTCTGTTAGTACAGCAGACAGATGGCAGGAGTTGGGGGGAGAGGAGAAGTTGAAACACAATCCATATAAGTTGTTCCATGCTCTCTCATGCTTGCACTATATCTAATTTTAAGGGAATCCCTCTCCCACTTTGACCTAGATTCTCCTGCTTGCTGCCTGGGTTCTCTGCTTGTCTTCTCTCTGCCTGTGCTAGGATTTTGAGATTCAAATGGCACAGGTATAAAATCATACTGTCTCTAGAGCCAAATAGTATATGGTTATTACAGTTACTTGGGCCTATTGGTCACTGATATTTTAGTTATTATGTGAAAAACCTTAAAAGGCTGTTAGCAACATTGTTTTTTTCACTTAACTTAAAACGGCTTGGTCTTGGATTTTTGGACCAATGCGATGCTATTTTTGTTATCAACAGTGCAAATTAAATATTCAAGTCAGAGATGTAAGTCAAGTGCAGTTCTAGAGCTAAAGGATTTTTACTCACTTAATGATCCTGCACTGCCTCTTTAGAGTTGGAGGCCATTTGCTTTTGGTTGATAACCCTCACATCTGCTTTGTAAGTATTAGATGCAAAGTAAAAAATGAAGTAGATGTGGTTTATTTGCCTGTCTTTTTGTTTGGTTTTGTTCCTGTTTAATTATGTTTTATATTTTGTGAATGATGAAGGAAAAAAAGAGAACTTGGTGTCACTGCATGGTCTCAGCTCTGGGGACTACCATTCATTACACATCAGCCTTTTATTTTCCTAGCCAGGAATTGGGTAAACCCATTGTGGTCGTTGGTTGTAGTTTCATAACTAATTTCCCCACAACCTAGGTAGAGAAGACTTGATCTGATCCACGGAGTTGTGAGCTTATAGCAAAGGCTTACAGTAAAGTTATGGTAACATGTACCATTACCATTCGTTGCTACCCAAAGTACCTGGATGTTTTCCCATTTTAATTAATTTTACCTCATGGTAGTCTCAGACTGGACTTTGCATTGAGTTCAGAACTTGTTTTATGAGAGTGTATGTTTTTAAGGTGCTCTCCATTTCAGATCTAAATCTGTGTTCTTCATTTATATACTAATTTTCTGGAACAGTGCCTTCTGACATGGTTGACTGCACATTATTGTTAAAACCATGAGAAAACACTCGCAAGTCGTGTTCAGGCTTTGCTTTGTCTCCTCTTTGTTTGCAATTTATATTAATAATTCTAGGGACAGAATGAATGGTCTGGACTACACTTTCTGTCTGCTTGTAACATAGTCATATGTATTCAAATCTAATATTTCATTAAGCCATGTGGTCTCAAGTATAGTCTTTTTAGAGGGTTGTTTTGAACACTTGACTACTCTTGTATCTTAAGAAGCAAGCCACTATTGCTATTAAATGATGGCAAGAGACAAAGTGACAGAGCAGTTTTGGTTATCATATTTAAATGTAAGCAGGTCAAGGACAGCCTGTGTTCTTGTCTGATGTGTTGAACTAGTACAGTATGTTCAGATTTTCAGGTAACGGGACAGCAGGCTGTACAGGGGGCTTTAGTGTTGATGCACTTA
The DNA here is from genome assembly GCF_003984885.1 of Neopelma chrysocephalum. Taxonomy (NCBI): domain Eukaryota; kingdom Metazoa; phylum Chordata; class Aves; order Passeriformes; family Pipridae; genus Neopelma; species Neopelma chrysocephalum. Next base: position 1,644,093 of record NW_020925863.1, read on the forward strand.
AGAATCATAGAATAGTTTGTGTTGGAAGGAACCTTTAAAGGTCATCTAGTCTAACCCTCCCCTGCAGTGAGCAGGGACATCATCTGCTAGACCATGTTGTGTGGTGTCTTGTCCAACCTGACCTTGGATATGTTCAGGGATAGGGCATCTACCACCTCCCTGGGTGGTACACCAACCTGTGCCAGTGCTTCACCACCCTCACTGTAAAAAATTTCATAACTTTTACTTAGTCTGAAGTTGCTCCTTGGCCCTGCTAGAAGGTTTGTTCCTGGTCTTTCTTTTAGATCCCCTGTAAGTACTGAAAGGCTGCAGTGAGGTCTCCCAGCAGTTCCATGTCTTTGCTGTGTTGAGAACTCCAGATCTGAATGCAGTGCTCAGGATCTCAGGAAGGTGGAGTGGAGGGACAGAATCACCTCCCTTGACTCTCTGGCCATGCTTCTTTTGATGCAGCCCAGGACATGACTGGCTTTTTGGGCTGTGAGCGTGCATTGCTGGCTCATGTCCAGCCTCTCATCCACCAGCACCCTCAAGTCCTTCTTGGCAGGGCTCTCTCAATCCCTTCACCACCACCCCCCCCCCCCCGTCCCTCAGCCATCTCAAGTTAATTATCATGGAAATTGGGGTCTACTATTATTGTTGAAAAATGCATACATCACAACATTGCTTTGGATTTAAGGACTGTTTCTTCATGGTTTGTAGTTGGTGGCTATGTTTACTGTAAAAGTATTCATTTGTCACTTTAATATATGTCTTATCTCTTATGTTTGTTGTGCCTTTATGCTCTTATCTGGTTTTATCTGCCTCAACCCATTTTTCTTCTGTTATGTGTTTTCTAGTTTTGGACCTATGTAAATCAACCCATTTGATATACTTCCTTTCTAGTTGTTGACTTGAGACTTTATTAAAAACTATAGTAGAGAATCTGAGAAGATATTTGATCAAAAAAACCCCAGAAGTCTGTCTTGAAATAACCCATATAAGGCTATGTTTGAGATACAGTAGGGTGCTTATTCAAAAATAGTACTGAACTTTAAATGGGCACCCCATTTAAAATGGGAAATGATTTTGTGCATGACGTAGATAACAAATGTTAAATTCCCTATTGGTTTATCCTTGAAGAGTTTTGATTACAACAAACTTAGCTTAATTACTATGGTACTGTTAAATTGTTCTTCCCTGATGTTCCTTGTAGTTCCTCTGTGCGTGGCCTTCTGTCTGAGCAAGAGACTGACCCAAGCAGTATGATGCAGTACCTGCTTTTCTTACTGTTTCCTGCACTTGAATCTTATCTGACTGCATCTTGATAAAAATCAAAGATTAGGAGGCAAAGTAGCACAAACAAATGAAAATTATGCTAAGAACTGAACAATCTGAAATACTTATCAGTCCCCATGTTGCTTGCCAAATGTCTCTTTGTTATGTGCATTAATGATGACAACAGCAGTTCAATTGACTTGATATATTATTATGCATAGTTTTAAAATAGTAAATTTGATGACTTTTATTGCTCCATTTTAATATGAAAAAGTTAAATAATTACTAAGTGTTATTGCTAAAGTTCTCTGGTATTGCAAGATGTCTCTTAGCCCTACCCTCTCCCCTCTGCCTCTCTTTCTCCATCTCTCTCGATATTACCAGTTTAAAATGTAATTGAATGGTGTCTGTGCTAAACCTCCACCAGAGAGATTTGGGCTGCTCTTGAACTCTGAGAGGCACAAACTGCAAGCTAGAGAGATGTGTCTTAAACCATCACTTAGGCAGTGCTGGGGTTTCCTCTGGAGAGTCAGGCATGTATAAGTTTTCTCAAAGACAATCTGCCAGTGACATCATGGGGTCACACCTGGGAGATGTTTGTATTCTGGGGGAAAGCCAGACCATGATTTTTCTGCTCAGTCCTTAGAATTCCCCCGCTTGGTGCAGGCAAGGGGGAGACTGCCTTCAGCTGTTCGTGGTTGGCAGTTGTGTGTAAAGCAAAAGTGTACTCGAGTGAAAAGTCACAAATAATAACTTGTTTTCAAAGGCAGTGAAACTGTAGTTGCTGTTTGTTTCTTTGTAAGTATCAAAAAAATCAGGGTTTCTTTAACCTGAAGAATGCTCTGCTAGTTAGATTGGTTGTAATTTCATTCACTCGACTTTTTCTGTCCAGTTTCAGCAGAAAGTGAAACCCGAAGTGAATGGTTTGCAGCAGAAAACACCATTTCAGTATTTCATAAAAAGGTATGAGTTAATGAGAAATGTTCACAAAATGTGTTAGAGGGCTTTTACTTAACATGTTGGTGACAAGGCTAGAGAGGTGTTTGCTAATTAAGGATTGTGTTCTGCAGTTCTTAATTCTGACACAGTAGTTGTGTTATGAATAAATGTCAGCTGCACAGCTGCACATGCTTTTGGAAAGGATGGCTGCTTGAACAGTTTGGTAATGGAAAAATAAGTCAGAAGAGTGTATTCCAAGATATTTATCTATAAATCTGAAAAGCTTATATTGTTTGTAGGTGATTGAGATCATCAAGACTATCTTGCTAGGAAAACTAATGCATCTTTCTGTGCAAACACTGAACATATTTAGGGACGTGGCTTTTTCTTGTCAAAACATGTTATAGCATAAATGTGGGATCTTAGGTTTTGGATTTGAATGTTGTTAACTTTGCGTGAAATGAGGGTTTTTTTTGGAAAAGCTCTATTAAATGGATTGTTTGCATTTTCATGGCTTTCTTTGTTAGATTTTGAAGGTGTATTATTGGTTATTGAATACTGAGGATTTAATTTCCAAAATAACTATTCAATAACTAAATAATTCAGTGCAAAATTATATGACATGTATTAGCTGGTAAACTTGGCAATGTATTTAAAAACAGTTGTAAATAAAGACAGTTGCTAAGTAGAAAGTAATATTACAGAAGAAATAAAAGTATTATTAAATAAAATTATTAGCAAAAGTGAAATTAAACGGCACATTTTAGCTAATGCTAACCTCTACAAGTAAGTAAGTTCTTAGATTTCAACCAGCTACAGTTTAAAACTGTAATATGCCAGCATAGATCTCAAAAGCAGCTCATAAAGAGTCTTAGATAATAGGTACACTGTACCATGCAGTAATGTAGTATAATACTGAAGGAGCTGACAAAAGTATATTATTTGAATTTTTGGAATGTACTATTCTGAGCGTATTTTTGCATGCAAATTTTAACACGATAAAATTCCCAAATTAGGGTTGCATATAGGCTTGAGTAAGTTGCATATAGGTCTTCAAATGAAACTGTGAACGTGTAAGGAACACTTTACAGAAAGACTTCAAAAAACCAATTGAGGGCTAGTTCACGTAAGTATATTTCATTTCCCAAGTCAGCTTTAAGATGCTGAAAGGTTTGAAATGTTTCTAAAGTAGAACTGATTTGTGCAAAAATGCACCAGAGACATTGTGCAAGCACATGATGTGTGCTTCATGCAGTGGCTAGTTGATACTAGCTGAGTAATTCAGTGTACTAGGTAATCCATTTTTTACAAAAATATGTGAATTACTTGAGGGAGGATTTACTGCTTGTGCCCTTGGAGGAGAGTAGAGTAAAAAATTGAATGTAGGTCACCGATGGGTTGGGGAGTGTCACAAATTCCCATTCAGCCTTCACTGGGGTAAGCTATAGTCCAAAACTCACAGTACAGTTTTAAGAGATGCTGTTGATTTCATAGTGACTCAGTAGGGCATAATGTAGCTTTTCCTGCCTCCCGTGCTAGACAAAAATAGATTAATCTTCCTGAGTGCTATGAGGTGCAGCACTATGTGTTTTTAACTCCATGCCCTCGGGCTGATGTACCTGAATAGACCTGGGGAGTTGCTTCTGGGCTTGGGGAGATAACTGGGAGGTGGTATCAGGAAATGCCTCACAGAAGACTTGGAGAATAAAACAGGGCACAAGGAAAGGAAACAGTGCCAAGCTTGTGGCAGCCTTGTCCAAAAAGTTGGCTCTACTTGTCTAAATGTTATCACTATCAAAGTCCTGGTATTAGGATGTAGTTTGCATGCAGTGTAAGGATCCCATACGATGTATTCTTGCCTTCAAAAGCAGGAGTGAGACTTAATCTCTTAATTTTTTTTTTTTTAAACCTACAAGTTCTCTTTCAAATGCTTTCCTCCCTTGGACAGGCAATAAATAAGAAATAAATAGCTGTTTGAAACAAATGACCAGCCAGGAATAGCTGTGCAGATTTTTAAGATTATTTGCTTTTGTCTTATCTCTTGGTCACCACCAGTTTGTTTGAAAAGTACTATGTACACTTATGTATATATATTTATACTTCTGTTGAGATTTAAGCACTTGTGTATATGGCAGCCTCTCTTAGAACTTATTTGCTCTACTAAATATTGTTGAGTGATGTAGTTCTGGGTTTATTTTGAGACCGAGTTTTAGTGTGTTTTGATTTGGGGAGAACCTCCCTTAGAACTTTTCAACTAACTAAAAAGAAATTTGAGACAAACTGAGTACTCTACATAGTGGATAGATACAGTCTGTGATCTTTGGGAAACAAGCTTCATCATGAGTCTTAACGCCACCATGCCATTTTCAAAGTGGTGAATATGTTTTGTATGTACATACATTTTGTATGTGCTCGCTTGGAGGCTGGATATAGGCTGGATATAAGATGGTTTTTCTCAGTTCCATATTTTGTGGTGAAAAGTGTTTGTTGAAAGCATAATTGCACCTTATTAGAAAATGAACAGGTTTTTCCTGGCCAAATTAATACAAGGTTGCTTTAAATTAGGATGAATATTTTTATTTATATGAATATTAATAACATATTTTAGCATGTGGTTTGTCATTGAAAAAGAGGATTCTAAACCAGGCATCTGATTTTAAATAAATATTTTATTACTGTCTCACTTTACAGACATTTTCCTTATAAAACTAAACAAATTGGAATATGAATTCATCTCCTTTTTCAGACCATAGAAAGGAGTTCCTATATCTAGCAATACAGTATCAAGATAATATCAACCAAAACTTAGGGAAAGAGCTTGAATACTAGGAACTTAAGCATAACATGCACTTTGATTTTGAACTCTTACAGAGTAATTCACATTTACATTTTGGTGGTGTTTTTTTTTTTTAATGGAGATTTGCCACCCACAGATGGGTGACATGAATTTGGAATCTGTAGGAGTCACAGCCAGACTGATTTTGAATCTTGTCTTTGTGTGTATTATTAATTAGATTAACCATGCTCATGCTGCATGTGGAGTTACATGGGAGTGCATGAGAACATTTCTATTCAAATTGTGGGGCTTTTAGGTAGTTCCTTATGTCTGTTGTGGAAGTGACTAGTCTGCTAAACACTAGGGAAAGGTGCTGTTTTCAAACTTGACATTAACAAAGCAATAATCATACCAAGTAGCAGAGTGCTCTGACCATGGGCCGTGGGCTCTGGACAGCAGAACTCCCATTTTCCTTCCTCTGTGCTTGGCTTTTGGTGCTGGCCTGTGTTCACCCTTGCTCTAGCTTTACACCTAAAGAATGTAATCTGTATGATCATTTCTACTTAATTAATTATGCTTCCATCACCTAATGTTTAAACTTGTTTTCTTTGGTTAGTTACTCTTTACTCTTCATCACTGCCTTGTCTCCTTTGTGGCCTTCATTCCTTGCCTCTCTCACCACTCTGTCTTGCAGTGTGGTGTATGTCCCCCTCCCTACAGTGCTTCTTGGGCCTTTTCCATTTATGCATTTCAGGTTGTTTCTGCAGTGTTGTTTTGTCTCTTGGTTTTTACTAGGAGAGTGGTCCTGTTATTCCTGTGCTTATTTAAATATGTCTTCAGATTTTTCTGTGTAGCAGATAAGTACTTGCTACGCATAAGAAGGGAATTGTAGCTCTATTGAAATTCCTGCAATTCAGCTTTTCTTCCTCTTGAACTTGAATATGGAGGTATCTTCCTTCATTTTTGACCTCTAAAGAAGGAAATATTCAAGTTTGGTTTTGTTTACTTCCTCCTGTATCTGGTTCAGAGCATATTTTTATACATTTAACAGTACAGTGAGACCAGTCTTTGATGTCATCTTGCACCAGCAAAACTCAGAAAAGGAAAAAGAGTTCTTAGCAGTGATATTCTGATAAAGTTTTATTTCCTTTGCCTATACTGAAAAAAACCCTGACCCAGTACTCTAGAAATGAAGCTGCAAAGAAGGAACTTAGAATTTTGACACAAATTGTTCAATAAAATTATTTAAAAAGTTATGAGCAATAATATAATGTCATTTATTTGGAAATACTCAAATGGTGGGTTTAACTTAGCTGTATATTTTATTTAGAACCATATTTCCTTCTCTTAGTTTTAAAGGAAATTGACATTAAACAGTAGTCAGTGTAGGCATATATGAACTGCTGTGATGTCTTGGGAAGTCAGACCTGTACCACATTCACTTTTCCTGAATTTCTCAAAGTTAATTTATCAAATTACAAGATGAAATTAACTGATTCCTCATTTAACACTCTACTGTAGAGCATTGAATCCGAGAGGAGGGTTTAGCTTTTGATTTCTAATCAAATCAGTACTCACAAAAGTGACTGAGAACTGCTAGTGGTGTTTGAATACAGAAAACAATACTTGTGTCATAGAAAACAAGCCAATAAAAAGCACTTTTTAGAAGCCTGGGTTGTGAACTCCAAGAGCTGATCAAGATCTTTATAGAGACAATGCTACATAGAAAGTAGCAAGAGTCTTGTGCCAATGCACAGCTCTGGGCTGACCCGAAAGTACTGTGCAAGGCAGGGAAATGCAGTGTGCTCTGTGGTGTGTTTGTGCTTTTATGGTGCATTTCTGCTTGTGTGTGTTTGCAGCAGCAAGAGACTCCAAGCAGTGCTGCAGCCTGAGTTGTCTGAGGCATATAAAGGAAAAAAGCCATGCACCCTCCCTCCCCCTGAGAGTGTTACAGATGTACCAACTTTTAGGAGTGAAACACTTCGGTGTGAAGTCAGACTGCAAGGCCGTTGTGGTGACTCGAGTTGCTTATATTCCCGCTTTGCATGGAGGAGGCCACAGCTTGGCTGTTCAGACCCTTAAGTTATGACCACCCTGGCTTTTTTCACTGGGGCTACTGGTGTGTGTTCTGCTGCAGCCAGCAAGGGCTGCCGTGCTCTGCTGCTCTTACTGCTGTTCTGTTCACTAGCAAGTGTCTGGGCAGTGCCAAGGGGTGCAGAGAAAGGTCTCATCAAGTCTGTGGGTGTTATGGTTCAGGGCTAGTATGGTTTCAAATCTCTGCCTGGTTCAGGGGGGACAAACAGTGATATTTGCTGTAGAAGCTAATTTGGATGCTGAGGCACTGGTTTGTTTAATGTGTGCACCTGTGCCTAATAATAGACAGTTTGATGCTAAAAGGCAGGGTTCATCTCCTGCTGTTGACGGAGATGGAGTATGTGCAAGTAAACCATCAGGGAATATAGTCAGGATGTTTCTGGTTATGACTAAAAGAAAAGATGTGTCTCAGGAGAGTGAGTAAGAGTTAGTGAGTATAAACTTTTTTTCTCCTTTAGATATTTTTCTGGGAGTCATGAAAAGATGCTTTATTGCATTACTCTGTTGAGAATGAAAAGCCAAAAAGCCGTTATTCTCCGAGTCATTTCCCAGAAATGGAAAGTGAAGGTGAATACAGGTGCTGGTTTAGAGGCAGTTGTTTTCACAAGCTTGTGAGAGAAAGTATTGCTTTTGCCAAGTAAAAATAATTTAGGCTCATGTAGAAACTGACCTGCTTTCTATGCAGGTTCTAAGTTAGAAGATTACTTGAAAAAATTTTCCGTCCTCTAATATGAAGCTAGGAATCTAAACTTATCAATATTAGATCTTGTTCTGCTATTTTTGTGCACATTGAAAACAAGTTGCTCAGGCAGTGAAATTGGTCATTCCAGTAGGTATGGTATCAGAGTAACTACTGTGTCCTTGCTTGTTTGCAAGTGCAGAGCTCTGGGTATGCAGGGGAATTCAGCTATGAATTTGGCAATGTTAGGTAAAATGTTAAAAGCAGTCAGCGTTCTCAAACACGTGTTGTGACTTGGTGCCACTGTATGAAAGCTGTTCAGTAGGAAAGAATACATCTGACAGTGCCTCAGACCTTATGATGGCTTTAAATTGATCCATGTTAGTTCAATTGGCAGACTGAAGTCTTAAGGGAAAAAAATGCCCTTTCTGTGAAGCTCTTCTCAGACAGAGGAGCCCTGAACCAGCAAGGCAGTGAATCCTATCAGAAACCCTTTTTCCTTGATGTTCTGTTGGATTTTAATAAGTTGTAGTAGGAGTTGTTCTGAAGCTGGAGACCATGTGGTGCATGTTCTGAGTGTCACAGACATGGGAAACCTAACTACAACAGTAATCAGAGATCCACTGAAAAATAAAACTTGTACTACAGTAGCCTGGCCTGTTTGTTACATATGTGACACTTAATTTTGACTGAGAACTAGACCTTCATCTTAGTATAAAATCAATAGTTGTCTTTTGTTGTATGTAGGCCTTAAGGGCTTTTCTGCATAGTCTACAGTGCAAGTGATAATAAAAAATGTTGTATAGGAATGTTTTTAATGGCTGTATTATTCTTGAACAACAGTAATTAAAAATTTGCAAAAGTTAAATCTAATTTTAGAACAAATGCTGTACCTTCTACTGAGCTGATCCACATAGCTCACAAAATCTACCTTGTGTGTGCTCTGCATACTGTAGGTACCTCAGCTACAGCAACAAGCTAACAGCATTAATGCAGCTAACAGAGGGGATTTATATGTTAATGGTTTTGTTCCTTTTTGTGGAAAACATGGATCATCTCTTTAGAAACAAATTACCACTTTCTTTGTTCTCATTTTATATTTTTGCTTTTCAGGTTTGCTTTCCATTTTCTTATCTTGTTTTCTATTTTGAGGTAATGTTTTTGTAATCTCAAACCCTTGCAGAAGCTGACAACATCAATGTCTTTGAATGAGATTTTTCCTCTTCCCCCATTGCCTCACTCTCCTTCCTTCAACTTTCTTACATCTTACTCCTTACATCTCTCATATTTCCCAAAACTTCAATCTCTCCAAATCCTCTGACTTTGCTATTGTCTGACGATTACATTTCATGCATCTGTCTCAGTTAAGCGTTGCTTTATTTCACTGGTTTTGATGCTGTCTCATCTTTACTATTTTTGGTATGAGTGCAGTAAGGGAATTTCTGTGCTGTTGGAAATACCTGTAAGCAGTAAAATTAGTGCTTGCCAAGTAAAAAGGGAGATATATTGAGGGACACAATTTTAAGGAACATTACAGGTAATGTGGGATAAAATGACAAGCTGTAATGCAGAATAGCTTTTTTGAAGTTTCACCATTAAAGCTGTTTCTCTCACTTTGTTTAACATTCTTCATCCTGTGTGCATTTTATCCTATCTCGGTTTTAAATCTGATGTTTGATATTAAAAAAAAAAGAAGGTAGAGATGTAACTCAGGTTACATATGAACTACAACTTTCAGTTTGAAATTCCCCCACATAGACATTTGACCCACAAAAATTAAACACTCTTTAACACAAATATTGCCTTTCACTGAGACCATAATGCCTGTGACAAAGTTGGTTGGTTGCAATGTATTTTTTCCCGGTGTTATCTCCCCAAAATGACTTTGTGCATTAACTGCAAAAGATGTGGGGGCCTGTTGTTCATAGAGCACAGCGTGGTGTGTTATCCAGGTGCACTTGCTTACCTGCAGTTGCTGTTGCATTTGTTCAGTGTAGGCCACTGCTGTGATTGACTGTAGTGGAACTAAATAACACTTAGGATATCGTGTGTGGTTTGATCTCACTCTGTTGGACTGAAATGCCCAACTAAATTCATGTCAAGGGTTTCATTGGACTCTTATGTGCTACTGATGTTTTTATCACGAACAGTTAGGACTGAAGTTGGCCTTAGATGAAGTTTTATGACCTGTTACCAGTCCAGGATGTCTTCAGTTCTGTGCTCTTTCACAAATATTTTTAAGCACAATTCCACAACAAAGCTTTGGAAATGCCTGTAAGCCCTATAGAGTAAAAGGGAGGTACAGTCCTATGTACCCTAAGAGGCAGTCTTAATGTCAGAAGTTACTGCCTCTCCTTTGCTGCCTCTGTCATACCTCTTGATGTGGCAGAGCTGGGAAATAACAGAGGAGCTCACCTGCCCTTCAGAATAACATTTGAAGAAATTGGTCCCTCCCTCTCTCTGCATATCATTATGACATGACCATGCTTACGGTTGGGTTAGAACAGCTCAGACAGTAGCAAACTGAAGTGCAGGGCAGAAACAAGTGGGTAAAGACCACAAGGCAGAGGACAGAACTTCCTGAAGTCAGTAATGCTGGTGAAATCCAAGTGACATCTTAATAGTAAATATTATGGCTAGTGATAAGTATCTGTGGTTTGCTCTTATTTATCACAGTATCTATATCTAAAATACATAGTATGATCCCCATTCACATATTTTAAGAACTCAAAATTTTCTTTTCAGAAAATGAAAGCTAAAGAACAACATTTTTAAAAATACAGAGGAATCCCACTCTCTCTTGGTTGTGCAGTTCTGCAGTGGCATTTTTTAAGGTAGTAATCTTTCTGAGGGGAAAGATAAATACACAGATAGTACAACCTGAAAACTGCTGCATGTTCAAGGCAATAAAGCAGGAAAATAATTAAGCAATCTCAAATAAAAATAGCAAGTTAGTTTCTCTCATTCATTTTGTAATTTTCAGTATAAGGATCCAGCTCAAGGAGAAATGGGTACAAACATGATGGGAATGTAACTGTTTCTTCATATTTTCTTTCACTACTGTGAGCATAGTTATATTTTTTTGTCTAAATGAACAGATGATTAGGGAGAAAACCAAACCACTGTACATATCAGGTTTCTATAATAGAAGCTGATAATATGGCCATTTCCATTGCAGAATGTCTCCTCAAGTTTGATTTTTTTTTTTTTTTTTAAATTTTGTATCAAAGCTGTTTATTTTTGAAATGAGTGGAAGACAGTGGAATGTCAGAGTTATGCCATCCGGTTTACTGCATATCCTTTTGTGGTGTTGAAGGCAAACGCAATGCTTTTCAGTCAGTCTGATCCAATCCCTTGTCTCTTCTGGTGGAGTAGAGAGATCTCTGAGAGTGTGAGGCCTGAAAGATAGTTGTGGGCTTTTGTAAGCCTCTCTTGAGTGAGTTGGAGGGTAATTGCATCAAAGAGAACAGCTCACTTCCTTTTGCACTGCCCACTGCAGCAGGGCAGTTTTTTTTCTTGCAGAGAATAAGGGGGCAGACAATGTGTGTTTATGCCTAATAAATATTCCTATCTTCAGAGATTGTGTACTGGAGTAAATTCAGTTCATGATTCAAGTGGGACTCGGTACTGTTCAGCAAAACCAATGCTAATTGGATTTATATAGTCAATGGTTAAATTAAATTCAGAAAAGGGAGAAGTGTGGCAGTGACTGGTTCACTCAAGACAGGAAGAGAAAGATCTTCCTCTGCTTTTAGCAGAAGAGAGGAAGAAAAACTCCATTGCACAGCTACCTCTGAATATCCTTCTTACTGGGATCAAAATTGACAAGGAATCTGTTTAAATATTGAAGTGAAATAACACGGTGGGAGTGAGGAAACCACATGTCACTTAAACTGCAGGATGCATATCCAAAACAGTATTGGAGGTGCAATCAATAATGAATATGAAAGCACTAATTTCCTTCTAAAACATTTGTATGCCAATTTTAAACATCCAAGGTCAAGAACACCCACCATGTGTATAGATAGTGTATAAACTGGTGCTTGCAGTTTAGACAATTTGCTTGTTCTTTTCAAAACGTGTAAAAATAGTCTTCTGATATCTGTTAAAGGGCAGCGGCAAAAGAAATGTAACTTTGGAGAACATACAACACTGATATACATCCATTCCTATTTAAAAAAAACCTGTTCAACATCTGATAATCGTTAATAATTCACTGTTCAGTTATTAGGGATTTTAAAAAGAATGCTTATGTTTAGGAAAAAAATATATTGTATTAAAATATCCTGTTTAAAATGCAGGAAAAAGCTGTTTTTTCCATGATTGACTACTGTTTTGACCCATATAAAATACGGTAAAAAGATCATGGTATCATCAATAAGAGTGCTCAGAAAACACTGAAAACAAACACTTGATCAAAGCTGAATACAGTTTGAAGATGCTGTTTGTAAGTATAGATTATCCATCACTATCCTATTTAGTCTCCATCTTTACAGGGGTAGTGTGCTCCAAGGCAGCTTGCACTCATGCTGTTAGTTACAGTGTTCAAGTGCTCTGTTTATACATAACACAGCAGTACTTAAAATAAGGTTGTCATTCTTTAAGCAAGATCTTAAAAAGGGAAAAATAAAAGACCCAAAACAACTGAAAAACCAACCCCAAATTTAACCCCCCTGAAGGCATGGTGAGGGCTGGAAGGTATTCATAGAATCAAAACCACGAGCTGCAGACAGGAAGCAGCTGCTAGAACTCCCTCCCCCTGTGCTCGCTTTGGGGAGTCTCTGGGCCTTTTGGACAAAATGAACCAAGAGATGAGCAGGACTGTGCTGCTTGTGCAATTTGGACTTTTTCAGATCCTTGTAAGAGCAAAGCTGTCAAGGGGAATCTTTCATACTTTTGGATTAGCAACTGTAGCCTCGTCACTGACCTCAAACTTGGAAAAGAATGGGATCTTAAGCATGATTTGTGTTTAATGTGCATACATTTGTGTCTGTAATTGGGTATTGATTATTAAAGACTTGCTCATTATGGTCCTAATAACATGGCATTGAGTTTTATGGATTCCTGGAGAGCATTTGGTTTTGTTTCTCCTCCTTTAATGTTTAGGATTCATGTGTGCAGTTAGTTATGTCAGCCAGTCCCACTTATCTAGTTCAGGAGTTTGCATGATCAGACTTATCACCCCTGATAAAAGGGATAAAATGTTAAAAATGTTCAGTGTGCAAGAGGGGAAGGAGGGCTTTGATTAGTGAGGGGTCCAAGCAGCCCTTTGCTATTGTTGGAAACAACATTTATGTTTTTAACTATTGACCTGGAGAAAAATGCTGTAGATACTTTACATCTGTAATGTAAACATATGACATCAAGTGTTGCTTGATCTAATTTAGAGATGTGAAAAGAAAACAACAGAACTCTGTTTTGGATATTTCTAACTTAATGTCAGATATTCCATTTTGACTAAAAGAGGTAAATATGCTTGCCCTTAACTTGTCCATTTGGATATCAGGTCATCTGTTCTCATGTCTTCCAGGGTGGTTTTTAAAAATTGCGTTCTCCTTTCTCTCTGTCTCTGCCTGCCTTCCTGGTGCTCAGTTACCCTCCTCACCTCTGGTTCTTACGAGGCTTTGGAGAAAACATTGCATCTTCTATAATTGTTGATTCCCCAGGGCTTTTGAAGTCCCAGCAGTTTGCATCTCTGTAGTTAGCTTATCTACAAACAGAAAGAGGCAACACCCAGGAGGTTTTTTGTCTTGGCTACTTTTTTTTTTTTTTCCTTCTGGAGAATCTTTCCTGCCACTTTATTGTGAAGACTCTATGGAGGCCCTGGAGAAAATGGGTACTGGAGGAGGCTTCCCTAGGGCAATTCGTGTATGGTATGAAGGTCGGCATGCCTGGAGCCAGCAGCACCTCTGAGCTCTCCTCTCGCAGCTGGGAACTGGGGCTCAGTGCTCAGAGGAAATGTGCATGACTGCCAAAACCAGCTTTTACAGCAGTCTTACCCTTGCTGCCTCTGCATGAAAGCATTTGGCACCTGGTTGCAAACCTTTTTTTCCAGAGTTGCTGGCAGGCTGCTGTCAGTCACACAGACTTGGTTCGGGGTCATGCATTTCTCTGCCATGGGACAGTTGGTCTATTTTCCTTACTGCTACTATGCCAGCGCTAAGCCTTGATGGGAAAGAGGGATGAAGTAGCCCTCAGATGTGTTTCCTGAGGATGTAGCCCAGTGGAAATGGAAGAATGGACATGGAATGAGAGAGGCCAGAATCAGGGTAGCTGAAGGTAATGTCAGTGGGAAAGCAGGCAGCATCCCACAGCTGGTGATTATCCTGGTGGAAAGTAAATCTGGCTTTCCTTTGGGTTGCACCTATCAGTGCTCTACACCTAAAGCTTGGATTTGATTATTTCAATGAGATGAAAATCTGTATTTGTTTAATGAGCCCCAGACCATTACATGTCTACCTGCTAGAGGTCTGCAGTCTGCTGAGTTCCTAAGAAGATGTTGGTGCAGGTGCCAGTTGGTGTAAATTGTCTTTCACATCATTGTGTCTGTATGACTTTGATTCTTCAATGCATGCTATCACAGTATTTAGTAAAGGCATATTTGCACAGCTGGTATTTCAAATTTGCTTTTTGTTTTTAAGGGCCTGTTAAAGGTGCCGGTATGGAAGATGAAGGTTTGCTTTTAGGTCGTGGTTTTTCTTCTTTTTTTTTCTTTGTCTCTTCCCCCCCCCCCTTTTTTTTTTTCCTTCGTTCTTCCCCCCTTTCTTTCTTCTCTTTTTCATGAGTTTTCATTCATTTTGCCTTTTGGAAAAACCCTCATCCTTTTTCCTTCCCTAGAGGCTTGTGGTTTTGATTAAAACTAACCTGAACCAAAACAGACTACTAACACAGTACCCGAACAAGGCAGATGGAGAGAAAATGTTCAATTTAACTTATGAACATGCTTTACTTGGAATAATATGCTCATTAGATCAGCAGCTGTGTAATCACCCTGGAGTTGTCTAGCTACATCTCCTTTTTTTTTTTTTTAACATCTGTTAACCAAGTCAAATGTAAATTTAGCAGTTCTTAGAGGTCTTTTGGTTCAAAAGTTAGTGATGAATTAGTGTAAAATATTAATATATATTAATATGTCTTCCCCGCCTCCCCCTTTCCTCCCCTCCAAATGAAGTATTGATCCAGGGCTGCCCAGAGCCTGGTAAACTCCACAGTAGCAAATGATAAACCTTCTTCCTTAATATAAATAATTTGAGAATATGTATAGCAATTTCATCTTATCTCTGAGTGACAGAGACATAAAATGATGATTTCTCTTTCTCCTCCTCCTCACCAATCTGATGTGTGAGTGAAAACAGCTTAATGGAAACTCACTCAGCATGTGGGCACGACTAGTAGTTCTGGCTTTAAAGTGTCCTGGATATGTGGCACTGAAAATTGGCCTCATAAGAGCCCTACCCTTGTGATGCAGAGCATATATTACTTTGTGTTCTCTAGGAACACTGGAGTTCTATTTGCATTAGCCTTGATTTTCATAATCTGCCCAGAGCTCTGGGCAGTGTATGCACATATCCAGATAATTAATATGTGCGGGTACACATCTCAAGACTTCTTACCTTTCAATAATCCTAATTTGAGTCTCTAAAAGATTCTGTGGTGAATTTTCCCTGTGAAATTAAACCCTTTTATATTTGTCATGCCAAAACCAATATGCCCTTCTTTCAATCAAAGGTTTCAGGTTATAAAGGGAGGAAAAAAGCCGGAAAATGTAACATAGCCCTGATAAGTAGTCTTAAGTATGTGTGAGCATTTTATATTCATGGTTGTCTTGCTGATAAATTTTACTTGGAAACCATTTGGAAGCTTATGTAGTATTTTTCTTGTATGACAACACATCCTTTATTAAATGAGCAAATGCCTTTTTTACAGGCTTTTGAAGAAATTGATTCTTGAAATGACAGTGGTTACTTACACTGATACTGCATGCACAAGTGAATGGTGCTAAGATTTTGTCAAGCATGGGGAGTAAAGCATCCTTCTTTCTGGGTAACAAATTACAGGTCTGCTCACTTCTCTGAAAAAGCAAACAGCAACTCTGTAGTTTCCTTTGAGAAGGTAGGTATCTACACCAGTGTTATGCAGCCATCAGGCTCTCTTCATGGCTAGAGTTTAGCTTGAGAGTAGTAACAACTACATGTGAAACAGGTATTTTTATAATCTACTTACACTGCCACACTTCATTATAACTCAAAGTCAGCCAACCAACCAGAACTATTTCAAAGTCTGTTGATAAGGGGGCATATTAGACATGTAATTACAGATTTAAAGTTTTCTTGAACATAAGAGTGCTCTTCCAACCCAGAGGCTGGAATGGAGACAGACCACAGCCAAGGAGCTTATCAGCTCATCTGAAGGATTAATTTTCCTATAGAGTTGAAGATTTTTCTTCCTCCAAAATTTGATGAAGTAAAATAAGACCTGTTCATGAAGAAACCCATGTGAATGTGTCAAAAATAGGTTGGTATTGGAAACATTTCTGTTGGCAGATAACTGCTTTATGTTATGCTAGTGTGTTTCCACATGTCTGCTAAATAAATTCACTTCAAGGGAGGGAGTAAAGCTAAGTTTTCAACAAATTGCAACACTCAACTACTAAGCTAGATGCCCAGACTTCGAAAAACTACTTGATGCATAATACAGTTGTGAATTCCTGGTGACTTCTACCATGTCATAAAACACATCCTGATTTAAGTGCCTACACAGAAGCAACTGCTTTGATAATCTAACCACAAGTAAGTCTTTCTAGGTTTTATTGGCGTAATCTGTGAAACTGTTGCCATCAACATTTGTTGATCACATAATATTTTCAGTTGAAGTAAACATCAGAAATACAAATATGGGCCTAGTCCTTACAGCAGCTGTCAGAAGCAAGAAAATGTTGCCTGTTTGGGCAGACAGTGGGTTGCAAAATGATTTACTTCTGTTTCTTCTAAAAGTGGAAAAGTACTTTTAAAATTTACTTCATCTGTTTTTTTAGCTGCGTGATTTGCAAGTTCTTCTTTAAACAAACAAGATTAAAAAGGGACACCACCAAAATATAAAGACACATTTTAAACTCAGACGCACCACTGCTATGGAAAGAAGTAAAATAGTCCCTCTAGTGTACTGCTGCTGTAAGCAGGCACAGGAATATCTGATGTGATTTTCTGAAGAGTATGGCTGCAGGAAATTACAAAATAGTGTTTTGGCAGGGAGTATTAAAGTTCTTACATAAACTGGAGACTCTGACCTACAACAGTAAGTCAAGTAAAACAATAATAAATAATAAGCTGAAAAAAATGCAGTTAGAGTAATTAATGAAGTAGAGAGTTAATGTGTAGTGTGAGCAGTGCCTGAAACATGAATGAGGAGCAGAGCCACTCACCAGGGTGTGGGCTGAGGTGTGCTTCCTCTTTCAGGACCATAGATTTGAATTTCATGTTGTATTTTGCATCAACTGGCTATGTACTGAAAAACAAACTTGGCTGTTCATATCTTCTTGAAGTGAGCGTGACTTTGATGTGACTTCTAAAAACTTGCTTAACCTCTCTGATGGTGTTAAGCAGTGCAAAGGAGCCGTACTGAGGCGGGTGCAGTGAGGCTTCCTTTTATATCTGGAAGTCTCTCGCTAACATCTCTCAGTGTCAACTTCCCTGCAGGAGAGTTACAGTTACTAAGTTTTCAGTGTGCAGGAATGTAGATGTTGTAGAAACGTTTCTTTTTTCATGTGTCAATGCTACTCTTTACTCGGTATCTGTTTTTTGCTGACTGTTCCAAGTAATAGTGTGTGCAAAGGCTCTGCAGCCCTTTGTGCAGTTGTTTATCGCAGATCAGAGCCAGGCATGGAAGCCCTGTTGTTCTGGACTTTGTACAAGCCAGGAGTGCTAATTTTGAACTTAAATTAAGATCCAGTTAAGCGTCATTCAAAGGTACAGGAGCATCGGTCAGAGTCCTTGCTGTGGAAGAAAACTGGGCAATCATTTAGGGTTAAATAGGTAAAAGGGATTAAAGCTCTGCTGAAAGGAAGAGAACAAGGCAAAAAAAGCACATGAAAAGCATTAAATTGAATATTATGGCCTTTAATGTGTATTGGTACATAGTAATTTTGGAGTTCAGAATTGTACTGTATTACAGGCTCCCTCATGCCAACTGTATAGGGCTTCAAACTAGCACTGTTTTGAAAACCTCCTGAGTCTTTTCTTTGTGAGTTTGAAAATCAGACATTTTTCTGGATTTAATTTTGTTTTGATGAATGACTATTGAAATTCTGATCATTTATCTGACAACTCAGCCCATATATAACAGCAACCATGGACATGGACCTTGAAATTTGGGGACGCTTAGTTGTTCCTGCAGTGGCTTGGAACCAAACAACGGAAACTTCATGTGGAAGGAGAAGCTTTCTTTTCCTCGCTTTATGTTGGAGCAAAGGCATTTACATGTATGTGATATTGAAATAGTGTGTTGCCCAGAAGTAGTAGTTTCATGTGTGATTACTGGTGTGAGTATTCTGGACATTTTCTCAGAATTCTTTAAGGAAACCATAACTGTGAGGAACACACCCCTCAGTAGGCACAGTTCTGTTTCTTAACAGAGTGCTGTCTTAAGCTTCTGTTTAGTAAAAGTGGTCAGTGGGTGAACATTACCTTTTCTTCTGTGGAAGTTATGTCTGTATTTTAATCTTAACTAAAGACTGATGTGCTTAATGGTTTTAAGTTCTGAATTGTGTTATTTTGAAATAAAATGGTGATCTCTGCCCATTACCTTTCCCCTTTTCGTGATACCAGTGTGGCCACACTTCGTCACTTAGTTCTGGAGAATGCAGTGTGTCTCTGGTGAGATGCTGACAGCTGTTGTGTTGATGACCATTTTTTTCTAACCAGATTATCTAGTGTTCAGTTTTTGATAGAGATCTGTCTATTGACTTCCTAGCTTGTTAGTTTGCTCTTCCTGCAGTGCCAAACCACCTCCCTTTCTAAGAGTGGTGAAAATTATTGGTAGTCTTTTGTTGTCTCTAGTCACATAGTTCCTTTCTCTGTCCTTTTCTGTGTGCATGTTCTCATAAACACTCCTCTGGCTTCCTCAGTGTGTGTGGGTGTCATCGTGTGTCACCATGCCCATCCCCTCCAAGTTTTCACGTCAGTTCCTGAAAAAGCTTTTCTATTCCTCTTAATTTATAAATCTTGCTTTTGTTTGTGTTCATATTGATAGCTGTAAAATGTGATTTGGCAGTACATTTTGGGAATAATATTTGCTAGTTACTTACCTAAAATTCGTAGTTTCATTTGTACAGCTTGGTTTTTTGTGTTATTTTGAAGCAACCATAATTAGCTGTGAAGAGTAAGCTGTACCTCTGCTGGGTTTGATTATTCTAGATAAGTGAGAATCCCTCTAAGGAAAATGGTCTGTGTGGGTGGAATAGTTTGCAAAAGATTTTTTATGTGCTGGGAAATAACATGTTAAAACAAGAAAGGGATATTCAGTTCACCAGACTTGCCCCCCTTTGTTTTTAACATTAAGCCTCTTTTCCCGTGATTTTGCCAATTAATGTCCACCCATCTGTTAGATCATTTTGCCAGCTACTGAATTTTCAGTTAACTTCTCATACTGTCTTGTCTCCTGTGGCTTAGCAGTCCTTGCAACCCTGCACTGGAATTCTTGCAGGTGTGCAGAGGCAGGTTCTGGTCTGGTGTGGAAACCACAACTCCCCTGCAACAGTAACACTTTGTAAAGGAGTGTTTTTTCCCTTTTGACCTTTTGATTAATGTGAAATAGTTTTTAATTAACTTTGTAATTTATTCAGTCAACTTTTATTCACAATTTCTAAAACATATTCTAGGCCATATTGCAATTCTTCTGTTCAAAGGGGAATATGTGCCCCAACCTTGGATTATGTTCATAGCATATTTATTTGTTTTTATAATTCTTTGTCTTTCCTGTAAGGCAAAATCAGGTTTTCTGTGACATTCATTTTCACAGCAGCTTGCATGAACCCCAAATGTTCCTTTCACAGGAGTAATTTAATGTTGTTAATTCTTAATTTTACTCATCTGCATATGAGATATGATTCACTTTGGAGGCTTTGTTACTTCAGTTTAAACTCTGTAGTTTGTGATTATTCTCTGTGGTTTTTACTTTGTCATTCTCCTGTGTAAACCTGTAATTTTCATTCCTTTGAGAGATGCACTTTTAAACTCTCTTTTATGGTCAGGGTAGTCTTGTAGTTAAAATTTCAAAAATAAACAGTTGAATTTGTAGACATGATTCCCAAATGCCTGTGAAATGTAGAATTGCTGTACTGAATTTTGATACTGCTGATAAAAACCTTCTTTGGAGATTTCAGCTTAATATTAATTTTAAGTTGAAAAGATCTAAGCTGAAACTTCTGGGAATTCCAGGGGAAACCTTCATTTGAAGCATAGAAATTCAGACAGGGTGTCATTTTGGGTCTTTTTCTCTCTCTAGCAAACAAGACTTGCCAATCTGATAGTTCCCAGTATACCAGAAAATACTCGTGACACAGAGGACATGCTGGGCAGAGTCAGAATAGGTCTGGTATTATTACAGTTGCCAGCAAAACAACTTCACCTTTGTGACCGTATGTGTGTGTATCCAACCCTCCTTAATGCTTCCCTCGCTTTTTGTATAGCCTTTAGCACTTACAGGACGTATTTTCTTAAAATGAGACCTTCCATGCTGCTGCCATATTCTAAAGAAAAGAAGGCTTCAAGGCTCCTTCGCGCAGCTTTGGCTGTGGGGCCGATGAAGAGATCGATGAGATCGATCCGTGCCCTCCCAGCCTTCTGCCTTGGCCTCTGGCTCCCTCTGCAGGCCACTGCGTGCCGAAGCTCAAATCCATACGATTTTCTTTCTGGAGCTACAATAAGAATCCCAAATATTTAGAACAGTCTGCGAGATAAAATTTGTTTACAAGTGCATCCAGGTCCAATTGCGAATCGAATGTCTGATTTGTGACATGTATTACCTGGTTCTAAATCGACTTAAATTAGCTTTTACTTGTAAAGAAGTAAAAGCTTCTCTTTGTGGTTCCAACACATCTCCCGGTACAAAACCACCTAGGACCAGCTAGGGGGAAGTCCGTGGAAGTTCGTTGCATTCAGTGTTTGATGCAGCCAGATTCTCTGTCTGTTTATATAATTTGAAGTAGTGCTGCTGGTAATGAAACAGTAGAGAACAAAATGTTTTATTACTTCTGTTCTCCAACTAATCACAGTTTGTTTCCTTCCTCTCCAGGTGATCGAAACACTTTCAAAACTTTCTCGCACTCCTATTGCATTAGGCACGGGAATAAGGTATGTTATTGCTACAATGGATGGTGGGAGTAATGCCTCTGGCACGGTGCTCCATGGAAAGGTTGTTAGAGGCAGTATAGGCTGTGTCCCCCACTTAGAATTTCTCTAGTTGTAACCCAGATTACCCAGTGGCAGCTAACCAAGGCTCTGGACCTCTGAGGAGTTATGAAAGGTATCTTCTACCTCTGGTACATTTACTGAAGAGCCTGAACTCTGTGTGCTTCTCATGCTGAAACTTGAGGTGAACAAATGAGCAGCTAGTATTGCAGAACTTGTGTGATAGTAGTGACACAGGGTCACAAGTCAAGCTGATGCAGTGCTGATTTATGTAAAGACAAAGGGGTTTTCTCTTCTTTCTTCCTCCAAGTTCGTGAAATTCTCATTTTCAAAAAGAAACCAAGAAAACCACAACAGACCTAATGTGACAGTTTTGCTGATTTCCCGCCCCCCAGTTGAAAAATGACAATGATGTGTATTAGTAGTGATTTATAGCAACCCCGTCCAGTAGGGTGTTTATTATATTAAGTGTCAGTTCACATATAGGAGTCTAAATACATATATACTGTTCATCAGAGAAAGAGAGGAACGTACAAACACATTAGCATGCAGTAATCTGTGTGAAAATCTTAGAAACCAGACAAAATCCCACTGTATGACTAGTCTAGTGCTGTGTATAATTAATGCTATATTTCTTTCTATAGGCCCTTCCCTACAGAAGAAAGCGTTGATGATGAAGATGTCTACAAAGGTCTTCCTGATTTAATAGAGTATGTTGTAAATATTTAATTAATGATTTTGGCTTTCAGTTGCATGCTATTACTTATATGATGTTATAGAACACATGGTGTTAATGAAAATGGGATATTTATTTGATTAAAAAGTGTTTTGTTAGCAATTATGCTGACCAGGAAGAATTAATTATGAAAGCTTGTTTGAATAATTGTGATACATTTGTGTATGTAAGGAAGCTTAGAATCAAATTCTGTGTTTCATGGAGGGGGTTGGTAGCAAAGTAAAAAAACAAATGTGTTTCTAAATTATCTCTATACTATGAGAATGCTTTCAGAAAGTTGAAATATCAATTTTAAGAGACCTAAGGAAATTGATTTGAACTTGCAAACAAAATGCATGTTTGGATCATAATTCAAGTGGATTATTTCCCTAAAGTCAATGAAATTGTGCATATGTATGCATTTACCTCTTTTGGGTAAGTGTTTGCAGGATTGTCAGGATACCCTTGTATTCTATGGCTAGGACCTCTCAAGATCCATTAGGAATCATGTTGGACAAGAGCTCAGAGCTCAGTGCCCCAGAGCTTGAAGCTCCCCCAGCACTCACCTCATTAGTGCTCCCCGGGCTCTGGACACACTGTGTGTCGCTTGTTGCAATGTGGTGAAGGAGCTGCTGTTCATATCAGGGATTTGTTTCCTTAGTGCGTGTGAAGAAGGGAAACACCACCATTATCAGCATTGCTCAATTTACTGCTTGCCCTGCATAGCTTGTCCTTGTTTCCTGCAGCTGACTGACTGTCTCATGGATAATTGCTTTTCACTCTGTGTACTTGAAGGTGCAGAAGGTAGAAGTTACAGTCTCCTCTGAGAGATCCAAGTGGGCTAGAGATGATGTCCTCATCTCTTAGATGTGGTGGCATTAGCACTGTTTGAAAATAATATTTCTACCAATTCTTAAATAGGTATATAAACTCAGTACTGGAAGACAGTCTTTAAAAAAAAAAGTTAATAAACCAAATAAATTGATATTCGTAGCTCTTCTTTTGCACCAAATTACAAATATTATTAACTGAAATTTGATAGTTGCATGCTGTCTCAATTGTGGAGAAAGCAATTAATGAGTAAGAAACAAAAGTGTCACTGAATGATGCAAATGGTCCACAATTTTAGTTTCTCTTAATTATTAGTGAGTGTATTTGGCTGAAATTAATTTAATTGTCCCTGAGTTTAAATGGTGTGTAAAGAAATTAAAAATAAATTTAAGTCTTTTTGTCAGAAAGAGCTGCAGTAGTTAAAGTACTCTGGCTTTTTGCTGGCTTTTGTTCCCTGGAGCAGAGGTGGTAAAATAGAGTTGTCTGCTGCATCTGACAGCTGCCAGTGTATAATGTGAAGGGCTGGCATACCATCACTGTGAGCTGAAATGTTAGACTAACCTGTTGGTTTTTAGTCTGAAGGATTTCAGTGTTGTCTTCCAACAGGAAAAATCTCAAAATTGTCAGCACATCTGATCCAGTTTCTATATTATTATTGTGACTGGAGTGCTTTCAATATCTTTTAGAGTTCTTTTGTAGACATATCCTGAGAAATAGGAGTAAAAGATATTATGGGCTTGATACTAGCACAAAGTAGGAAAAACTCTAGCAGGACTAATTCTAATGAAACCTGGATTAGCTGAGGGTAGATTTGAGCCTTAATTTATGCCTTATTTCTGTAGTCTGGGTATTAAGAGGACATTTCTGGTGAACTGTCTATAATTTTCAGTTTGATAGGTTACTTTTTTAATTTTTGAGTAGCTGAAAGTTGCCATGAGATAGTTAAGATACTGCCTTATGGCATGGAGGGACAGAGTCTCAGGTGCTGGCTCTGCAGACTTTAGTGTATTTTCACAGAATCACAGACTAACTGAATCTTCTGAGTTGGAAGGGACCCATAAGCATCGAGTCTAACTCTTAAGTGATTGACCCATGTGGGGATCACAAACCTACACCTTGGTGTTATTAGCACCGTGCTCTAAGCAATTTTACCCCAGAAAATCCTTTCTTTAGGCAGAGAGAAGACCTGTAACAGTGCCTGGCATCCCAGTGAAGTGGGATGCCAGGCAGAAAGGAGAGGCAGCTCCTCTTCACTGGATGTGTTGGGAGAAGGGTCAAAGAGAAGAAGACATCTGGATAGTAGCTCATGACAAAACTGCCCCCATGTGTTGCTTCTGCTGTATGGTTTAGGTCCTGTGTGGTTCTAAATTCATGCAGTCTTCAGTATTGTGTTGATTTTGTACAATTGTATTTTAAATGCATTGAGAAAAGAAAATTAATGGACTTAATTTCCCTTAATGAGTTCTTTTCATTAGATATTCAAATAATTAATGTTTGTTTACTGTAGAAACCTTTTTTATGAGAAGTAGTCCCTTGCAGCTGTGCTGCACAGCTTTTTTCTTGTCTTGTCTTTTCAGTGAAACTGGTGTTGATGAAGATGAAGATTTGTATGATTGTGTCTATGGAGAAGATGAAGGTGGAGAGGTTTATGAAGACCTAATGAAAGATGAAGCAGCACAGCAACCTGTACGTTTTCCAATTCCATGCTACTTTGGAACAATAGCAGTTATCTTTTTGAAAGTTGAAATTATCTCTTTATAACTACTTTCATTGAAACTTCACTCATACTCAGCTGCATTGAGTTCTCATGTCCAGTGCTTTATCTCCTGTGTAAGCCTTCACAGGCTGTTTTGATAAAGGGTCAAACATTAACTACGGTAATTTTTTGAAAGAAATATAATTTTTAAGTGAAATACAGTAATTTAAGTTGGCTAGTTTTGAGTAGTAAAACTTACCAGCTGTTTTAAAAGCAATTAATGGAACTGCTTACTTGAAAGTGTCCTATCTCTAAAATTGTTAAAATATTGTGAAATGCTGTTGTTTGAGCCATAATTTGGACAACTAACCTAACAAGGACAACAGATTTGTTTCATACTAATGAATTTCTTGCTTATTCAACCATGTGGTTTTTGTTGATCATTAGGTTGCCATTATCTTGTGAAGTAAACTGTACCACTAAGTTTTCCCTAGCAGTAGCTGACCTTTGAAGGCAGTTTTTCTCATCCATATTGCTATTTGCACATTATTTCTTATTCCCTCTCTCCTTTTTTTTTTTACACTCAAATTCTAGAAGTTTATGGTACAGATAGAAAAATTGATATGTTAATTTCTGCCAGAAGTGTCTATGTGAATGATCTTTTCGGGTTAGGTGAGCACAAAACTGAAGTGAATGGTTTTAAGTGGAATCCCAGGATTTGTTTGCATTGCACATATGAGAGCTGGTGAACAAAAGACACATTTTGTGAATGGATATAAGCTATTGAGTACAGCAGTATTGGGGCAAATACCACAAGGGATCTGAACAGTATTGGACTCACAGAAGTAAAGGTGAAAAATAATTGAAAGTCTAAATAACATCAAATTCTAATAGTTTATTGAGATAACTGTGTTAACTGTGACAGTCTCTGCTTCCCCCTACCAAAGAATTTGAGACTAAAGACTTGAGATAAGGGTGATCATCAGATGATGATGCTTGCAAAGGACAATTCTTCTGATAAGATTGTATTTTTGCAAAATGGTTACTTGTGTCTGCATCTGATGAAGATGGCACCTTAACATTTGTTGCGGGAAAATTAAAAAACTGCATGAGTTTGGTTTTCAAGAAGCATATCTGAGATTGCAGCATGTGGTAGATGAGAGAGAGAAGCCATGTTCCACTTGCAGGAGCTGCTTGTAGAGTCATGTGGAGACAGAGAAGGGTGAAGGAGATTGGTCAAAGCAGCAAACAAGTGTGAGCAGTGACCAAGCTTTCTGTGCCTGATTTGCAACTTGGCATCTAGTTGAGGTGGTAGGAGTACATTTCCCACAGTACACAGGTGATCAAGCAGTGTCATAGGGGCTGTATGTGGCTCATGGACAGTTTAAGTGTGGCTTGCTATTTGCTGTGGTGTGCTTAGCATGTATGTCAGGTAGCCCGGTAGCAGAGAGAGGGAGGGGAAGGAGTCTAGCTCTTGAACACAGCAGTAGCTAATTGTTAAAATTTCAAGTCTAAAAGTTTCCTGCTCTTAGAAGAGAGAAGTGTTTTGTTCAAAAGTTTCTTTTTGTTTGTTTTGTTCCCCCCCCTCCCAGTGGAAAGAAGTGTAGTACTAAATTTCTAGTCCTCACTCCCCCTGTATGTGAATAACATCTAGTCATCAGGTGTATTTAACATGTAGCAATATGGATTCTCTACACTGGGAGAAAATAGGTAAGAAACAGCCAGGGATATGCTGAAGGATAATACAAATCCATAAATAGGCTTCAGAAAGGATGTGATAGTACTGTTGCTTATTGGTTTAGGAGAAAACATTTTGGATCGATTACTGCTTTTAATTGCAAGAGCCTGTCCAGTTACTATGTGAGGTCTCCAAGCTGACCTGTATATCTCCAGCTCTTCTAAGTCTTGCTTGACACAAATGATTCCATATCTTCTTCCAGTTGTTTACTCTTTTATTTGAGATCAGATTTTATTGAGGCTTCAAGTTATTGATGCTGTAATGCTGTAAATCTGATCTTTGGTAAGACTGCTTGTAAACTATTTTTATAGAGTTCTGGGCTGATAATTACTTCAATTTCCTATGAGTCTGGTGGTTTACATGGAAAAATCCCAGGGTCTCTTTGGAGACACACACATACATATGTAAGAGCTGAACTTGGAGGTCACTGCACTTCCTGATTTGAGGACATACTCCTATTGTGTCTGAAGAGAAACCTCCCCTTGAGAACTAAAAGGAGAAAAACTGTAAATAAGTGCAGGGATTAGACCGAATCCAATATTTATGGCAATGCAAAGTTACTTACATGATTTAGCCCCATTAAGTTTAATGGAATTATTAACTGCTGAGTATTTTAAATAAGATTTCTCAGTCTGGATGTAAATTAAATGTGACCTTGTGTTTCAGCTTCCAAAGTACATGCAGATACTTCAGCATTTTATGTCTAAACATTAACTTTTCATAATATTATTTTGATTTTACTAAAGCCATCAGCTAATTGAACATTAAAATGTTCTTGGTTATTGCTGTCATCTTTGGAGGCTGCAGTACTCAGAGAATTTCAGGAAGCAGTTATCCTAATTGCATAATTCTAAACAAATAAAAACATTTGTTATCCATTAGGTGCCTGTTAATGACTTAAACTTGACTCCATTGTAATTGCAGAAATATACTGAAAATGACATAAGAAGCTGTTGTCTTGCTGAAATAAAGCAAACGGAAGAGAAATACACTGAAACTCTGGAATCGATTGAGAAAGTAAGATGCGACTCATAGAGTTGTAACATGCATTTTCATAGCGGTCTAGAAAATACAAGTACAAAAGCCAATGTTTATGTAATTTCTTTTTCTTGCAGTTTTTCATGGTGCCATTGAAAAGGTTTCTGTCAGCATCAGAATTTGATACTGTTTTCATCAATATTCCTGTGAGTAATTGCATATGTAATGAACAGATATAAGACTCAGAGCTGATTGTGATATATTTGTGTTGTATGTTACTGTACAAAATGATTATTTGAAATACAGTGCACAGTGTGTTTATGTGGATATTAGATGATAAGGATGTGCACTATTCAATTTTTTCTTTCTGCTTGAGGGAATAGGGTAAGATAAATAGTGTTACCATGTCAAATAGTGAGTGATTAAAAGCTAATAATTTCTAGAAATGGATTATCTTTAAATAAATGCTGGTATTTTAGTGATGGTACAAAGTTGTGACTGTTAAGTTACCTATCACTGTGTACTGAGTGTCTGTAGTTGCTCTTCAAAAGCTTGTAACTGCTCTGACTCTGACGTCATTGCAGACCCTTGAAAGTTAACATAACTCGGTTTTGGATTTGGAATCTGGTGCTGGAAAGGATAAAGAAATCCTATGTGAACTATCTAGGAGACCTCTTATTTGACTGAAATAATAATGGTTTCTGTGATTGGTACTTTGCTGCATTTATTTTTGGCTTAATAATAATCTTATGACAATTTATGTACGTTTGTAGTTGATATAAGTGTTCAGCACATGTCTTTACTCTGTCTGATTTTAGAGGAAGATATCAGACATGGTCTGAAGCCTCTCTCAACACAGACAAATGAAAGTAATGTTCTTTTATGAGGCCTACTGTAAAGAAAGGGTCCCCTGAGTGTGGCCGATGGGCCACATCAAACCTTTATTGCCTGTAAAATATCACCTCTGTTTTGACCATCTCTGGTGTGTCCAACAGGTTCTCAGAGTTGTAGGAGGAGATGCTGGGGATTTTATTTTATCCAGCGGGAATCTGGTCTGTCTGTAAGAATGTTTTAGTTGCTGTTCCAGCATCGTCCTGATAGAAGCTAAATTATGACAGTTATTACACTGATGATGATACCTGACCCTTTGCCATATTTGTCCCACTAGTAAGGTTTTCACCCTGACTCTCAATTGCTGTCATTTCCTGACTATTAGTCCAAAACACTGCCACAGATCTCGGTAACCAACTTGTCTTCTTGAATTACATCAGCTGCCCATAGAGATCCTTTTTGCTTTTGAAAACAAATTTATATTCTGTCCTACATTAGTGTTTCTTATTCATTGCAATAAGACCATGATATGCCCTATCTAAGTTACTGTAAACCTCTTTCCTAAGGCTCTGTGTGCCCAGGCATGTTGACTTACGTTTGTTGAAAGACCTAATTCCAGGTAATGCGAAACACTGCACAAGGGTACGAAAAAGGCTTGCATGCTGTAAGCACAGAGAGGTCAGCCTGCTCACTACTCCTTAAAGATATGTAAGGGGATCACATAAGAACAGTAAAAAGAACAAAACCTGTTTATTTTAGTCTAGGGAGACATACAGTAAAAGTTCAAGTTGTTTTACTTTGCTTTTTGTTGTCAGCATTCAGTATTCTGCTGTTAGAAGATGGTGCTTATTTCTGGCTCCAGGAGCATTTCATAGGCATCCAATAACCTTAAAAGAAATATAGGACTTGCCTAAGCCAAAAGTACTTGCAAATGCTTTGTCTGATCAGACCTTATCTGTGTGGCAGTTCCTCAGCAGGAAGGCTGGAGGGCAGTGGAAGCTTGTTTTAAACTAAAAATAGCTGTTACACAGAGCTCTGCAGCAAACTGCAATGTGGAGAACAAGTGCTGTGTTCTCAGAACAGGATGGCTTTTTCTCTGTTGAAGGGTTGTGGTGAAGAATTGTTTCCTTAGGGTGGTGCTATATTCCTTAAATCGTCTCTAAAAGATGTTTGCTGGACAAAATCAATTGTTGATGTAAAAATACTTTATTTTTAAGAAAAAACCCAAACCAATTACTCCAAAACACTCAGCAGTCTAAAGAGAGTGCCTTTCACTAGGGCTCGTATTTCAAAGTTTTGTCCTATAAAATGAATGTATGGCTCTATATTTGTGTATTTCTATGTCTATTTATATGTAAGTATATATATATTTGTATGTACGTCTATGTATATACACGTATATACACATGTAGATGCATGTGCACTTATGCATGCATTTGAATTATATATATGGACATAGAGAGAGAGAGATATGGAAGTGCATGTAACAGATACTGAAGTGTTGGAACTTAAATTAACTTTGAATGACGTTAACATCAGTTTAATTTAAAGCCGTACTTTGAATTGGAGATAGCAACTCAAAAAGACATGTTGTCCCCGTAATATGAAGCTGTTTTTCAGGGATATTGCTTAGTTGAGTCCCTGTGCACTCCTGAGAAAATGTACTCCCATAATATATCATTTGGGAAGCATTTCTGTAATAACATCTTTGTGTACTGTCACTTAAGGTTCTGAGGATATGTCCATACAGTTGCTAGCAACTGAATTTGATCTGTCTCAAGATTTTGCTCCCTCATCAGTGATGTGATTAATCTTGTACGTACTCTTAGTCTTCATCAGTGTGAAATGTTTTGACTTAGTTCACGACTCAAAATTGCGTATTATTTTTGTGGTATATAATTTACTGCATTAAATAATCATCAGTGGTTTTCTGTTTAAACAGTCCTCTCTTTTTCATTACAGTGGTGTGTACACTGCTTACATTATCCTGATTTCAAAACTTTTTAACCTGTTTTGACTTAATTTCTTGTGAATTTTCTGACAGTATCCATACAGTGTTAAGGCTGATGCAATCTCCTATAGTTTATGTATAATAATGAACAAGTAAGGTGAGTTGCAACTATAATCAGAGAGCAAATCTTTCTGCAGTATTCTTTTCTTTCGCTCAGACATTAGTTGCGTGCTGTATTGGGAAACTCATTATGATAGCAGTTAATTTAGCATTAGGACATCACTAATTGACCAATGTAATGTACAAAACTAATTTTTCTCAGCTCAGGGACATGAATCATTACTTCATCTTGTCACTAAAGCATTTACTTGACTTGCTTAATTTTAAAATTATCATTATAAAATGAAGGTGAATTAACAGTGCAAGTTCCAAGCTAGAATAAATTAGTCTCTAATAGGTAGTTCTTGGAGTTTAGTTCTTCGTGTTGCAGTATGTAGAACATGTCACAAACCTTGAAATTAGATTCTACTCTCAAATGATCTGTTTTCCAATTTATTGAAATTAATGGGTCTAACATGAAATAATTTATTTTTTTTAAATTCAAAGCTTTAAGCCATTCTGTTTTTAAAAGCTTTCCCCCTCCCCCTTACTGTTTTTAAGGATTTGGTGAAAATCCACAGAAATCTTACACAGGACATCAATGACTCCATTGTTAACAAAAATGATCAGAACCTATATCAAATTTTTATTAACTACAAGGAAAGGTAAGATTTAAGCACTCCTACTAATTGTGCTAATCTGAGCTCAATTTGGTATTTTACTGTATTTTTGTTGTATGAATATTTCTGAAACAGAATTAAATTTCGTGTCGGTGTCCTTATTAAGCTAGTTTTGGTGTTTTGAGCCTGGAAGTCAAAATGTAACCTATTGTTATATGAGCCCTCCCTCTTCTTAGCCCAGTTTTGGCAATGTTTTTACATAGACAAGTAACATCTATATTTTTAAGGAAACTTAAATATCTTATTTTGCACAGCATTTTTTCACGCAAATAATCCCTGATATTTTATAGCATGTTCCTGTATTGTTTAACAGACCAAAAAAAAGATATATATTAGGCATATTTTAGACCAAAGAAAGCAGAAGAGGTCATAATTAAAAGAAGAGAAAGCAGGTGTAAAAGAGAAGAGAGAAGAGACTGTGTTCTTATCTTACCTGCAGTCCAAGGTGTGACAGTAAAGCAAACACCCTTTGCCTTCAAGATGTGAAAGCAGCCAAGCTGGTAACAGGGGGGCTGTGGCAGCATTCCATGCCCTGCAGGCCAACTGCCAGTTTGTTTTACCCACCTTTTCAGATTGTTCCTTCTGCCAGCACTGAACAGCTGTTGGACTATATAGATGAACTCACATTCTTGTGGTACTGGACTGAAGAACACTTGTACTGTGGGCTGCAATGCTGACCTACCTTGAAGCAACCCTTGGGTTTTGGTTAAAAATTGGTTCCTTCTGGGACCAGCGTGGGAAAGACCTGCGGGTGCAAACTGGGCGATAGGTGAAGGAGGACTGTTGCAGTAAGAATAGGCTTGTGAGAAATTGGACAGCAGCATCTGGAAAACGTTAGACAGGAGGGTTTTCTGAGGGAGGAGGGTGTCCCAGACCGCTCATAAACAGTCCTGCCTTCAGAGACCCTGTGTCTCAGCTTCTGGTTTGGAGCAGGACATAGTTATTTCCCAGGCTGTTAGACTTTCTGCTGCTGTAGGAGAGAATTAGGGAAGTAGTTGTTCTGGAAAATGCTTCTCTCTCAACAGTCATTCTGAAATGTGTGCAAAAAGGGGAACAAAGGGCACTGAGAAGAAATATCATGTTTATATTATAAAAAAAGGAAATAGAGGTAGACTGTCCTAACTATATAGTGATTAAAAGTAATCAGAAACAGTAGGTTTTAAATCAATGTCAACACCTTATTGTGAAAAAAAGAATTAAAAAAGTGGGTAAAGGTTAGGTGAAAGAAAAAGAAATCTAGGAGACTACATGGAAGGCTCATGGGAACCCCCAAAAAAGGATCTGAAGAATACAGAAGGAATCACCTCAAGAAATATATGAAAAGGTCAAAGAAAAGAGCACTCTTTGCACTGGACTGGCAGAAGGAAGCACTCCTTACAGAGGCAGGAAACTCCTGTCATAAACCCAGGCTCATTCAGAAAACATTGCTTCACTTGACAACTGCTGAAAATTTCTTGAATTTTCATGCACTATTATTTTGATCTGAGAGTCACATGATATAACCTGATAGAAACTATGGGATCAATGTGGATAAACCTACAGGTTCTTTAAAGGATGGCTGTAATTAATCCTATTAAGCCTGTGCTACAGAATGTATTCTTTACAACCTTGGAAATCTACATTATTATAACAAACTGTTGTTCTGTTAAACAGAAGTTATTCTGCTTTTTAATGAATCCTATATTTATCAGAACATATATATATATGTGAATATTAAAGGAAATTGCAATGATTTTAGAGCATTTTGACCGTAGGGCAAAACTATATTCTCCTGAATAGTTTTCCTTATATTCATGTTGCCCCTTGAACACTGGCTAAAATCAATTCTTGCTTATTTAGGCACTGCTCCTTTTGAAAGAAGGATTGTTAACAATTATTTGTGAAAAAATGATCAAGGATTGTTCTTAAATAAGCAAATGTTCCTTTTGTTCTTTATCTCTTGCTTTGACTTAGGTTGGTTATTTATGGACAGTACTGCAGTCAAGTGGAAATAGCGATATCGTGCTTAGACAATATCTCTAAGACAAAAGAAGATGTTAAATTGAAGTTAGAGGTATCAGTATTTTTTAACATGCGCATATACATATATAAAACTGTGCGTTTCTGTGAATATGCCCTGCTTTCATTGAAGTAAAAAAGACTTTATGGTGACAAAATTAGTTGGACTGATAAGTGAATGTGTTTCTGTTTCTTTTCATTCTTTTGGAGCCTCTGATCAAACGAATGTGTGCACTGTTGCAGTACACATCCTGGTACTGACGTGAGTGAGTTCTACCACTGACACTGTCAGAGTTAGGGTTTGCTTCCAGGAAGTGATTATTGGTGAATACCCTTCTAGTTATCAGGGCATCTCATCTAGAACACAGTTGCAGAATCATGCAGGTTGGGAGGGACCTCTGGGCTGAACAAACCCTTGTCCCATGGCCTCACAGGGTTGTCTGCCACGACCCCTGGGTCATTTCCAGCAGAGCTGCTCCCCTGCTGAGCCCTCAGGGTGAGCATGTCCCTGTGCATACCAGGTGGAGGGCTTTGCCTTAGTGTGAGGTTTCTGTTGGACATGCTCTTCAGAGTGTCAGCTGCACCTCCAATCTGGTGATGTCTGCAAATCTGCTGTGTGTATTGTGTGCCTTTTCCTGCAGATCATTGCTAAAGACACTGAAAGGGGGGGGGCCCTGGGCAGAGCCCTCAAGAGCTCTACTTGCAACTGTCCCTCATATAGGAAATATTAGTCACTGCACTTTTTGAGCCTCATAATCTAGTCAGTTTTTTATATACCTGGAGCATAACATCCCAACCTGGATATTACCATACTGTGAGAGATGATGTTGAAAGACTCAGAAAAGTCAAGGTAGACTCTCCCCACCCATTTATCGATCTAGCCATTTCATTGTGGAAAGCAGTCAAGTAGGTCAAGCATTGATTTATCTGTGGTAAATCCCTGCTGGATATTCCCATATACCTCCTTCACTTCCCCAGAAGAGGAATTGCTCCACAATTTTTGCAGGAATTTTTGCAGAGGCTGAAGTGAGACTGACTGGCCTATAGTTTTCAAAATTACCTTTTCACTTTTTTAAAAATAGGTGTATATATAATTTTTTTTAAATTGCATGGAATGACTGATTTCTGTTGTCTTTTTTCTAGTCTCTCATGCATGTTCAAATATCTAAAAACAAGTGCTTAGACCCAGTCCTTTTTGCTTAGCAATTATTGCCATGTCAACTGCTTTCCTTCATTTTGTTGATATTCTTTATCACAAGTTTAATATAGTTGCTTATATGTCACTGAATTTTGATGTATATCATGTGAATAGTTTTGTTTTCTTGCTCTATTGTCTTATTCTTTCTTCTGCTTTGAACTAGGAATGTTCCAAGAGGGCCAATAATGGTAAATTTACATTGCGAGATCTACTAGTGGTTCCAATGCAGAGAGTACTAAAATACCACCTACTGCTCCAGGTAGTTTACTTTTGAAATTTAAAGGGGCTGAGAGAAAAACTGTGATTGTTTATTGTCAGTGGATTGTAAGAATGAGAGCTAAATGTCTTTATCAAAGGAAGGTGATTGATGTTTCCCTAGATTTTTACAAAATAAAGTTCAATCAAGTGCAGGGTTTCTCACACAGATGGTTCTTCAGAGCTGAAGCATACCTAGGGAAAAAAGAATGAAATACAATTGTTTCCCCCATAGCTGAACCTTTAATTCTTGGTATGTTTAAAATGATTAGTGATACCAAATTATAATCATGGTACTTTGAAGTGTGAACCATTACCCCCTAAAAGAGGAAGCTGGACCATACATACAGTGTACTTTTAAGATATTTCTTTGCTGTCATAAATTATAATTAAGCCATATTTATTTTGAAATGCTTCTTGTTATAACCCACAAAGCATTAGCTTTTGCAGTTAGTCCTGTAATAAGGGTGGAGAGTCTTATAAATTTAATTTGATAGCTGTGCCAGGAGACTCATTAGTTCAGCTGCAAAGAAAAGTATTACTATATTAGACTGTCAACCCTGCTGATGCTTGTAAAATGTCATTTTAAAAAGATCTACCATTTCTGTGTGGAGCATAATTTTGACTCTGCAGAACAACATGCATTCTGCAATATGAAATTTTTGAAATACTTCTATAAATGAGTCATCAATATTTTGATCAGTGGAAAATTGGAAAAAACCAAAATGAGTGGCACAGCTTCTTGAAAAAATCTTATGATATGAGTAATGATTTTATAATCAATGTATATTATGAAAAGATTATATACAATATGTCATTGTGCTATGTGTGACACTATAGTATATGTTGTACAAGAAAGAAGTATTTTATGGACTTGGAAAGAAAAAATGAGTAAATTATTCAAATTGTAATGTGAAGTATTGATACTTATTATTTAATTTCCCATGATTTTACTAACTTATGTGAGCTGAAATGTATGATTCTTTTCTCAAATTACAAAGATGAAATGACCTGTTTCCCCAAGATGTTACATTTTCACTTCATAAAGCCAAAAAGCCCCTGTATTTTCCATATGGGAAGTGACTAAAAGAATTCTTTGAACATGTACCTTTGATTTCAGTATCTCTTCTGAATCAGGTTTATCTTAGGTTTAATGAGACAGTGACTTCTTTTAAGCAGTGCACAATTTAGCTGAGGTTTTATTGCCAGCATGCATCCATCCCTCTCTGCGGACAAGTGAGTGCTTTGGAATGGGATGATGTACCATATAGCAATGTACAAATGAACTCGAGTGTTTACCTGGGCTTTCAGCATGCACATACAGTAATGATCTGATTTGGCAAATTTTAAGTGCTAGGCAGACCAAATTAGCTTCTCGTGATGGTTCATTAGCAGCTAAAGTCGGTGTTTAGGCTGTACAATCATTCTTAAACAACTTGCCAATTATCTCTCTGCAATAGTCCCCGCTCAGTGTTAGGCTCCTCACTCTGGAGATGAAAATGCGAATTCTTGGGTTGTGTTTTCTGGTTTTGGCTTTTTTTTTGGGGGGGCGGGATGAGCAATGACATTTTCAGTGTATAAACTGACAAACAGTGGGTGGAAAGTTTTAACTGCTCTGTCCCCAGGAGCTGGTAAAGCACACTACTGATCCCATGGAGAAATCAAATCTAAAACTGGCCCTTGATGCAATGAAGGTGAGTATTCATGGCAATGAAGTATTTATGTCTCTTGGCACTTAGAATGGTAGCTCAGAGCTGTATTTCTTGGAGGAGATAATGTTCTTTACAACAAATCAAACATATTTTCACAGGTCACCGTGAGCTTTGTGTGTCATGGCAAGTATATAGTCAAGGGCTTTGCTGCAGTCTGGGAAACAAGTTCAGTGGTTTTCTGAAGTAGAGGGTTTCTGAAGTGGAACTTCCCCATTCCAGTTCACTTTTGCATAATTTTGCTGTCATATAATAAGACGAAAAACAGCTGCTTCAATCCTGTTGGTCTCACTTCTGAAATTTAGGAATATTTCTACCTCTATAAGTCAATTCAAATCAAGGTCAGTAGTGAGATGGAGAGTTATCTTTGTTTACAAGACTTGTTTTTTTCATCTTAATATGATCTCTGTGGCTTTACCTTTGAAAGCAGTAGTGTCTCCCTGGAGGTAGAGTATCTGTCACCGTACTTTCACCTGCAAGTGGTACAAACAAATGCTTTATTGAATAGCTGTGCTGCCTTATGTTTATAATGTGTTCTTCTGCACAGCTTCAGGAAGGAAGCACAGTTCTCCTTTAGTTGGCTTCATGGCATAAATGGTGACATTCATGTGCTGGAATTGGGAAATTTTTTCAGTCTTTTGTGGGGAAAGGGGGAAAGAAGCCAACATGACATAAGTTATATTTGCTTCTGTTGTAATCTGTATGGTCCACAGAAGATGCTGAAATCAGACTAAGTTAGTTTTGGGTCACACAGCTGTCTTATATTTTGTGACCGTCTTGAATGTCTGGAATACAGACCAGCTTACAAATGAGATTTTGGTTCCCCTTTTTGTTATCCATTTTTGTGCAGTGAATGCAGAGAGAGGGACACCATGATAATTTCCTTTGGAGAGATGCCTGAAAAGAGATGGCACTGTGTTGCTTCCATCTAGTGGCAAGCTGTGCATCCTGGCTGCTGCTAATTGGCTAGGAAAATAATTTTGGTTTTTATTTATCCCTGCTTTTTCATTCCCATTTGCTGCCTTGCTTCGTTGTTGTTGTCTGTTGGACTGAAAATCAAAGAAATCTCTTGCCAGGGTGGCTGTGGCAGATTTGTGCTGGCTGGCAGGATGTAACCAGACAATTAAAAAACAAAAAAAACCCCACTCCCAGTCCCTCCCCCTCCAAACCTCCAAACCCTCCAAGGTATGAGCATCTCTCCTTAAGGTTGCAACATTGTTCCCATCCTCATTTACTGTAGTCCTTGCCATTGTAGTCAAAGTAACAGTGTAGCATTGGTGTTTTGCTTCTAACAACCCTGGTGTCTCTGCTTGAAAAGAAAATGGCTTTGGAAAAACTGCTTGCAAAGTGGTACTGCCCCTAAGGAAAGAAATTTTTAGGAAGGATTATGCTGTTGGATTTCTTCTAGCAGCAAGAAAGGAGGTTATTTAATTTCTAAACTAACTTTAAAGACTGACGTGAGTGTATCCTGCACAGATCCATTTGGGAAGCTGGCATAATGATTGTAGCTATTCATAGATTCTGATTAAAAACATCTTAGGAAGATGTATCGTCCTCCCACCCTCCAAATTTGTGACCATATTGAAGGGATACTTTAAAAGCAAGATAGGAAGATCTGAATGCCTTTTCCAACTGCTACTCTCAGCATCCCTGACCTTACCAATTCTGTCTCCTGCTCACTCCTCATCTCTAACCATAAACAGAGAAGCCCCAGCAAATTGTCGCTATTGCTCAAGCCTGTTCAGAGCATTTAAAGGCTTTAGTGAAATGCGTACAGTACATGTTCTGGTAAAGGGCACAATAATGATCTCAACCTGTGACTTCAGGTAGTATATCCCCTCTAAAACCCCTTTTAAAATCTGCTGTGTAATGACTTCTCTCTACTGTGCAGCAGTAAGAGCAAAATCCTACTACTGGAGCTGTAGCTGCTTCTCTTCTAATGAGCACCCAGGTTTATGATACGCTTACACCTTACATTCTGGTTTTGAGATGCCTTACATACGTTTTCTACTCTATGCTCTATTTACCTTCTATTTATGCTTCTGTTTACCTCAGATATTCAGTGTTGCTGACTGCTTTTTTAGCAGTGTGCTGCAGAAATTACATTTCCATCTTTAATCTTGTAAATAAGACCTTAATGAAATTCAGAAAAAAATCAGCCCTTTTTTACTCTTTATTACTAGTTTCCCTCTTGATACTAAATGTGTGTTTCAATAGATATAATGAAGAGAGTTGTAAATATTTATTTAGGCATGCATAATGGTAATTCTTGAACATTAATTCAGTAATTTCAGAAGAAATTACTAAATATGCTGATAAGTTAAAGATAAAATTAGAAATAAATTTGTCAAAATAATGTATTAAATTAGCCTGTTATAGAAAATTATTTTTCCCTCCCTTTTGCTGTTGATACTCTAGGACTTGGCTCAATATGTAAATGAAGTAAAGAGAGATAATGAAACTCTTCGTGAAATTAGACAGTTTCAACTATCAATAGAGAATTTGGTATGTGATTTTTTAAAATTTATATGCCATTTTTGAATCACTGTTGATCGAAAATATTGATAGATGCATTTTTTCCTAATTTCATATGAGATTATAAGTACTCTTGTTAATATTTAATGTAAATGTGCTTTGTTTGGTTTAGAATGACATGAATATTTAAAGTACAGAAATCTCTGCTATTTTGGGTGCCTGTAGTTAAATATTTTTGCTTAGTTCAAGATTTATATTTGTATAGTGACTTGGGTGTTTTTGTAACGGGAAAACTTTTCCCATTTGAAGACAAAGATAGAATGGACTGATTCTTTATAACATTTAGTTTAGATGGTAGTGAGGAAAAGATGATGTTTTCTGGCCTGGATAGTCCTTTTGTTGGGGTAAAAGGAGTGAGTGGCCACACTTTTGCTGTGTTGAATCATACATATTACTTCTGTTTCAGAATCATTCCCTCTTACAATATGGAAGACCTCAAGGTGATGGGGAAATAAGGATAACGACGTTAGACAAACGTGCGAGGCAAGACAGGTGATGGCACAACTTCTGGTATTTGCTACTAAAACCCTGTAAAGTAAATTTTGGTAGAGTTGAGGTCATCTCAGTGATTCTTGAGTACTTCCCATTCACTGTGCATTCACAGAGCTGATCTTCTGTTTGCCAAGTGAATTTGCAAAGTGATTAATAGAAAATTAGCTATTACATTATTATCTAAGGTCACTAAGCCCTGGCAAGTAGTAAGTCTTGAGCAAAAATACTTTCAGTATTTGTTGTTTTGTTCGTCATCTTCAAAATTTTAAGTGCCACTGACAAAAGTGTTTAAAATAAGACTTTTGGTGTTAGCTTTCTGGAGTATTTTTAACCATCTTTATGCTGTATTTTTGTAGGCACATCTTCTTGTTTGATCTAGCTGTAATTGTTTGCAAACGAAGAGGTGATAATTATGAAATGAAGGAAATAATAGATCTTCAGAAATACAAAATTACAAACAACCCCACTACTGATAAAGAAAATAAAAAGGTAAGTATTTGGTGCTAATTCAGATAAAATGTATATTTTTAGTAACAATTTGAAGCTTTTTGCAGGAGTTTAGAATGTAAATACAATTTCTGTAAGAAGTTTTGTGTTATATGTAAGCTGAAGTGAATATTTAGGAATTTCAGCTTTTGCTTATTTTGATGTAATTAAATAATTTGAGTAAGTCATTCTCAAGGAACATAAAAATGTGGTGTTGCTGTTCCCAAAATGAATGAATTAAAGGACATACAAATGCTTTATTATTTTTTCAATTGTTTTTTTTTTTTCACACTTTATTTTCTTCATAACTGATGACCTTTGTATTGCAAATCTTTTTATGCAGTGGTCTTATGGCTTCTACCTCATTCATATCCAAGGTGAAAATGGTTTAGAAGTTTATTGCAAAACTAAAGACTTGAAGAAAAAATGGCTTGAACAATTTCAGATGGCTTTGTAAGTATATTTTTATTAAGGTAGAATCACATTCATCAGTAATGTAAGGATATAATTTAAATTATGCTGAACTTCTTTCATGTGTTAATGCAGTATAGTTATCTATTTTATTTGACATTCTGAGAAACAACTGATTGACATCTTCATGAATAGAGTATTTCCCTGAATTACCTCTTGGAAAAGAAAGAGGGCACTCTAGGCTATGTAGTACTTTCCAGCTTTGCTGCTAAAACTGTTTTAGTAGTGCTGTCTTAAGCAACCACAGGGAAATATTAATTACATTAACAATAAATATCTATTATAATAGTGACATTTTTTCCTCTCCCATTTTAATTTTTGACTAATTGAAGTATGTTTCTGAAGGTGATGCTGATGGTTTGAGAACGGATCCTGGCACCTTTCCTAGTGGCTTTTAACTAATTTGTTAGTTAGTATTTGGATCAGGTTGCATGGCGTATTAAATTTAGTTTCAAAAGACTGATTTCTTCTTGTCAGAAAGGCAAACATGATTATTGACACCTCAGGTATTCTGATTAAATTTAAAGCATGTGAACAAGGGAATTGGATGACAGGGTGATGCTTGCTTTATGGAAAGGAAAAATGTGAGGGGGAACGAGATAATCCCAGTGCAAACAGACAACATTAACAATGGTGGTTTGAGATGTGGTTGTAAAGGTATATGGATTCAGGAGAGAGGCTGTTATGAGCTGACTTGAGTGAAACTTGCTCATAAGCTGTTTTTTACAAACCTTAGTATGATGAGTGCTAATGATTTGAATGGAAACATAAGGGAGGAGAGTCGTGGCTGGACAGATATAATAAAGCCTGGTTATGAGGATTCCCCTCTTGCTGATTTTTGTTGAAGATAAAAATGGCACATGTTTTGTAATGAAAAGAGATGTTTATTTGCATGTGAGCCTCTTTTTGTCCCTGTAGTCTCCCTGCTATACTTTGTGTAATGTCATAATTATATTTACTTAAAACATGCATGAAAAGTGGGGATCTCAGATTTATCAATTTCTACATTGCAACTATTCATCACTCTTCAGGTGTCCTGGCCCAGTGCATGAGAAAACCCAACCAACCAAACCAAAAGTCAGGCAAGGAGCTAAGGAGAGGGGGAGAGCGCTATGTTTTTTTTTTCCTGTTTCTTTCCCAACATTTCTACAGTTCTGTGCAGGACTGTTCCCCCTGCCCCTCTTCGTGTGTGATGAGTGAGCGCAGATCTTACCCTTATGCAATATAAGGTGCCAGCCAGCACTGGCACCAGGGGGTTATTGCTGCTGTTTGCCCTGTGTGAGCAGAGCAGACAGGACCTGAAGGGTCAAGATCATGTGCCACTTCTTTCCTCTTGGGCAGATGGGTTTGGCCTTTGAAACTGGGGTGTGGTGTCAGCCTTGATTTGCTTGGTTGGTTGTCCTTTTTGTAAACCCATAGCTCTATTTTAACCTCTTTCTGTGTGGCTTAAATGCAGAGGCACAGGAACTGGAGCAGCAAGATCAGGGCTGAGGTGCAACATGATATAGGGGCATTTACTGCTGTATCCTTTTTGAAGTTTTTATTACTTACCCCCAACTCCATTACGTGGGCTTGACTTCATAGCACGTTTCCCTCAGCACCTCTCCCAAAACATACCTTGGTGCATGTAGCAATAATTATATTCTAATGCATGTTGAGACACAAGAGTTTGTATTTGGGAATAAACTAAGCTAAGTGTTTTGAACAGTTGCTTAGTTGCTTTGATTTGTTGTTTTCAGGGGTCTTATAGTCTACTGTGTAGATTAACTCTTCTGCTCTGAAAAGTAGCCACGACTGAAATTAGGCTCTTATTCATCATACTCAGTTATAATTGCTGCTTCTATGGGCAAAATACATCTCATTACTTAAAAATTTGACAAGACTGCAAAACCAGCACTGCTGAAGGGGTGAATGACATTGGGTTTTGATTATCAGAAATGATATTGTTTACTGAGGTCCAGACAGAAATTTCAATGCAGTTTTGTTGCCTTTGGAATAGCAGTCTGTATGAAGTCAGTTTTGTGCAAGTGTTTATCCAAGAATATAACAAGAGAACAAATTAGGATCTCTCTTATTATTTTTAAATTAAGAGTTAACCCTGTTGCCACTACAACAGTCTTACAGGCATAATTGTTAGCAAGGCTGTACGTTTTTTTTTTTTTTTTTTGATCTTAGATGTTTATACCAGTGTATGAACAACAGTGATGATAGTTATATTGACTGAAAAAGCACTTACTGTTGAGATGCTGTTGTTGTTGAGAAGTATGAAACAGAGGAGAACACTGCTTTGCTGGCTGGATTTAGTTTTGGAGGGCAGGAATACATTAGGCATACTTGATATGGAAAATCTCTAAAGGAGGGATGGATGAAACCCCAGTGCAATTTCTAGAGCGTTTCTTTTCAGATGAGTAAGTTTCTTGGAGAAAGCCAGTCACAAACCTGTGAACCTATTCTACCTCTTAGCCAGCTCTGTTGTAGCGTGTGGTGGGTTTTTTTGTCGTGAGGGGGCTTGGAAATGCTGGGTTATTGGTCATAGGAAGCTGAGTAAATTGTTTTTATTCATATGGAAGCTCTGTTGCTACAGTATGTATTTGCTGTTTTACTGAGAGTATTGCTTTATTTAGCTATGGTGTGGCTGCACTGAGTTTCCTGTTGACCTATACACAGTAAGTTCCACAGCTGAGACTGCTCACTCACCTTCTCCCCCTGCCTCCCTCCCCCGCCCCCCAAAGAAAAAAGGTTTATTGTCTGCAACCTTCAAAATTGCTGGTTATTTGGGAGAACTGGATTTTCTAGATCACAGTAAAATGAAGCAGGACACCAGGGCAGAACAATTAATATTGCTGTCAGGCTGTTGAAGTTGAAACTTTGGTTGGACTCAGAAATCTGATGAATTTTGGAAGTTTTTTTAAAGCTGGCAGGCAGAGACCAGCAGACAATGTTTTAGTAGGGGCCCTTCATATCACAAGTTGCCTGAGTTCTGTCTTAGTGTGCCTCTTCCCTCACTGATGTGAATGGAAGTTCCGCATGCACAGGGGCAGTGCAACCTGCTTATTCCCTGGGATGAGATGCAATGCTTCCTTGTGCCAGTGGCCAATTTGAGCAGTTCTGTTTTGTTCTTGGAGCTTTGTTCATGGCAGTGGATGAGCCTGTAGCTCTATGGGTAAATAAAAATCTTCTAAAAGATAGTGCTACAAAGACTTTATTGTACTAGCGGAATGCTTAAATTTGGTCTAGCATGTCAAATAGCAGTGGTTTAAATGCAGAGTCATTCCATATCCAAGATAATATTAATAGAAGTGTACAGCCAAATTACTGTAGTTAAATACTCATCCAAATGAGAGACATCATGTATTAAGTGAAAGTTTGTCAGCAGTGTGATGAAGTGCATGGTTTAGTTGCTGTAACTAAGTAATTTAAAAGTTTAAAAACTGGTTGTGCGAGACTCAATTTTTTTGTGTTTTCTAGTAGCATAGCCTGTCTAATCCCTTTCCTCTTGTATTAAAAACAACCAGAAGTATCAGAACAAATATGTAATGTCTCAATATACCTTCAAATTACATAAAATGTTAGATACTGTCATGTTATTCAGCTTATGGTAGAAGGTAGGAGTATCGATTGCCTTTTTTTTTTTCTTTGCTAGAAAGCTCTCCTACAACTGCTTTTTTTTTGTTTTAAAAATGCTTATTTTTAAAAATAGTTGACTGATATGTGTGTCAATGAATTTATGCTTATCATTCTTTATTGAAAGAAAAACTCTTTGAAAGGTGAAGTTGTCCTCCTGTACTGTATACATATTTTACTTATGTACCTCAGTTATATAACTTTGGAACTACTTAACTGACTAATTATCAGGCTTAATTTCTTATTATGTAGCAACTCCTATTCTCATCATTGTTGTGATGAATTTAATTCTTTTATTTCCTCTTGAGAGGATGGAATAAATACTGAAAGAAAATCTGTTGATTATTACTACAGCTGTCTCATGCTGGCACTTAACATTTGCTTCCACCCACTAAATATCTCTTTGTGTGTAGTTTATTTCTTGATCACAGTAGAGCATGGAGCAGGTGTATGTTCTCTTCCTCACAATGGCAGACCTTTTCCATGAAAGGTCACAGATTGTTTTCCTACTGACAGGATTTGAATCCATTAGTGTAATATGACATACAATATCTTATGCTGATTTGTGCTGGATCTGTTTTGTCATCATGATGCCCAGTTTGCTAATTTAATTAAGCCTTTCTCTAGTTTCTCAATTATGCTTTTAATCTGCTCTAAAAATGACCATCAGCAAACTTGACTCCACTGTAGAAACATCTTACACATATATGCAATTTAAAGAAGAATTTAGGTTAGAGGGGTGTGTGGAAATTGTTGGCCTCAGTCTTCTGCAGGGCTTAGCTTGCTCAGGGCTCTGTCATCTTGAGTTTGGTCCTGCTGATTTTCAAGATGCATGGAACCAATATTGCCAAGTCTCTTGCAACAGTGTTGTAACATGCCTTTTAATTAAGCTTTACTCAACATCTCCCTTTCACAAACTGAGAAATGTATGAAAACATCTTGCGGGCAGAGAAACAGGCCTCTTTTTCTTAATGTACTCAGTTAAAATTTCACCTTCGGTAACTGAAATAGCAATATTAATATC
Organism: Neopelma chrysocephalum; assembly: GCF_003984885.1. Taxonomy (NCBI): domain Eukaryota; kingdom Metazoa; phylum Chordata; class Aves; order Passeriformes; family Pipridae; genus Neopelma; species Neopelma chrysocephalum. Next base: position 1,688,552 of record NW_020925863.1, read on the forward strand.
ATGTCTAATTAATAAAGCCTGAAAAAACAGTGGGAAACACATGAATATTATAGTGATTAGGGTATGCATTAATTGTATGGAGTTTATGAATCTGGGTTTTTTTTTGTTTGTTTTAATACTGAAATAAAAGATATTTCAGACATGACAGCTGTATGGTCTTCAAAAAGTAGTGGTTTTAGTTTTAATCACACTGTACTTTGTTTTGGGTAACTAGAGAGTTTGTGTAGCAGCTCAAGTGTAGTCTAACATGTTTTTGAAAAATTCCTGCTTCAGTTCAACATAAATTCACACCTTGTAACTCAAGGGACACAGGACATATAATCTGATGGTGAGGAAATAATCCCCAGATTCATTGATTATCAAACCTGGTAGGTGTGTAGACAACAGTTTAGATTAGGGAGACTGCGTAGATTGTAGATAGAAATCACTGGTTTTCTTAATTTTAAAGAAAACTAGTACAAGACACAAGGTAGCTGAAAAGTGTTCTTTTACCTATTAACATACATATTTCCAAATTTGCTTTGCACTCTGACTAATGACATTGGTCAGATTCAGCTCAAATAGATCTGTTCCCTCAGTGCATTAATAATGCATGTGCATTAAGATTTCTTCTGAGAGAATATTTGAGCTCTGACATACTGAACACTGACATATTAAATTAAAGCTTTCTTATCAGACAATTTTAAAAGCCTTAGATGTCTGCTGCATTTTTCAAATAACCTGCAAAGGTGTTTCACTTGTACCAACCTCACATAGGTTACCAAAGCAATAAACAAATGTGTCTGCCTGGGCTTTTTCATCAGTATAAATATTGCACTACTGCAAAAATGAATGCCAAGTTCATGTCTGCCAAAGAGGAATGGTTGCCTGTTCTTTGCTGTGACTTCAGTTGGTTTTGATCAAGTGTTTTTCAGGGTTATAAGCAATCATTCACAACATATTTATAGTTATAAAATTTCTTTAGATTATTCCAGACACAGCAAGAACTGTGTGAAGATGCTGTATATGATTAAGAGCACAGTGTAAGGACAGCATAAAATGTGAAAGCACACCAGAATTTATGAAAACAGTGGGTAAACACATGGAGATGATAAATATACTATGACATTATGTCTTCTGGTTCACAAAAGTCAAAGCTATCCCAGTCCTAATGTTTTTACAATTTACCTTACAACATGTGAGGTATATTACTATGAAAATTAGTAAGTGTTTCTTAAAATTCCATGAAATTAATTTGTAGTGACACTACATCATAAAAATGAAGTACCACCATCTAAATATTGAGGGGTTTTGTGCAAGGAGATTTTTTCAGTGTCAAAATATGGAATGCTGCATTACATGTTTGCCTTGATACTTTGGCTATATGAATAGCTTCTCCCTGCAAACCAATGCAGCCTTTTTTCTTAGCAGATACAGGTGTTTGTCCAGTAATTTTAAAGTTTATGGCTGTATAAATTCTGCGTTTTCATGTTTTTTCAGTCCAAAACATATACATTTGTCTTCAGCTAAGTGTAAATATGTAACAAAATATTTAAAGCTTATCAATACGAGCAACTTGATCAATTTGGATTTGTAAGACTTAGAACTTTCACAAATAGGACTCAGCTAGTGAATATTAAAGTATGTAAAGTATTGATGCTTTTGATTTACAAATACTGATGTATGACAGAGCTTTGTTCTGATCAGGTAGTGTTCAAAAACATTATACAGGAATAGATTAGTTCAAAGCAGTCCATCTCCCACGCTTTTCAGGGAAGTAGACTGATAAGGAAGAAAAGGAAAGCTATTATCTTGTTTGAAACAATGCAGTACGTTTCCAAAAAGTTAACAAGATAATTTCCTTGATCTCAAAAAAGCCACTCATCATATGATCAAATAACCAAATTTCCTAGCAAATTCTTAGAAGTTGTGCTTTCTTGATCAAAAGCACAATTTACTTGTGATATGGTTAATTTAATTATATAACATGTCTTCTTGATGAAGACTCTTTGATGTGACAAACCAGAATGTTTGAGTATTAGCATACGGAGAATTGATTGATTGATTATTTCAGTAAATAGCATCTTCAAAGATGATTCTGAAATATAACAGCCTAGCTGGAACAGAGAAAATGAATTAGCTGTAAGTAATCAGCATTGCTTCTGAGAAGAGAAGGTAAATAAGAAGCTGAAAATCATTCCCTGTGAAATGTCATTGCTCACCTCTAGTGAGAGTATACCTTAGGAATGCCATTTTTTTTCTTCACCTTTTTTTGTAAATAATAAAATCCTTGTAAAGATTCAAAAAGGAATATTTATTTGTGGTTTTCTATCTGCCCTCTTATTTTGTTATTATGCAAGTGCCTTTCTGATAGAAGACAGCGTGTTGTATCAAGTGATCAGTTGAAATGGTCGTAGTTGCACTGAGCCAAAATGTTTCAAGTGGAAAGTGAGCATAGTGCAAATGTAAGGCTGGTTTTGCTGCTTGTGGGGAATGGGATTCTAAGGGCAAGTCTGCTGTGTATCAGAGCAGGGAGTGAAGTTGAACATCTCTGGGGACCAACTTTGCATGCAAGTCTTCATATGAGGTTTGGCTGAGAGCTTTTAGTTTTGTTTGACAGTAACATACGTGGTTTTCTGTTTCTTCTACTGTCTGGGTTATTACTTAAAACATATGTGACAATGCCTATGTAGTATTGCTAGTAAAATTTTCAAAAAATTTCTGAGATGCTTAGTACTAGTTGTCATGGCTAAATTTTAGGATGGTTAAAATTTTAAAAGGAGGTCACTTTGACACAAACTGAGAACTTTAACTTAGGATGTCTTCATAAGTAATTTCTGTTAGCAACTAATAACTTAGAAATACTTATGTTAGATCTAGGTTTATTGATGCATTTTCTGCAGTGATGTCAATTATTAATACAATAAGTAAATCTGGAATCAAAATTTTCAGTGTCCTGAGGTATTAACCTGTGGCATTTTCTTTATAAGCTATACTGCATGAATATAGCATCAGATTTCATGTCACATACACTTAAAAATGATCTTCAGCAGTTTGTGCTCAGGGTGTCCATAATTCTGAACGGTTCTGTATGAAGCATTTTAAATTATCACAAGCATAATATGGAGTGCAGAATAATATCAGCTCTGAAATGCAAAGGTCTAACTTGAGGTTGAGAGTTGAGGAGAGTTCAAGGTATTGAGTTTTATCTAAGCTCCCTGTAGTATTTCTTCTTTTAATACTTAAAACAATTGCAATTCACTGCAGAGTCTTTATCTGATATTTCGTGCATCTGCTTATTTGTTATGCCTCTGGGCTCACAGGTGGGCATACATATATTAACTATTCTCTAAAGCCAAGTTTTAATCAGGTGAAATGGCTACTCAGTTTCAAATATAATAGATTTTAAAAATGACTGATATTTTGCAAGCATGTGCATAAAACTGAACTCTGCGTAAAAAAATCCACGTGCCAGGATTGCATTTCTTGAAGAGACTGATATGGGAAAATGATTTTCAAAACCTGACCTAAATGGCATTTCTGCAAAAAGGAGTCAGAACCAAAAATAAGAAGTATCATTAGAACTTCCTTGGGTGTTTTTTCCCTTTTGGGGAGAACTGTCAACCCCAAAGAAAAGGCAGCTGTCTCACCATACTGTTATGCAGAACCTATGACCATTAAACAGCCTGTTCCCAACTGAAGAGCATCTGTATCTGGGCACTTGCTGCTGTTTTATGTCACTCAGAGAACTAGTGTGGGATTGCTAGTGTGGGAAGAGAAGGTTCCTCTTCTGTCCAGGTTGACAGTCCCACTGAGCTATGGCAATCTGGAGGAACATCCCTGGGTCTAAATGATACCTGAGAGGTTTGTCATCAATCCTCTGAGCAGAATGACTCTCTTCAGTCAGTGCTTACATTGCCTTTGCTTTCTTTGTGTCTGACAGAAGTGATCTACTCAGCAGTCTTGGTCAGCACCTGCTTTTGCTGATTCTGTGTCTTGTTTTGCAGCCAATTTTCTTTTGGAAGGAGCTTTCTTGATCTGTTTGCAAAGGGTTACTTTTGCATTTTTATTTTGTGTGAAGTATTCTTTCTTTTCCTATATCTTTTGTGATTCCTGCAATTAAGCGTGTATGTGCTTTTTGTGGTGGAAAAATGGTGTGCATATATCCAAGGAATATCAGATGTTTTTCAGGGTTTTTTTTCCCCCTCCTGTAATACATATCCCCTTCCAGTTTAAGAAAACAATAAATTTAGTTGAAAAATACTTGAAGTTTGGGAAGGAGAAGTTGAGTTTTTAATTAAGTACTCCAGAGCAGCAATTCTTCTACAGTAATTGAAATGTTTTTAATGGGTATAAACAGCACATTTTCAGTGGCCTAGACTCAGGGAGGGAGGGGAAATCTGTACAAGTCTTAATTGCTGAAGTCAAACTAGTGTTGAAAAGCTGCCAAGGAAGCAATTAAAAGAAATGGCCCTCAAAATACATCAAGAAGGAGAGAAGAACAGGTGGAAGACAGTGTTGGACCTTGCAGGTTGTTTAAACTATAGTTTATAACTGGTAGCATTAAATGCAATAGTAAGTAGGTTTATAATAGAAGAAAGAGGAGAATTCTTCTTCGTGCTGTGTTCTGAAGTCTCTTTTGTTTAACCCCTTGAAGGAGGTGAAGCCACAAGATGGTAGACTTCCAGTGCTCTGTGCTGCTGGATGCCTTCTATTGGCCTCTTCAGTGCTATGAGATTGACATCTCCGTATTCTATTTTCTTCTACTCTTTGCATTTTCATAAGGGCACTTTTTCTCTTTTGTGCACTTTTTTCCCAGTAAAGGCCGTGTGGTTTACATTTTATTAATTTCCTATTTAATATTTAAACTTGCTGTAAGGATTTAATTAATCTGACCAACGTAATACTTAATTTTATGTCTTGATTATATTTTTGTTAGATTTGTTGGCAACCAGTAAGCTTTCAGTAATACGTCCACGCAAGACAAACTAGAGACCGTAGTTCTTAGTCTCCTGAAATATCTGAAGGGCAAAACATCCAAGGGAAGATGTACTCATTATGTCAGAATTTATGAAATAATATTTTTTTTCATTGTTTGTATATTTAGAAATATGTCCTTTCTGAAAATGAAGACTGGGATTTTAATATGTTTATTTTCCACCTGGGAAAATAGGGGGAAGGAGCTCTTAGCCCTTTATTTATTCTCTTGGGATACATCTGTAGTAATTACGTATATAGTAGATAAGATTGAGTTTTGTGGCTGAAAGTTTAGTAGTTTGCCTGTTGCATTTTATTTTGTAAGCCTTAATTGTGTAGAGGAAGTTTAACTGACAGTAAAAGAAAACATTTTGTGCCCACCCCACTGAAGATATTGCAATAGAATTCATTTGTTTAGTCCAACCTGTTGTGAAAGGCACTGTTTAGTTTTTCTAGTAGGAAACAAGCATGTAAGAATGCTGATAAAAACCTAAATTGTTGCTCTGAGGGAGCCAAATGCCTGTTGGATGCTATTGCTCTTCAGACACATTCTGATCATAATGTTTTCTCATCGGAATATGGTTTTGATTAAGTAAAGAAGTGACAGTAGCAAATCTTAGCTACTTGATATTAGTGACGTTCATTGCAGTGTGCACCTTGGCAACACGTCAGACTGAAGGTAATCAAAGTTCAGTTTTGAAAAATGGAGTATAGAATTTACACTGGTGAATATGTCAAGATTTCCAAGGTTCACTGCTTTATTTTGACTTAAGTCAAATCTTTTGATTGTGACATGTTTGTGTCTTGAGGGTTAAGAATGACTTGCAGTCTTTGATGTGCTATTCCAGCCTCGAATATTAGAAAACTGTAGTTTAAACTATTTCATTTTACTCAAATGCACAATTATTTTAGTATTTTGAGGTTGGATAGGTGAGAGAATTTATTCCTTATTCTATAGGCATAGAAATAAGCACCTAGATGTCTTGTCTGACAACACAATTTTGGGCTATCCTATATCATTACTCTGTGGTCAGCTGTGCCATTAATCTAGGCAAAGATGATTGCTAGAATGAATTCTGACTGCAAAAGCTTGGGGGGGACTGTTGATACCGTGACACTTTCTGACACCATTTATAAAGGTGTTGCATTATGTGGGCGGCTGATGAGATTGGCTTTTGATCAATTTACTCTTCTGAGAAGTAAGAGTCAGTAGAAAGAAGTGGCACTGCAAATGTGGAGGGAATATTTTTAAAGGAGGAATATTTCACATGCACGAGGAGTGCTCCAAAGTCTGTGATATCAAGGGCAACCGAAAAACATACCTGGATAATTGTTTTCTTTACTGAACTCTGCAAGCTTTACAGACAAAGGGTTTGTTCAGAGATATGGGATTGACTGAAGAAGGTGGTCATTCTGCTCCTTGCACAGTGGCTCCGATGGCTGATGCAGAGATAAGAATTGTGTGTCCCAGTGACAGAGACTGGCAAGATAAGCACCTGCAGGTCTCTGGGTTGGTGGTGTAGCAGTGAATTGGTCCCAGTGGGACTAATATTCTGCAGGTAACTTGGAAAGAGAAAGCTTTGTTCAAAAGGCTCAGGGGCAGCCCAAGGACATCACTGTAGTGACAGGAGTAAATGTGGTTATGGGGATCCAGCACTGTGCAGGAGAGGGCACTCGTGGTTGTCCCTTACAAAAACTCTGGTGCTGAATGGAGGAGAGAATTGGAAAAATTGTCCTAATAACAGATTCATGATGACATTTTGTCTCTGCTAGAGTGTAGGAGTTAAAACAGCCTGGTGAAAAAGTAAAAGAGAGAAAGGGAAACTACTTTTGATGCCCGACGTTGCTATTGCTTGTAAAAATAACAGACAGTTTTACCATAAAATGAGGAATGTGTTCTCTGTCATTATTTACCTGAGATTAAGTATTTTTAGTGTGTGGGTGTCTTCCTGCTCTGGACACTTGTCAAGATCGTTTGACAGCAGAAATAGAGGAAACATTTCATTTGCAGCTGGGGGCACCCCATAATAGAAGTTGTGGTTGGAGCAACTGGGGGGTCTGCAAGAGGGCTTGACTATTCCACTGTGGTGGGGAAGGAATCTAGTTTAAACCCAAATTAGATTTTCTTAATTGCTTCAATATGTTTGAAATTTGATAAGAATCGCGTGTGGTTTCTTTTTATTTTTTAGTTCCCTAACAAGAAATTCTTCTTCTAAAGAGGAAATTCCTTCTAAAGAGGAAAATATTCTTAGTATGATGCTCAAAATTAATGTTAACATAATATTCAGCTTTTTTTTTCCTATGTCTTCCAGTGTACCCACAGGTTGGGAAGTAGAAGGGGAAAGCTTTGAGAAAGATGAAATGTTCTGTTTACTGTGTTGTGAGAGCTCTGGTCCATGTTCTGTGTGTCAGTGTAAGGCTTGCATGCTGTAACTAAAAGTGCTTCTCTAGGGTTGGACATGGCTATGGAAAGTTGTATGCTATGCCATGACATTTTTTTCATTGACATTATCAGCTTTATTTACTGTATTTAAAAACTCAAAACATAGGATGTGATATTCAGTGTGGAAGGTTTTGTGGACAAAAATTTCCTATGGTCCTTGTGGTATTTGGACTTACAGTGTCACAGGTGAGTTGAGCTTGATCTCTAGTTAGAAACTTGCATGTGTGCAAGTTTGTTATTTTTCCATTAGTTTTTATTTGCTGAAAAGAAAATATATTGAAAACTAAAATATCAACCCCTTAGATTCATCAAGTTTCGGGCTTTACGTTGAAAGACTTGCTGTTTGATATATACTGCTACAGTGCCTCAGACTTGTCTGATACGATCGGTATTGTGACTGCAGAACTGGATGTGCCACAATGCAGCATTAGTGGTCAGGTACTAGAATGTGCAAGAGTTTTCCTGTCCACAGTTAGCACTGCAATCTATGCTTTTCTACAAAGCTTTCCTTATTCCACCTCTACATTTATAGTAGACAGTACACATTCTTTTTATTTTATGGGTTTTGTTGTGTCATTATTTATCTTCCTATCTTGTGCCTCACTTTACAGCACTCTTTCTTCAGAGTAAGCATACAATTTCTTATTTTGCACTGTTCTTTTCTAGTGCCTTTATTAGAGTATTAATAACTGGAAACTGTGTCCTCATTACTGTGAATGCTTTTTTTGGAGCAGTGATTAAATGCCTTGTTGTCTAATAGGAATCAACTGGTAACAGTGCATCTAAATGTTAATATTTTTGGTATATTATTTCTTCATAAAGTGAATAATGAGATAATGGATACAATACTGATCTTTTTGAAATGTGATGGACTCGGAAATTTGAGAATATAGTTTGTTGATGTGTAAACTGAAATCAAGCACGTGACATTTTCCCATTCCTGTTTGACCTCAATCTGAGACAATTAGGACTAACTATCAGAATCAGAAAGGAAGAGACAAAAGAAAACTATTCTGAGTGGATGCAGTGACATTGTTCATTTTGAGATATCGGCTTATAAGTATCTTCTAAGTCTGCACACAAAGAAAGGCTCAGCAGCAGATTAAGTTTCTTCTCTTGTTGATTCCCTCTTCCTGCACAGGATCCTCCATTATTCACTGAGGCTCTAGTCCCTTCCAGATTCATTTAATCTGTGGGTGATGTACTTCAGCAGCATTCTCCTTTGATTCACTAAACTTTTGTTGTTAGGGATTTTTAGGCTTTTCATTTTGGGTGATGTGCCTTTGGGGGAAAGAAGGGAGAAAAATTATATATTTTCAGTGGCGGAAGAAAGGGCTAGCAAAATTGAAAAGGTCCTTCTGGTTTATGAATAGCTGCTGGGTGCTCCTAAAAGAGATACTCGGGCTTGTGTCTTTAAAAAAAAAGCTGTTTTACAGGATCTTTGTAGCTTGACCTTATCCAGCAAGGAAATATTGGAAGTTAGGTCTTGCTGAATTGATAGGGAATATAAAAGATATGTAAGTGGTAAAAACAGTTTTTTAAGATAGGGGAATTTTTTGAAGTAATTGCTAGTATCTTCAAATTATCAAATTAAAACCTGGTTGAGTTTAAAGAAATTAATGGATTCCCTCTTTATGAGACATTTTTGTGATCCTTAAGAACTGACTAGTACTTGGAACCAAACTAGTTCCTCTGTAATGGTGGACAAGGTAATAGTGGACAAGATACAGTGAAGTTTGCATTCTGTTCACAAGTTGGTGTTGTGTTGTGTTTTCAGTTTTGTATTCCTCTACTTATGCAAGTAGGACAAATATATTTGAATTTTAGCACACTGAAGATCAAGCTGAAAATCTGTTTATCTGGATAAAGCTTTTCTCTTGTTTAGGAGATTATATTGTCCAATTTAGGCCATAGGTGCAATAAACTTAGAATGGAAAAAGGTGAAGGGACTTGTGACAACTCCTCTGTGGGGCATACCTTCATTCTTTGCCATTTTAGCACTATGCTTTTTTCCTCTGAAGAATAATTTTTTCTATTAAGAACTGTAAAATGAAACTGAAGGGCTTTGTAAAATATAAAGAAACTCAAATATTGCTTTCAATATAAAGAAGAATGAATATGGCGTATCATCTTTGTTCTGTTAATAGGAGTTACATTTTCAGTAGTTCATGCATTTCAGTCTTTGTGGAAGATAGCCTGAGAGAAGAATGAAAGAGAATTTTTACATATGGAAGGAAGCTGTGTAGTGGTATGCACGTGTTAAACAACTGTCTGTATGAGGCTGTCATTTTTTTTCTTTTGATCCACTATGCTTATTATTTTTGGAGATTGATCCTGTTCTAATGAAATGAATGGAATTTTTTCTTTGGTTTGTTCTTGAAAAACGATCAGGTCGTTAGGATTAATTTGATATGCTTTCAGTCTCTGCACATTTGGCTGATACTTTGAATGTGGTTCTGCAAGATACCCTGCTCAGAACCAAATGGTCACTCAAAATGAGCTTTTGTTGGGAGTGTGAATACTGTAACTTGTTCTAGGGAGTTTTCAGGATTGTTTGGAGTGTAACCCCTGGTGGCCTAGTGGTTAGGATGCAGCACTCTCACCGCTGCGACCCAGGTTCGATTCCAGGTCCCCTGGGCAGATGGAGCTCATTAGCCCTGTGAGGCCATCCATCTATGAGAAGGTCACTCTAAACAAACCTATGTCCTGAGGACCTCACTGCCATTGTCCAAGCTCTCTTGGCCCCGGCAGATGAACCTCAGGATTAAAGGGTGGGCTCAGTTCAGCGCAAGCTGTGTCTCACCTAAAAAATCCATTGTGCAGGCTGGAAAGGTAAAAGACCTTTCCCAAAATCTTTGTTCGTGAAGACTGGCCATTATTATTATTATTATTATTATTATTATTATTATTATTATTATTATTATTATTATTATTATTATTATTATTGGAGTGTAACCTAAGAAGTTTTGGCCGCCCCTTGGCAAACACGTTGTGAAATACAGGCTCTGCCAAGTTGAGCCTCAAAATAATACTTTTTCTCCTGGTTTAAGAAGTTCTTTACCTTTTTGAGGTTAATTTTATCCCGATGCTTGTCCCTTCCTGCTGTGAAGGGGTCATATGCCATGCCAGTCTCAGTTAGCAGCAGTTTTAGTATTGACATCTTGCATATCATAGCAGAAAGGGAGACACAAGTGAGGTAGTTAAAACAGTACTGATTGTCAGGTTATTCTCAGGCATAAAAGCAAAATCTTATTTGCTTTTTGAGTGCAGTTTCATTTTCAGCACGTTCGTTTTTAGCAGGCAGATTAGAAGACTGACCTTTCTGACACTGGGTACTTAAACAGATTCTTTAAAATTTTTTTTTGTCAGCCTTTTCATTCAGTCCCAGAGAGATTGAAGCTTGCATGGTTCTCTGTGTTTCTTTGCAGTTTGTGGCTGGTCTGTGTTTTAGTCTAGAAGTTATTTATAATATGTAAAAGTGAAACTTATAAGAATCTCCAACTTTAACGGGTGAATATGTAATTTTGTGTGTTAGAAAAGTTTCTGGGTTTTCCTTTGAGTGCTGTAGATTCTTGCATTCTTACCCTCAGGATTTTTTTTCCTTATTTAATTCCTATGCATCATGCATTCTTATGTTCTTCCCATAAATATCTGGTGCTTTTCTAGCATCTTAAGCATTCTAATATAAATAATATTTAAAAATACATTAACCCTTGCTATATATATAGTCTTCTCTGATACAGTCTAGATTAATATTAAATTATGAACCTAGCATTTCAGCATTACTGATTTTGACAGTGTTTAGCTAGTTTGGGGATTTTATTGAATTAAAAAAAAAAAGAAGAGAAATCCATTGAAAATGCCTGTTCTCCTACACAGTCTTGGAAATGGGAGGGATGACAGAAAATAATGAAATAGAATACTTAATGAAATTTAAATAAACCAGGAAACTGGTGCAACAAAATGATCAGTGGGTCATTTTTAAATTATACACTCTCTTTTAAAAGGGATCAGTAGGGAGGATAAACAAAACACAGGTATAGTAGCAGACCAGTGCTTTGTACTGATCTTTGTCTGATCTTTGGAAATGAGTCTGCTAATAGTGTCTTGGTATCTTAGAAGTGTGGATAGTGATCTTTTATTTTATTTGTTAAATTTCCTGTGTGTAGCAACAGCTGTACACATTGGGCAACACAATTAAAAAAGACTAACCAAACTACCTTTAATATTTTCTAATTACTTTTGAAAACACTCTTGTTATCCAATACATTGCTGCGTAGTTATGACCTAACTGTCCTAAATTTGCTGCTAATGTTTCAAATATGGTGGTTCTCAGGGTGTGAGCTGCTTTTCCTTGTACATTCACATAACAAAATATTTTGGAGAAGGAAAAGGTGAGCATTCTTTAGGTTCATAAAATGATCCTAGTTAATAAAACAGGAATAAAAACCAGGTGAAGTTTGTTTTGGTGTTTAGTTTTCTATTTATTGTGACAGCTAAGGTAGTTACAGGGTATATTTAAGAACTAGGTCTGCATAATATTATAATTCAGGTTTCATTTCAAGGTGTATGGTAAACTCCATACTTCTGGTTCTCCTCAGTGAAAACCATTAAAGTATAAATAAAACTGTTTGTGGGTTCAGATTTCCTGCTGTGAATGTTGCATTGTGCTCTAGATTTCATTTGTTTAATGCAGATTTTCAAACTTTTTTTAGGTCAAATATACGGCCAGACTATGCGGATACAAGCTTTCATGAGTTCAAAATGCACACCTTCAGTCGTGTGACATCTTGCAAAGTCTGCCAGATGCTTCTAAGGTAAGATTGTAAAGGTTTTCATGAAGTCATACCTATAGTTTCTTGTTGTATTAGCAAGTTTCTGTAATCAAATGTCCAGATATTAGCAGGAGTGCTGTTAAAAGCTAAAAACATCCAGGTGCTCTTCATTTGTCAGGCAATGGCTTTATCATGATTCTTATGTAAGAGTAGATGGCAACCATTTTGTACAGTTTTGACTACGATGGCTCTTCCACAGAGTCCCTTGCTGTAGACCAGCAGTCGCAAGGACAGATAGAATATTGTTTCAGAAAATCAAATGATGATGATGCTCGTAAATGTTTGCTATGAGGAGATTGCTTGTGAGACAGAAAATAACCGTGAGCCATTAACAGGCATTTCTGAACCAGATATGTAGACAAATTGAAGACAGATGTTGCAAAGCTACATAAGGAATGCTAGCAGACAACTGATGTGTTCATAAACAAGGATTTATGAGGCCAACAAACTAAGAAACTCCATGTATTTTGCCTCTTTCCTTTATGTGCAAATATAAAAGCACACTTGCTTTTATATTTGTAGTTTCTCATTCATTTTTGAGCTTTTAGGACCTACCATGGTTTTTTTTTATAAAGATGACACGTCCAGTGGTGTAAAGGAATGTATTGACCCCAAATTTCATAGTGTTAAGTTGCAGATGCAAAAGCTTTCTAAACTTTGACCAGTTCAGATGCTCATAACTGGTTGCCCAGACAAGTTGTGGGTACTCCATCCCTGGAAGTGTTCAAGGTCAGGTTGGATGGGGCTTCGAGCATCCCAGTCTAGTGGAAGATGTCCTTGCCCAAGGCAGGAGGAGTTGGAACTAGATAATCTTTAAGGTCCCTTTGAACTCCAACCTTTCTATGATTCTTTGTTGCATATTGTTGATATTTCCAAAAATATAGCCACGGCATTTTAGCAAGGGCATTTGAGTATGGGTAGTGCTTTTGTTAAGCACAGACATGGAATAAAATAACTTGAGGTATGTTCTTCCCTGTCATAGATTTTTTTTCCTTTAGCAGCCTTTTTCCTGAAACAGTTAGACTGACCTGGATTTTCAAAGATTTTTTTTTTTTTTCTCAAAACAATAAGGTCCAAGTGGCTATGAAGAATGGTGCAGGCATTCTAAACTTGAAGGCAGGAGGGCTGATTTCTGAATTTGAAGTAGTATAGCTGAGTTATTGTGCCTGTTACTGCACTAACTGCTGTTGCTGAGAAACAGCTCTCTTGCATTCAGGATACAGCCCACATGGTACTGTGTTGTTCTCCATAAACATTGCTCGAAGATAGCTTGGGTATCCCCAAGTGCTACCTTGTGATATATAGATATTTACAGTAATTGGCAGCTCTGAATATTAACTGAAGTGTACCAAGATATCTATTTTTTTAAAAATGAACAAATTTAAAGTCAAGAATGTTTGCAATATAGCCTATAAACTCCTTAATGCTTAAATATATATTCAAACTTACAGCTCTCTTGAAATGGATCTTATTTGTCATGGTGCCTAGGCAAATCCCCACTGAGATGAAACAAAGTGTAGATCTGTAGTAGGATAGATGCATAATGGTACAATTTCAAGTGTACTGTTCCAAAGTTGCTTTGGATTAAATTGAAATGGAGATTGTTATTCTACTAGTAGTCCAGAAGACCTATCTGGTTGTAACTTTTTAGTAGTGGAGAAAAGCGGATGAGCTGCTTGTCAGTTGTCACTTTTTCTCAAGCCTTTAAGGACTATCATTATGCAGAACAGCAAATGACTTCTAATACCTTCTGCCATGTCTCTTATGTCCTTTATGTGTGGAATTTGTCACCTCTAATGTATCACTACTTAATTTTATTTTACAGGGGAACATTTTATCAAGGCTATTTATGTTCTAAGTGTGGAGCTGGAGCACACAAAGAATGTTTAGGAAGACTAGACAATTGTGGCAGGGCTAATTTAGGTGGTAAGTCATTTTTATTGTTAGAATACCATTTTTAATTAGGACATGAAACTTGCTAGATATAATTAAGGTTTAATTTACTTCTAATTTGTGTTTATTGTAACATGCATACTTGTGAAACTTCCATTTATAAGCACAATTAGAATTGCATTTACGATTCATAGGGATTTTTATTGCTACTAAATTGAAATGTTCAGAAGCAGGAGAGAACTGTTACAGGTCAAACCCAATTTCTTTGTCAATGTCGTATACAAGAAGGAATTGCTGTCGTTTCGATTGTAGTCTGCTCATATGTAACACCTACTGTACGGGACATCATCTATCATCCTTGTGGTTCTCCCTTTATGTCTATGTCAATTTTCATATTTTCCTCTCAGTTCCTAAAGCTGTATGTGTTGCCTCAGCTTCCTCTTTCATCTCTTTGGTTTCCATGGTTTCTGTCCACTCACAATATTCACAAAAATGTGATTGATGGCTCTCTACTTCCCACATCTAAGGACTATTTTTTTTCTTCTTTTAATTGATTCCTGTACTCTGTGAGTTTCTTCCCTGACCATTGTCACTTTGCACTTCCTCTGTTATTCTGCTCTTTGGGACCTTCAGGGCTCTTTTGACTTCAATTATCATTTGGGCTCCCTCAAATGACTCAAAAAATATGACATCTTCCCTTTCTGCTCAGTATTGTACCTGTAAATCTTTCTGACATCTTCTGGATCTCCCCCTGCTAATGCTAAATGTTAGCCCTCCTCATTGGCCACTCCTTCCCTTCCCTGTACCTATGTATTTGGTGGCAGTGAGTTTGTTACACTATAGCCAGCTAGTCGTGTAATTGTAGTGCTATTTTTGACTCTTCCCTCTGTCCAGCTTCTTTACTATTCTTTCTTCTATCTAGAGATTATTTTGAATTGCTTTTTTTTGATTGTGTTTGAAAGAGAATTCAATTTTTATATGCCGGGGAAGTTTCTAGTTATTTGCCCTTCTTGCTTCTCTAAAACATGCACATTCCTTTCCACAATTATTTCATAATAGTTTGTGAGGTTTCTCATGTCTAACCTCACATAAGCTACAGCACTGGGTTATTTTCTTTTTACATTAGTATCTACAATCTTTGCAAAATGCTGTTGCAGAGATAATCTTTCTCCCACTGCTTGAATTACATGATGACTTCATCCACTGCTCTTTACTAAGCTGCTGCTTCAAGATTTCAGCTGTGGCTTGTTGTTCCTTTCAACATTGTATAAGCTTGTTTCTGTCTTTGTCTCTGTTTGCATCACTTCCTGACTTTTACTTGGCTTTTGGCTCACAGTGCTGTTTACCTGCGTCATTCTTTTATGAAATCAACAGGATGGCAGGTATTGACTTTTGCTGCAGTCAGTGAACTTCTTTTTTCTCAGCTGCTTTTCTGTACTGGAGATCTTCCATGCTGTCCTCCAAGTTTGGACTCTTTAAAAATAATCTTTTGTACATCTGAAAATCATTACAGCAATTACAGTATTTGTGATTGAGATCCTTTTTGGAATGTAGTTTTTTCACCAGACCTTCTACAGATATTATAAAGACAATAAACATGTAAAATTATTAAAAAATTGAATATTTTAAAGCAATTACATTTAAATTAATAGAATGGAAAAACAAACATATATTGTTCTTCACCAGAGAACTGTCTTCTGTGGTATAAAACAACCCCTACTTCTACATTTTTCCTTTCCTTGTAATCACTTCTGTAGTTTTTATTTTAATTGGATAGCTGGCACCCCAGGGGGCAGGAGCTTGTCTTTCTATTCCTCTGTAAATCTCTGTGGACACATATGGTGCAACATGTATCAGGTATAGGTAATAAAAGGTCTGATTTCTCGCAATTTTCCTGTATACTTAAGCAATGCTGTGCACTTCATAGAGAGAACAAAATAACAACAAAGTCACATTTCTTCTTCTTTGTAAGTGGAAAAATTATAATTTTAAAAATTTAAAGGAGCAGAATGTTATTTTGGATTTTACTTTAAATCATCTTCCTGATATTTGTAAAATGATAGTGCTCTGAAATTGGAAGCAACTGGTTTGTTAGGATACTGTTTTGTGTTACGTGTTTTGCTTACATCCAGGTGTTCTGCTCTCGGTGCTCTCTTCAAACTTCACTTTCTCTTCTCAGTCTATTTTTTCTTCTGTTGAAAGGCTCCCAGATTCCTGTAGCTCTAGTCTAAGACAGGAGAGTTGTGATCTTCTACCTGCTCATGAGGCAGAAGGACAGGAGACTTTCCTTACAGCCTGCTCTGAGATCATAGCTGCTAAAACAAACTCTAAATTACAGCTCCTGCCATACTTCCCTCTTGCTTTATCAATCAGTGAGGATGGAAAGGACAAAGGGCTTTGCTTACTTGGCTGAAAATGTGTCATCCCTCCACCTGACAGAGGGACTTTGGCCAGAGAGCAGGAAGGAAAATCCTCAGATTTTTCCCTACTGTTTTCTACTTTTACTCTTTATTTGCCTTTTGAAAGAAAGGAGTGTTGATTGAGCAGTGCTGCCCATTCATAATGTGCACAGAGTAAGGAAAGGTTTTAGGAGGAGCTTTACCATTTTCTGCTTCCCTATGTGGCCAAGAAAGGAAAGGGACAATTCAGACTCTCTGAAATATTGGTTACTGCAACTTGAGTAGGAATTGTTTTCCAGCTGTGCTGAGAAATGAGATCTCCCATAAGTTACCTGCTGTGCCTGCTAAGTTATGAAATATTACTAAAAGAATGCGGACGTAAAGACATCATGTAAAATTCAGTATTTTCACTGCATTTTGTTGAAAAAGTAGGCTCTACATGCACAAAATTTTAACATGGTTTTAATTTTGAATATTTTTTTGAAATGTTTAGAGAAATTAATTTACTATAAATGTCTTTTTTTTAACAGTGTCATTTGCTGCTTTTCTGAGAAATCAGCAGAGGTGGCCTGAGAGTGCTATTAGATTAGAAATTGTGGAGCATAGCTGGAAGGCTTGTAGCAAAATGCTTGGAACACTTATTGTATTGCTGTATTTGGATTTTTTTTTTCTTTTTGTTTGTTTGTTTCTAAGGGACTATTTTAACCTCTTTCACAGGGTTTAATGGACATGAAACACAGTCATCCTTTTGGGAAACTGGAGATTGTTATTCCGCAGTCATGTGATATTAGTTATGGCCACAGATATGGAATATATGTGTGTGTGTGTGTGTAGATATATGTGTTTTCTGTTTAATCTGGTGTTCTGTCATTCTGCCAGTGCCATTCCAGCACTTCACAGCAAAGTGCAAATCCTCTGCGTGGTAGACAATGCCTGGGAATGATGTTCCTTGCTTGATCCTGTTACATTTTCTTTCTATCTTTTTTGGTGTTTGAAGAGTTTTTATGTCTCGTTAATGCTTTGGCATAGATCTGTTTAGAAGTATCTAACTCAACAAATGTTAGAACAGTGAGTTCTCTATGCAACGTGAGACCTAGGGTTTTTGTGAGAAGAGTCAATAGAAGTCTTGACTGACTGCTTCTCTATGATAAATTATTTTATAACTTCTCATGACCTCTTAATAGTATACTCTCTGAACTCAGTAGCTTCTTTTTTTGTTATCTTTTCATAAGTGGAATTTTTTCTATGCTTCAAATCATTTTCATTCCCATTCTGCAGACCTCTTCTATTTCTAGAGGTCTATTTGAAAAGAGGTGATCAGAGTTCAAAACACTGCAATGGGAATATACCATTAGATTTCTCAAAGGCATTTTGAGTTTTCCTCAGCATTTTCTGGTTTTGTACAGTTTGAGATTGTTTTCTTTATAGACCACTGAGCAGATGGTTTTTGCTAGCCTTTCTGAAATGATACTTAGAACCTCCCTGAGTGGATTAAATCTTTTGAATTTTTACAAACTGCAACTTGGAATGAAATATAAAAAGAGAGACATCCAAAGACAGATGAAACCTTTTGAATGACAAAATTATTAAGTGTCAGATTTAGATGATACACTTATGAGAGAAACATTGACAAAATCTGAAGATAAATTGCTGTGTTCTCATGCTATGCCTTATACACAAACGTATGCCAGTTCTTCAGATGTTTTGCTTCAAAGAAGGCCAGTTCAGCAGACTGTAGAAATTGTAGTGATAAAAGATGCAGAGTGAATTAGTTGAATTAATAAATAGAACAAAATGTCTGCATTTAGCCCTTGGATTTTCTTGGTTGCTGTTCCTGCCCTTGTTGCTGTAAATCAGCAGTGCTGATTGAAGTCTTCTGTGTTTGTTTCTGTCATTATTGATTTAACTTTTTTTCCCCCCTTAAATATTGTCCTGTACATGCTTAAGTAGTCCTCTACACTTGTATGTATTTTACTTTTTTCCCTGTCACTCAGTCTTTCTGTGAGTTCAAATCCTCCATGCCCCCCCTTTTTTTTCCCTAATGTTCTGATGAACTCCTTCGAGTCCGATTGCACAGTCTTAAACACAAGACTTTATGAAATCCTTAAACACAAGGATTTTAAAATGGATGCACATATTTCTCTGACAGGCCATTTATAAGCACATATGTGGTGTTATTTTCTCTGGTGGCTGATGAGGCGGTCTCCTTTCCCATGCTACCTCTTCTGGCTTCTCAGCTGCATTCCTGTCTCTTCTTTCATGGCACAAGACAATTTCACTCATCTGGTGATGCTTTTCCACTAGTTGGAAGGGTTAATATTTGGGAATGGTTAAGAGTGACACACCTTTAGTAGACAAAAGGAGAAGCTGTATCCCTGTTATTCCCACTTTTATTGTACAGGTTGTTCTGTGCCCCTTGCAGTTCCTTCAGAGGCTTCAGGATTGATAAAACAGAATCACTCTGCACAGAACATACTTCAGAACTGTACTCTGTTTCCTAGTCTAAACCAGCAGAATTAACAATTCATTTCTATTTCCAGACTGCAATTTTTCCAAGTCCATCCAATTATATTAAATTAAGTATTCTCAGGCAAATATTTCCTGGTTTTACAGACTCTTGAATATTTCAATTAGAGAAACCTCCTATAACGGTTCTAGAATCTGAAAATATTTTGAATATTTTAAATATAGTGCCACACCCAAAAAATTTCCTTCTTTATATTGCTTTTCCCAGGGAGTCTTAGAGACATGTCTCATCAGGTCATAAATGGATTTGAAAAACACGAACGGGTCATTTTTGTGGTAAATTTTAGTTAACTTATGCATGATTTCTATCTTGTCCAGATAATTCCATTTGAAAAAGTACTATATTTCCTTAGGTGGAAAAGAAGTTTCTTCCACTGTATGATGAACTTGAAAGAAAATGTTGCCATATGAATGGTTTAAGTTTTGAGTTGCTTTCATGTGGTAATGTATATGCCCAATAATAGTCCCTGCTGTTTATGTAATAATTGCTTGCTACAGCACATTAGAGACTATTCATGAAAACCGTGTGGTCTTGACAGCTAAAAAGAAACCAGCAGCTTTCACTGTTTACGTTTTTGCTGACTTGATCAATAGTTGCAAAGTTAGTGGCTCTCCTCCAGGCCTTCCATGTCAACTGAATTGACAAGTAAGTGCTCAAATCACAGAAAGTTCATTGGAGTTATGCCACTTTTTAAAAAACTGCAGCGAAGGTTGAGCTGTACTGTTTAACTATCGATTCTTGCTCAACCTGAACAAAAGCCACTTAGGGGGCTTGATATTTTTCAGGGTCCTGCACTACGATACGTCTAGGTCACATTTCTAATTTAGTTCTGATTATGCAATGATTGGCTAAATGACTGGAAAGGAATAGGTAGTCCCACAACTCCTTCCAAGTGACTTATTTTGCAGTTCCCGCATTTTAAATATTTTGAGCTTTCTTTTAAAATAGAAAGGTGAGTAGTTTATTATGTATCCTTTTTGTTTACTCTCCATGTAGTTAGCATGTAAATCCAGCTGCACTGTTGCATCCCTGAGGAGCAGTTTATTCCCATTTTCTGATCTGCCCTCCCTCACTTACTGAGGCCAGCTGCTGCTCTTCTTTCTTCTGTAGTAAAATATAATTATCCAAATGTGACCCAGTGGTAACATGACCTCAGTGAATAAACAAAAAAACCCCCAAAACTCTGCTATGACATTGAAGTAGCTGGCTGTCAGAACTGAGGGCTCACTCAATAATTTCATTGGCAAATTGGTGACGAGCAGGAACTTGAATTAAACTTGTCACGTGTAAAATATCTGCTGGTGGATATCTGCAGACGTTACATTCTTTTTTTCTAAAAATAGAAATGAGAGTTTTCTTGCTTTTGTACTTGTGTAGTGTTTGAGGAAAAAAGGTGTTTTGTGAGGAACCAATTCACAGAATTCAATACAGAATATTCTGAAATATGAGAGTATTTGAACTGTAATGAAATAACAAGACAAGAATAAGTCTTACTTTTGAATAGGCTTTTATGTGGAAATACAAATACTGGATATTTTTTCAATTACTGAAGTGTTGATAGTGAAGCCACAAATGGTGTTTTGGTCTATCATTGTTGTTGTTTTTTTTTTTTTAATCCAAGTCTCCCACCTGCTTTTTAATGAAATTTATTTTGCACAACTTATCAGGAGTATTTATTACCTTCCTATGTAGTGATTTCTTGAATCCAGTTATTCAGTTATTTAATGGTTATCACAGAGTTTCTTAATTATTTATTATGAAAACTGCTGGGATGTTCTGATCGGATGCTCTGATCAGATGGAACTCATTCATCTAGCTGGGTTTGGGATGTTTCCTAGAGATACAAATAATATTCAACAGCAACCTTTAAAAATCAGAGTCATTCATTCCCACTGGAGGATAAATGACATTTCCATTTTCACTTTTTGGTAATAGATCTGCTAAAATAAACATGGGCCTTTTTTTTTTTTTTAAAAGGAAAAAAAGCAAAACAAAAAAAAACTCCCTGAGTCTGGATTTGAAGTTTTGACCTCCTCTACAAGTCCTTACCTATTTGACTTCTCTTCATTTGAAGTCATTCATAATACTGAGATCAAACATTCAAAAAAGGTGGTTTTATTCATATTTTGGCAAAAAAATTTTAAAAGGCATATCAAATTGTGAAATACCAAAATTGTATTGGATTTCAGCAGCACTTTGGCAACTAATTCCCTCAGGCTCCTTAGAAAATCTGAATAGATTACCTGCATCTCCTCCTTTGGGCGGGCTTATTTTTTTTCCTCTTTGCTCACTATAAAAATGCAAATTAATACTTTTGGAAAGGTTATAATCATAAAAGTGTTTTCTGTGGATGATAAGATGAAGTGTCTTTGGGGTACTGTGAGAGGGGAAGTGGTGACTGAAGGCGTACGTGAGAAGAGCTCTGCCAGTGGTAAAGGCTGTGCCTGCCTGGCCCAGCGTCCGCAGCTGGGGTGCTTGGTCTGGGCATGCCTTATCTTTGCATAAAGTGCTAGAAAGGCAGAGATTTTGTTTTCCCACACTTTACTGTTTAATGTAACCTTTTTTTAGCAGAACAAAATGTACTTACAGTTAAACTTTATTATTTGTTTTACTGTGAATGTGCCTTCCCGTTTAGAAGACATTACAGTAAAAGTTTTCAAATGTGATGAAGTTACACAAAGACCAGGCACGTGCAGTTTGGGCTTTGCCTCGGCAGCGTGTGTAGTGCTGGAGAGTGCACACAGGTAAATACAGCTGTGTGCACTTCGCTAACACACTGAACCAAAATCTAGAGTATACCCAAATACCTGTTATCAGATCAGACACTCAAAGACATGTAAGAAAGATATCCCCTTTTGTGTCTTCTGTATGTGGGGTGGCGTGTCTATGCTGAATTGTTAGTCTTTATGCAGTAGTTCTGATCTCCTACAGGGTTTTATTTGTTTCATAATTTTTAGATAGTACCATAAAATTTATAGTAAAAAAGGCAAATAAACCACTAGTGGCTTCAGTCTATGAAATGCTAACACAATGCTGAATTGAAGGCATGAAATATAGAACACTTCGAAGCTAAAGGTGTATATATATATCTCAATACATGTTGACATACTCTGAAAAGACAGAGGCAAGAAAAGGTGTAAACTCGACTTACAACGAAGAACTGTAGCTTTGAATTCCCAACGAGTCAGTGTTTACCAAGTGTTTTTGAAACGTTCTGAAAGTTTCCAAGGTGTAGTGTCTGATCTTGCCATGCTGCTGCTGGAGCGTGCCCTGCAGCCAGAGCCTGCCCAGGGCCGGGCGGGGTTTGCACAAGGACCTGGCGCGGCCCCGGGCACTGGGCGGCTGCAGGTGTCAGGTAGCAAAGGGAAGGCAGCAGTGTTTTGTTTAATGCCACGCAGCACAGACTGAGATTGCTATAGGAAAGGCATACAGTTTGCAGTCGCCAATAATGCCAATTTTTACTTATGTTTCAGAACACGGAAATGTGAAACATGAGGTAAGGTTTTTATTTTCTTTGCATGTGATGTTTGTTTTGTTTGT
Source organism: Neopelma chrysocephalum (assembly GCF_003984885.1). NCBI lineage: Eukaryota > Metazoa > Chordata > Aves > Passeriformes > Pipridae > Neopelma > Neopelma chrysocephalum. The sequence continues at coordinate 1,711,145 of NW_020925863.1, forward strand.
GATATAAGAGTTCCTTATTACTTTATGCACGTGCTGTTGGAAAAGATTTGTTTTTCTTCTGGGTTTAGCAACAGATTTATTTAGAGTGCCGTAGAGGTTGTCTAAGCAACAAGGTGTTCATGATTAAATATTAATGTCTTCTGTTCAAAATGTGAGTTAAACTTGAGATATGACTTAGTGCTGAAAGCATTGAAAGGGGTGGAGTTTTTTTTTGTAAGCTACAGGTAGGAAAGCATACATTGCTTCACAACTGACGGTTAGATCCTTACTCTTCCTAGACAAAATCTGGCAGTAGATTTAAAAGTATTCTTTTTTTTTTCTCTGCCACGCCAGGCAGAGAGGGTGATGAAAGATCGACAGGGAAGAGTTTTGTCTGCCAATTCTGACAAAGAGATGCAGCACTTCAAACCTAGAGCATAATAGTTTCTAGCATCTATTTTAGATCAGAAGTTTATAGTAATTTAACTGCTTAAATGACATGCTGGGTAATGTAAGGATGTTATTGCTGACATGGCTGGTGTGGAGGTAGTCATGTGCAGGGCTGACCACAGCAGTGCTCTCTGATATTTGAGCTGTTTGGGTGTCACTGTGACCCCAGATGGTGGTGGTGGGGGGAGCAGGTCAGGGCAGCTCTGCATGCTGTGGTGAGCCCCTGGGCTCTGGGCCTCAGGTGGGCTCTGGGCCTCAGGTGGGCTCTGGCTTCTGGAGGCCTGCAGGGGACTGGCGAGTTTGGGGGAGCTCTGGCTGGGGACTGGGGTGTGCTGGCACGGCCCTGGCTCTGCCCAGGCACTGCTGCCTGCCTGCTCTCACTGCAACCTCAGCCGTGCCCCAGCCAAGAGCTGCCCAGCCTTTTAAGTCTCTGCCTGGAAAGATCCACTAAGTAAGGGCACTCTAAAATATGGGAGTCACAGCGTGGTCCATTTGCCTGATGCTTTCCCAGTCCTGCAGCCGGCAAGCATGACTGGGGAGCTGTGAACAGGTCAAGTACTGGGCCCCATGGGCAAGGCTGCCAGGCTCTGTAAAGCTGCTGTGGTGAACATACTGTGGTGAACAGTATATTCACCATCTAGCTGGATGAAAAAACATGCATACTGTTGTTTCTTGTGAGGGATAAAAAACCCTTCCTTTTTGGAGCTATTGATTTGCTATTGCCTCTTGAATTGATCTAAAACATCAGGGTTACTTTCATTTTTACCAAGACTCTTAAGTGCCTGCTTTAATTATCTCTGTGCAGAAGGAAACTTGAGCATGGATGGAGCATGGATGAAGAACTGTCATTTTAGAAAACATGGATTTATATTTCATACCAGTAATGTAAAGAGTCTGCTGGTACTGCAATATGTTTAAGGGTATTGAGCATGTTTTCATACAGCTCAAGAACAATTTCCTTAAAACTTTTCTGTCTGATCCTGTCACATATATGACTTAGGTTGTCACAGAGTCACTGTATTGCTTGCATTTCAGTTAAGCATTTCTCCATCTCCCTTTGGACTTTCTTTACCCAGTCCTTCCCCTTTCCCTCCCTTTTGTGGTTACTCACCACTCTGCATCAATCTGTATCAGCAATACTGCTTCCATCTATAAAAAAAACATTGTAGGATATAATTGAGCTTTTTGTTTTGAGTACTATTACCTTCATTGTGGCAGCAGTTTTAAATTTTTCTTCTTTCCACTATAGATGAAACAGAACTTGCATCCTTTCTTTAATTAGAGATGTGGGGTGCAGAGAGAATATGTCCAAGGACTCAAGAGTTTGAAAGCTGTTTTCATACCAAGCTTTTTATTTTGCTTGCTTGCTACAGGGCTTGGTAATTTGGTTATGCCTCAGGTTACTGCTTTCTGGCTTGCCTTGGTGTGTGTCCTGCATCAGCTTATATCAACTGCGAGTAAATCAGAGCAACCTAATTGTTCCCTTTGTTATGCAACTCTACTTGGTTTGATTAAAAAATAAATAAATGCATGAGCCATCATGCAAGTTACCAGTTAAAACAAGCCTGCAAAAGCAGATCAGTAGTTCGAGATATGTTATTTCACATTGAAATTTCCAGGGATCCATATTAAGTGTCTTAGAATAAAAAATGTAGAAAAAAAAATAAAAATAATCTGAGTGTTGTCAGAGAGTTTCTGATTTCACACAACTCTGGTTCTTCCAGTTTAAAAGAGAGAGACAAGTTACTAAATGGATTTAGGTACTTGCCAGGAAAATAAGAAAATTAAGTATTCCATAGGGAATTCTAGATAGCTTCAGTATAAAGTAGAAGTGGTCAAAGTTTCTACCTTATTAAACAATGCATGTGGCTTTGACTTTTGTGTTGGTGGACATGATCTGGGGTAGATAATGCCAGACTGCATGGTTTTCCCTTATCCTATTCATAAATTATTAAAAAATACGTTTGTTCATGTTATCAAAAAATGTTGATGTATGAACAAACCTCCTATGGACTGAGAATCTCTTGAGCCTAGTGTCAGAAAAAATGGAGTGTATGAAAAAACTGTGTACATTACTAAGAATATTTTTCAAAGTGTGATCTTTCTACAAGATAAAGATAATTGTTTTTGTGGTTGGGGGAAATAACTTCAGAAAACCAGCTTTGCCTAGTAGATTGTGGGAATGAAAGGAGTGCGATGTGCCTACATGAAAACATGTTTATTCATATCCTTGATTTGTATTTTTCCTTTGCAGAAAAGAACAAATGGAATTAGAAGAAGCTCTAGACACGTGGACCCAGGTTTGTGTCATGACTTTTTAGTATTTAAACATTAAATAAAAAGTGAGAAACCTGTAAATCACTTGTTCAAGTTGCATTATGAATGCTGTTGTAATGCACACAGTGTTCAGAACTTTATTGCTGAAGTCAGGAAGGTCTAAAGTGAGTGCTCTGTTTGTGATTTCAAAGATAAGGTCAGCTGGTTGAACTCTTTTTTTCCTTGTTTTTTTTCTTTTTTTTTTTTTTAAGCAGAGCTTTGGTTCTATTTGAGCAACAGAATGCCTCTAGGCTCTCAGTTAACGTGACCCACCCTAATGTACTCTGCAGTTTTAAAAGAAATAACTAAGCGATGAAAAGCAGATGGTTGCTTTTGCAGCTTAGGTTCTGTTTCTCCAAGTTGTGGGTATTCTCATCTCTTAACTGTGGTGGTGTGCAGTGCTTAACTGTATGAGTTGTTCTTCTGAAATGCACAAACCAATTGCAGTTTTATGTTGAATTTCAAGGTGATTTTGTTCTTCCTGTTAGTTTATAGTTGATACTTTTGTGGAATCATGGCAGCAGCAGCCCTTAAGAAAATTAAATGCTTGCTTATAGACTATATACTCAAGTGGGTGAGCATTTCCTCTGGAGACCCATTATGTGTCTGTATAAAATACTCAATGGTTTTCAGTGTAACTGTGTGATATTTTTAGTGTCATTTTTTACAGTAATTACATTTCTGTCCTTTATGTTTCTTGTATAGCTTAATTACTAGAGATTTGTTATGCAGATTATTTGGAATAAAACTAAGCTGTGGCTTATTAAATATTTCTAGATGTGGACACCTGAGAATAGTTGGAGTTAAACATTACATAGGATGGCAACTCTGTACACCACATTACAGCCTGGCAGAGCTAAGTACTTTTCAAAAAGTAGGAATGCTGGTTGTGCCACTAGCATTGCAGCTGCCTTGGCTCTGAAAATCTCAATGTTGTAACTATGAAGCAGACCACACCTTCCTTACTCACGTACCTTTGACATGTCTTGGAACACGTATCGTCACTTTGTTCCCTCTAGCAAAATAAACCTGCTTCATGATTCTATAAATGGTTCTGTGTGTTGTGACACACATGAAAGAAAAAAATGAACACCCTGTAACTCTGAATATTAATACAGTCAGAGGGGAAAACATCAAGAACAGGAATTAAATCACACAGAAGAGGATGAGAATACTTCTTCCAAGTGTTTGCTAACAAGGCTGAGTTCTTCCCATTCAGTGGTGTATGTTGCAGTGAAGTGTAATGTGTGCTTGCAGAATAGTCCTTATAGGTCCGTATCTTTAAACACAGCTGTCTCTTGTAGAATTCAGCTTTGAAAATCTTTTGGGTATACTGGGGGTTTAATTACTGTTGAAGTCTGAGAGAAGTATTTACATGACTTATTTATAGAAGGATACTTTAAAATTAGTTTTTATTGAAAACTAAGTACCATTGAAATTACCAAAAATAATTGAATTAATAGGTGTTTAAAAGCTGTATGTAACCAATGCCTAAAATATGGTTCTACTTCTCCTCCCCCCTCCCCCCCCAGTCCCCTTACTTACACAGAACAGTTCTGTGAGTTGTTGGGGTAGTCTTATTGGGTAAAGTTCTTGGTGCCCATAATATTTTTGAAAGCCAATAGAATTGCAGAACATCTGCAAGATGTTCAGGTCCCTTTATTAGAGACATTGTTGCAGAGGACTTCTTACAGAATTGCTTGTGACATTACAAATGTTTAAAATAAATAATAATGAGAAATACATCATACTGTCAGTTTTCAAATGAAGTGAACTTTTTCATTTGCATTTTGCCAGTATAGGCATTCTGTGTCTGGCTGTAACTTGGTGGAGATAGCTTTTAAAGACATGAATGTCCTTGCTAACCACTTGGCATCTATTTTGCATAATCTAAGTACTACTACTCATCAGATTGCGCATTGCCCTGAGAGACAGAAGATGCTATCCAGAGGGCAGCACTTGTAAGAGATCAGTTATTTCAGGCATACATTACCGCATTGATCCTAAGAGCTTTTCAAGAACACTGACACATAAATTTGCTTTGGTTTTGGGAGCTGCTGCTACTGGTGTTGCATGTTACGGTGCTGAAGCAAGGGTACTAACTTAGGAAGCAGATGTTTGCTGTGAATCAATGACCAGCACCTGCAGTGTCTAAATATTGAGGGGAGTTTGATATCACCAGTAAAGACAATTATTTTGGGTTGCAACTTGTCAACATCATATTGTGTCATATCTGTCTTTGGCTATTCTAGTGAAGAATAATGAATGCAGGAGGCATAGTGTAGTCAAGTTGATGTGTTGTGCTTTTCTTTTTATGCTTGTAAGAGTCAAATTCAACTTTTGCTGACACAGCTTAGCCCAGAATCAAAAGTCATTTAAATTTGATGAGAAGTGGTGCAAGTTGGAAGATGGTCTAAACAAAACAACATGAGGATACTGAATTAAAATATCTCTTGTCTTCTGCTGATAAGATTCATTGAGGCAGAAACCTATCTAGCTGAAGTACCCTAAAAGCAATAAGTTTACTTACGGATTTTTCATTTGTTTTTCTTTGAAGTTGGGTTAAAAGTTTTGACAGTGGCAGTTTCTTCCTTCTGATTTTCCTTGTGCTGAATAAGAAAGAAAGGTAGAAGGAAAAATGATTAATGGATGATGAGGCAGAGAAATTCCTGGGAAATGAAAACAATCATGAGAAAAACATGTGCAGATACTGTTCAAAAAGAGATGTGTGCAGAAACTGTACAAGTGGAGAACAAATTGGAAATCATAAGAAAATATGACCTTGTCTTTATGCTGTGCATAAAGGCTATCCTGTCAGCCTGTAGTCCAGTTGCAGAGAACCTCCTGAATTGCTTCATCCATTAAGTTTTAGTGGGACAGGTTTTAAATAACCTTTCTTTGGATTAAGAAATAAAGATAATAAATGCTATTGACAGAATGAACCAGGTAATATATCTGGAGCTATACAGCAAGGAAAAATTTGGTGTACAGCTTGCATTTGACTATAGAACAACATGATTCTGCTTAAATGCATTTGAGAAGTAATCAGACTGGTGTCAGTTTTTGCGTAGAATAGGTGTGGAATGATAGTTATGTGACATTTTATTCTTGTGTAGGGAATATCATGAAAACTTTTATGCGTGTGATTAATTTTAAGCATGTGATTTGCACTATTGACTTAAATGACAAATGAACCATTCCTATGTATATTCATAAACATAAATTCTTGTTGTGTGAATTCTTGAGAAGAATGATGCAGTCTGACCACTGTTTTTAATAGAAATAATTTTGTATGTATTTTAATAGGAGTAAAAATTACTGTCTGTCTCAGCTGTTGAAATAGTACAGTGTATGTTTGCTGTCTTTTTTTCCAGTGTAAAGAGTCTAAATATTCACAGGATTCACAGCCTGATGTTTTTAAAACTGGTTTTACCCTAAACACTTCTGCTAATATAAACATTGGAACTTTAATCTCTAGAAGTGTGAAAAAGTATGAAAGTATATTTCGTATCAGAAGGATAAACTTGGTAAAAATAGAATACTAGGAGCCTTATAGTCAAGATTCATTGCAGATTAAACTCAAGTCTGATCTGTGAAAGACCATGGCTGAGCCTGTTCTGACTTCTTAAATAGCTGATTTCTTTATAAGCGTGGATTAAAGATTAGAAAAGCTTAGTTCTGAACTGAGGGACAGAACCAACATGTTTTTTCTCTTCACAGAAAGTAGAATATTGTCTGCCTTTTTTGGGATGGAGGTGCACATAGTACTAGCAAGTAATGTATGCGATGCAGTGGCTTGGGCAGATGTATTTTTCAGCCCAGGAATTCAAAGTCCAAATACTAATTTTAAGAAGTAGTATTTGTATTTCTGGTTGGTGTCTGGTCCATACTTGCTTTGTGAAGCAACCCTCTAATACTGGTTTTACGCAGATCATAAAAAAAAGGATCTGAAGAGAATAACTGGGTTTATGGCCTGAAGTATATACATTAAACAAACAACAAACAAAAATCTCTGCATGGAGAAGTACAATATTGGAGATATGTTTATTTCATTAGATATAGTGGATATAAGCTACCGTGTGCTTCATATTTTGTTGAAATTGGATTTTTGAGTCTTTTAACTAGGTTGTGTCATTGTTATATGCAGTGAAAAAATAGTCAGGTGTTTGTGTAGTGTGGTAATGTTTGCATCTTGTTTTCACAGTAAAAATTAGAGGATAGTGTCATATTGGCAGTTTAAATTTCCTTTTCAGGTAAGAATGAAGTATATTAGACTTTGAGATACTTCACCAAATTCTGACACAGTGTGCTCTGTGATATGCAAGTCTAACTCTGATTTCCATTTTTAGTGCCACTCCAACCGTATGCTCAGCCAAAATCAAAATCTGGCTCAAACTCAAATGCTGGGATATCCCAACCTGCAGATAATTCTTTGCCAAGCATGCAGTTGTTATAGATAGAACTACTCTCTTTAGCTGAGGATCTGAAGCATGTCTCTCATTTTCTTGTTTTGTTGAGCTATCCAGGCAAGTCTTTAGTAGTCCTGATAGGCTGTTGTCTTTCAGCCCACTATAGGGAATACCCAATTTCATGGGTGAGAAAAGATAACCTTCTGCAACATGAAGCCCAGTGCTGAAAACAGGCATTCAGGATTTATTTCTCCATTTCAACAATGTCTTTATGTCCTTTTGTTTTAGTTTTTGCAATTTCTTATTACAGATAAAAATGCAACCCATGGTTTAAAAAATGAGACAGAGAGAAATTACTATTTTAGAGACTTGAAGGAACTCAAAACATATACTTTTCTTGGAACTAAAGTGTGTCTAATAATTAACAACCATAACGAAGTGTATATGGTTTTGCATATTTTCCCTAGAAATAATTTTGTAATGTTTGTGGAGCATTAGATTTGCTAAGTAGCTGAAGACTTCTCTACACAGTAATGTTTTAAGCTACAGAACTGAAAATGAGTTTTGATTGTACGTATGTGACACATGTTTAACTTTTGTGTGGGTTTTATTCTGCTTTGGATATTTTTTTTCCTTCTCTCCACACCATCTTAATGCTTTGTTTGAGGTACCTATAAAGAACACAGTGAATGTCTCTAGGAATCTTTGTGGACCTGGTGAATTGCAGTGAAGAACTAGTTTAACAGGGCAGCTGGGAGCACACGTGCTGCAAAAGGAGCACTCCTCAGCAGGACAGAGGCGATGCTCTTGCTGACATACTGTGTGATTTTGAGGGTTTTGGAGTCCTTCAAAGGACTTTGCAGCTCTAACTTGACCATCTCTTAGTATTGATAGACATGTTTTAACATGTTTTACATCATGTGGCTGGGATGGTGTTGGTGTTTGAGAGCAGAGTCAGTGGATGTCCTTGTGGTCACCGCATTCTTATGAGCAGTTAATGGGACAGCTTCCCCCAGGTGAATTGTGTGACCTAATTTGTGAGATCAAATTAATTTATCTCACATACTTATTAAAAATATATATTACATTCGAGATCTTTGCCTTTTTTTTTTTTTTACTACAGTGCTGATGCCATGTGCTTCACAAAATAATGAATTCATCTTTGTTGTGATACAAGAAAGAACATGTCTAATATTTTGCACCAAGAAATTTTCCACTAATGCATTTCTGGAAGGCAGAGCAGAGTTTTGTCTTCCAATGAAGCATTTCAAATGCAGTTTAATGATTTTTATTTGGGTTGTTTTATTTTAAATTAAAATGATTTTTACATTCCTGTTGGGAAGAGGTATTTTGAAAGGTGCCTGTCCCCTTGGCATCTCAGCAGTGAGCTAACATTCAGAGAACATAGCCTTTAGCCTTTTCTTTTAATTAAACATCAGAAGACCCAGATGCCAAAGGGTGAAATGTATTTATTCTGTTGAACTCTTTCATCCTTTCTGGTTGGATTGCAAGATCAGTTTGTAGTTGAGGAGTTTAAAGTCTTTTGTCTTAGTGGATGTGTTTTTGGGACTGTCTCTGTATCTTGAGCAATTAACATTTTATTTTGCTCTTAGAGAAATAATGGTGTTTAATGCATGCTCAGCCATGTGTTAGCATATTTTTTTAAGCTGAGGTGGGCTAAAAATACTTCTGTATCTTTGTCTTTTTCTGTATAAAAACATTGTCAACATTAACTGTTCTAAGCAAAACATCACTGTTTACAGATAATTGCAAGGGAGTTGGCAGGCAGAAAAAAAAGAAAAGATTAAATAGAAGTGGACAAAATGGGCTTACAAGTATCATCCATAAAACAAAAAAATACACTTTTGTATTTTAAACATGCACAAAAATAGTACAGTAGTATTTAAAAAAAAAAAGAAAAAGGCATGTGCAGAAGTTATATGGCCTGAATTTGCCTTTATTTACCATGGCAAGTAGAAGGGAATTGCATAGTATTTTGCTAAAGTTCATTGGGACTTAGAAATCTCTTATTCATCTTCAAGAGGAATATTGCATTTACCTTTCTATTTTCCTATCTGATTTTAATCCTCAGGGTGCTGTCATTCTCAGAAGGCAAAACAAAGATAATAAGGCAATGAATGATTAAAAATAGTCAAAAGTTACTGAATTTTAACAGTACTCTGAAGCATATGGTTTCTTTTTTTGTGGCTCACTCATTTAACTAAATCAGTATTTGATCACTACTTCAAAGTAATTCTCACACAAAGAATTTGGGAAACATTGTAAAACTGAAAGCAACCGTCCCATGGGAGAAAAAAGACTGCTGAAAAATCACACAAGAGAAGCTCCCAGAACTGCCTCTGCCTTCTGCCTGAGGAAGGTTTTAAAGCTTGGTAGAAGGGGCCAGAGGCGAGAAACTGATGCTGCTTTTCAGGAGAGATTTTAATATGCTCACTACTTGGAGATTTCCCAGAGAAGAGAACAATGGGGCTGAGTTGGGCTGCAGGCCAAGCTCGCTCAGGATCCCTTCAACAGTAGCCAATTCAATGGATGCTAAGGGATAGAATATGGGGTAAGATGATGTGGTACTTCCCACCGTACCTTCTAGTTTCGTTTCTTAGCTCTTAACTTTTCTTCCACGTTTTTTTATTACCACTTTTTGAACCAGTCTAAAATCTTGGCATTCACAACATCCTTTAACTGTCACTTTCATAATTAGCTGTGTGAATAAAACATGTCTTTTTGTTTGCTCTAAACCTGCTGTCTATTGCTTTGACACCTGTACTTTTTTGAATTGAAAAAATTAAAAATGAATGAAGAAATAATGAGTACTTTTTTTCTGGTCACTATTGTGCCACTCGTGTGTTGTCTCTGTCATACCCCTCCAGTCACGTCTCCTCTAGCCTGAAGAGCCATTATCTGCTTAATTCTTCTGATAAAGAAGTTTTTCCGTATGTCTGACCATCCTCTTTACTTGTTTGCATGCTTCTAGGTCCAAGAGTTGTCAGTCTTCCTAGTTCTGTGTCTGCTTCAAGAAATTTCTTAGCGTTGGTACACAGCAAAATTAGATTATGATATAAAAGAACCAACTCTAAAGGGTACTTAGCAATTCCTCTGAGATCTTTTGTCTATATGATGGTAGCTGTTTTACACTCCATAATCATGTATGAGTATTCAATCCATATGTTACTTTAAGTTAAACCTTTCATGAAGGTATGACCAAATGGCTTCCAAAGGTTCTTCAGACAGAGTTATTCTCTGATTTTGAATCCTATTGTTCATGAAATCTTCCTTCAGTTCTTTGCACGTAGTGTTCTTTTTAAAGAAATGATTTTCCACCTTCTACAAGACTTAATCCCCTCTTACTCCCATTTCAGTAATGCTCCCTAATTTTTTCAACAAGGAAGGTCCAAACAGATTCCTTTGGGTGACCCTTTTGTACACCACCTTCTATTTGGAAAAATATTATTTCTACCATTTATTTCTGTCCTTTTGCTGTTTATTTATCTGGGGGGGGGGAAGCTTTGCCTCTTATATCATATGAACTGGAAGAGAGCCTCATAGTGAGTCTGGTTAAAATTATTTTGTTAATCTGCATTAATATATAATCATGTCCATCAGGCTCATTGCCTGCTTCAAAGACTCTGAACAATGCCCCTGACTTTTCTTTAAAAAGTATTTGCAGTCTTTACACTCTATTTATTTACATACTTGCAAATTCTGTTTCTGTAGTAGGCTTTAACAGTCTGCCTTGTACAAATGTCAGGTATTTGTGTTGGGATATCTACTGATTATAACTGAGTTGCTTGAAAACATTGCCTTCACACCTTGGTACTGAGACTGTTTTAAGAAATAACTTGCAGATCATAATTAACAATTCAGCACTGGTATTCTTGAATTTATTTAGTACTTAGTATTTTCAAGTTGTGACAGTATAAAAATTAATCTGATGGAGCTTTCAGTAGAATCAATTCGTTCAGCTCTAGTCATTTTAACCCTTAGATGTGGTTTATTCAGGAAAAAAAGGTAAAGTACTTTTTTAAGAGAAAACACTTGGAGTTCAGCCCTCATTGCTGCTCTTGCTGACCTGCAGATAAATAGAAGATGTGTTCAGTCTTGCTTCTCATAACTTGCATTTCTTAAGCTTCGGCATATAACAGGGAATTAAAAAGTAACTTCATTATCTAATATCTTGCAAACGTGCCTCAGTCCATTAGCCTTAGATGTTATTCTTTAACCAGCCTGTTTGGAATAGGACACGTGGGAGAGCAGAGACCATGAGGCACCGTCTTTTAGTTCAGACAATAAAGCAGCATGTTTACTGTTCTTGGACTTTTTCCTTAATTGAGTTTGACAGTAACAAATAGCATGAAATACAATACAACAAAAGCTGCATGTGTGGATCACAGCTTTCCTTCCAGAATAACATCGTACTCCTGGCAGTGGCAGTCTTTGTGCAACTGTTAGCGATCATTTTAGTACAGTGGAATTCGCTTAATGCTAGCACATCCTCTACCATGTTTGGGTTTTTTTTAATTTTTCTTCTGTAAGACCCTACAGGTTCCTTTCTGTAAGGCCCCTATAATTTTTCCCCTCCCATTTTTTGCTTGATTGCTCTTATCCATTGTGTGCTGGTTTTGTTATTTGTCCATTTCTGGTGGTATTGGTTTAAATCCTGTAATTGTATGTCGCTCTGCACATGGCTCCGGCATCTGAGGAACACTGAATGATCAACTAAGCTCCAAGAGCTGATGTTGGGATTTAAGTGTGTTTTCTTTGTCAGGGCAGTATTTTTGGGCGAAAGAACCAAGTCTGGGTGTTCTGCTGATGTGAGTTTGGTCTCTGGTGATTCTTTGATGTAACTACAGGCTGTTGCCACAAGGTGTGGTGCTTCCTCCCACCCAGGTGTTCCCTCACTGCCTTTGTTTTGAACCCAATGATCATCTAGTCACAGGCTAAGTAACTTCAATGAGATAACGGCAAACTGGTCATGGGAGGCAGCAGTGGCAGCAGCAATGGGGAAATAAGTGATTTTTCCTTCTGACTGGGTTGCTGGACCAGCTCAGTCTTGAGGCTGCACAGTTAGTGGGGTGTGATGGGTTAGATGGGACCCATATACTTTATTGCTTTCAGGTATGGTTTATGTCTTTACAAATTGCACACTTTTCTGGAGTATATAATCCACATTTAGACTGGAACAGAACATAGGAGGGGAACCTTCACTATTGTGAGGATGAATATATGAGTGTTTCCCTGACAGGAAAGGAAAGAAACAAAAATATTTAAGACAAAGCATGATTATGGCAGCACTGACGTCTTGATGAGGGACTAAACTTGACTTTCATCTTTATTACCTATGATAATTTACCGATAACATCTTGATTTTGCAACAAAGATCAAGGGATCATGGATGATTTTATTGTATGTTTTCATTTTTGTCTTTGAAACAACACTCTTTTACTGCTTATTATTTGTTTTTCTGTGAGCCATCTTCAAGTTCAGTTCATCTTCTTATTTATATGTTGGCATAGAAAATTAAGCTATTTCAATTTTTTTACTTTTTAAAATTTATACTAAAAACTGAAAATATTTTTCTTTGATAAAAAGGAAGTTTGCAGAAACATTAGTGCATCAGAATAGTATGTAATTTCTTATATACTAGACATGCTAGAAGAATAATTTGTAAATGAAGACAGTGAAAACAGATATGTAAGATATATACAGTTTTATACTCAGTGGATATTTAAATCATAGTCTGAATGCCTTTGTCTAGGTATGTGGGCTGATTGAGGTTAGAGATACTACACATTCATGGCAAAGCTGAAGGTATCACAAAATACGATGCATTTTGAATTTCATAGCTTGCTTTAAATGTGCAAAGTATGCAGCATAATAACAAAATCCTAGGTATATACTATTTAGAGATAAACAATGTTAACTACATTGTGGTGGTAACAGTGGAATACGTACTCATGCTTTTTTACTTTTATAACACAAATACTTTGCAATAAAGGCAAGTTTTGTTCTCTTTTCCCAAAGAGAATAAGTTATTTGTTGTAGCCTATAGAGACTAGAAATAAGTAGGCATATTTTTTAACGGCTAATTTGTTTTAGCTGAAGCAAGTGTCTTTTCATTGCTTAGTATGATGCCATAATTCTTGGCAACATTTATCTACTGATGCTTGCATGCAAAGAAGGTCTGTAAGGCCTGAAATTTCTTTTCATGTATGTTAAGAACTGTCAGTTAAGAAGTAAAAGAGGTATCTGCTATAATCAGGGTAGAGGCCACAGAAAAGAAATTGCTTGAAGAGTAAGATCACAAGAGTGTTTAACTTGAAAAGCTGAAGGATTATGTAGCATTATGAAGAGGGTGCATGCAGGCAAAATTATTTGTCATATGCTGGAACCTGCCTGCTTTGCCAGTCATCACCCACTTCCCCTTCGTGTTATGTAATAATTTAAAATGCCTCTCTTGCTAGAGAATTTAATTCTTGTAAGTAACAGAAATGGAGACTAAGGCCTTTCATCTTAGAGGCAGATGCTATTACTCAATACTGAGCACAAAAGAAATTGCATGAAGGATAATTTAATTTTCATTTTTGCAATGCTTGATGAATAAAATGTCAGCACGTTTGCAGCAATGCGTGTTTTTAAATTTGATACCTGTGAAAGATTTTAGGTGCTATAGGTGTTTTCATGGGTTATTTCTTTTTAAAATTATTCCGTCTGTGAATTCTCAATAACAGAAGAAATGCCTATGTCCTGTACAAGATCCATGATAGTATTAAATTCAGTTTCCAAAGTTGGGTTCCTATTCTCAAGTCTTTTTTCTCTTACTGCTTGCTGCAGAATCATCCCATGGCAGGCAGGAATTAATATTAAAAATACAGTTCAAAATAATTACTTTTGTGGAATAATGGATTTCTACCTACCCGTCTTTTTAAGAGCCTTTTGCTGCACGTAATCTACTGTCTGGACACACCTTCCTAGCTCATCTATAGTATCTGCCCAGTGCAAGTTGTTAGCTCCTCAGGGCAGGTACATGTTTGAACAAATACATGTGTTAGAATGCCATGCCTGTCTATGGCATTACATTAAAAGATGTGATAATTAACAGTGGTTAATTTTCATGCTGTGTGCTTTTATAAAAAGCAGCACCGCATGTACCACACTTTTTAATTCATATGCCAAAACTCCATTTTACTTAATTTTAAAGAAAATAAATGAAGCTTCTTATTTTTGAGACATGATGATTTTTAAAATTTATATCCCTAATTCACCTACTAGACTACATTGAAATGATGAGATTTCATTACTTTGTCAAAACAAATGAAAACCGTGTTTTTGAACCTGGTTATTCTTTATTGTTTATTCACATTAAGCATTTTGTGCTCAGCCATTTCTAATGTTTGTTCAAAGTGCTGAGCCTCTTTTCAATCAAGGCAATTCCAAAATCCCTTACGCTCACAAGAATAGCTGCCTATGTCACTGCAGGTAAGGACTAGTTGCCTGAATAAACATTTGAAGTTAAAATAGTACAAAACACAAGAGCTTGTCCTTAACGCTTGTTTGGAGGAAAACATGCTGTGAAAGGGAAACCAAGATCTGTCAGTGAAATAAAAATAGTTTTCACTCTTAATTAATCACAATGACCATTATGAAATCAGTGACTTTCTTAGTTCTCTTCCACTTTATTTCAGTGCAGTCCTGGAGGGAGTCCTCTCCTTTGTGAAAGTGCCTGGGTTTGAGTATGGATACTAACAGATGATGTTGGAATTGCACACAAAATTGCTGTTATTTTAAACATAGTTTCTTGCACTAGCAATCCACAGTTATCAATCTAGGGCATGTCCAAGTTTTCTAAATTAATGTGCCAAAGTTTCTGTGTAAAATTTAGCAAGTAAAAAATAATGAAAAAAACCTGACCAATGAAGTTGGAGCTAGTGGTACTTGATCTTTCTGAAAATATCATCCCTTATTACTGTAGTTACATATGGATCTCCAAAAACAAATGTATATATTATAAGGGAAGACTGAGTGTTTGAAAGCTGCCCAGGAGAGTTCATGTGAGATTAGCTCCGTTAGTCACAACCTGGTGCTGATAATACCAAGGTTGTGGGTTCAATCCCTATATGGGCCATTCACCTAAGAGTTGGCCTTGAGGATCCTTCTGGGTCCCTTCCAACTTAGAATATGCTGTGATTCTGTGAATATGCTTGCTGTGCAAACAGGAATGTGTTGGCATTTGTGTGTCAGTAGATTCTTTCTGCAGTGTACTTGACTAATTTTCATATTTCTGTTGTAATATTTTGTCTCCTGACTTCCCAAAATCTTCAGTTTCTTTTCATTCAGTTTTGAGACACAAAAGTAAATTTAAACCTCAGGATTGAATCCATGAGAATTGTGAGCAGAACCACCTTTAAGGGCATGAGAGACAAGTGGTCATCAGTCATCTAAATAATAATAGATTTATTCCTTTCACAAAAGACAGCCTTCATGGGTTTCTTTTCTGAAGTTTAAAAACATGGCTCATCAGAAGCATTTTTGTAGTGCCTGTTTTTTCTTGCACAGAGGCAGGCTTCCAGATTCCTTAAAATGAATGACACAACATGCCAAATGTCCCTACTTAAGAGTGAAGTAAGAAAATACCTTCTATTGGAGTTCCTTTTCTAAATAAAAAAATAATGGTGCTGAAACTTCAGTTTGGATTCTGAATTTTCTTGGCTAAATAGTGCTAATAACGCTAGGGTTGTGGGTTTTATCCCTGTATGGGCTAGTCACTTAAGAGTTGGACTCAATGATCCTTGTGTGTCCCTTCCAAGTCAGAATCTTCAGTGATAAACTGTGACATTACCTATTTCTGATAAAAATAAGTGCTAGCTGTATTTATAGGAGCATGAAGCTGACCTTGACTTGGAAGACCTGAAAACTTAAAGCTGCTACTGAGAGGGGACTGTTTGCCTCAGTGAATGTCCATATTCCCGTGCTGTTAATCTTACTAATGCTGCTCATATTGTCACTAAGCAGTTATCCTCAAAAACCTTTGCTGACGAAAATGTTTAAGTGAAGTCAAATACTGATGTTCAGAGCAGGGGGAGATGCCCATTTGTCTGAGCGTTGTTTTTTAAGCAGAACAAACTACTGTAATATAAAAAAAATGTGTAGAAATATTTCAGGAATAACACAGTCTCAAAAATGCAACCTTGTAAATTGAACAACATTGCTAGAATTGTTTATTTTCCTCGTATTGAACTCCTGCTATGATCTGCAATGTAGTTCCAAGTTTTGTGTGGATCTTAACTGGAAAAAGGAGATACAGCTACTTATCAGGGGGCTTTTTGCTAATGATCAGGTCTACAAAACCCGAAGAAGCAAAAGGACTTCCTGAGTTGTGTTTTTCTGTTTCTCATAACAAGTTGTTGATCAGACTGTTAGCAGACAGATTTTTTCCTCCCACACATCTTCATTTTGGTTGATGGTTGACCATTTTTACAGAGGTCTCTGCCAAGAATACAGTTTATATATGCAGGATTAAAGAGAAATGGTGGAAAATTGAGTATTTGAAAAACTATAGATTTGACAGGTAGCAAAGGACTGGAGGGAACCCCAAATGCTGCTTCAGTAAGGTTTTTAAGAAGGACACAGTTTTTGGAATAGTTGAGGAAGGACAGCCACAGAAAGCAGGGCTAGGACTGTGAATTTTTTTTTTTCAGTAGTTTTATGTGTTCTGTAGGATAACAGTCCTTAAACCTTCAATTTCTGTGGAATTGGAAGAGAAATGTGAGTGTTTATCAGATGTGGTTTGGAGTGCATTACAGATTTGTCATCTAAAATACGAGATAGTGAAGATTATTTTGCCCCCCTCCACATCCTTCCCCCACCTTTCCCCAGTGCATGTGAGTTCTCTGTTTATGGAAGAAAGCCCTGCCCCTAAAAGGGTTGCTTTACTTATGTATCTATGTAAGCGGTAACCTACACAGTTGAGTTAAGGCTTGTGGTAGCTGTTAAATGTTTTAATAATTAGCCTTCTGTAGTTTTTTGACTTAAAATTGAGTCAAGTGGCAAACACCAGCGTTGTGGTTAATCACAGGACAAATAATGAGATTTAGTTGAACAGTAATCAAAGGCAAAGCACTTAGAGAGGACAAGTGAAATACTCCGAGCTGAGTCTTGGGCACTGTCAGCACTTCAGCCATCTTGCCTTTAAACTGAAAGAGGGAAGCTGTAGATTGGATGTTAGGAAGAAGTTCTTTACTGTGAGGGAGGTGAGGCACTGGCACAGACTGCCCTGAGAAGTTGTAGATGCCCCATCCCTGGAAGGGGATTCCATCCCTGAAAGTGTTCAAGGCCAGGTTGGATGGTGCTTTGAGCAACCTGGTCAAGTGGAAGGAGTCACTGCCCATGGCAGGAGGGTTGGAACTAGATGATCTTCAAAGTTCCTTTCAACTCAGCCCATTCCATTATTTTATGAATGTAAGGCTTATAAGCAATATCTAAAATTAGAACTTCTAATTATGATGACATAAAAAAATAATGACTTAAGACTGGGAGGATTAAAAGTTCGATTAAAGTATCTTCTTTGAGGTGTGTCTATGTACTTATTAATTGTGTTAATTTTGTCCAATACTAATTATTTAAATCATTGCCACTCTGAAGAGTGCACTTAAAAGGCTATGCTGGCATCTTCCATGTATGTGAGATCTGTAATTTGTGTCACGAGTACTCAGCCTAAAAGTTAAAAACCCCTCACCCCAACCTAGTTTCTTTTGAGCCATTAATAGACATTGTCAGAAAATGAATGTAAGTGGGTTTTTAAAGGTGATTATCTAGTGTTGCTTTTCTCATGTCTCCTCACCAGCTGAGAAGTCCTTCTAGACAAGCTTTGCTGTTGGCAGTAACTGTACAAAGCCATTGACTTCCACTGGCTGTGGAAATAGATGACACTGATGAGGAATTGAGAAGCTGCTCTCTTGATAAATGCAAGAGAGGACAATCAAGTTTACTGTTAATTTTTACTGCAATAAGATTATTAGAAACAGGAATTTTAAACACCGAAGGTAGCAGAGCTGATTTGAAGGATATACACAGAATGCCAATGGACTTTGTTTTCATATAGCCCATGCTCAGATTAGAGCTTTCCTTTAAGTAGCTTTTAATATTAGTGTTGGACCTAGATGTTGCCAACAAACATGTCAAAAAGCTGGTGTTTTGTGTGTCATGAATGCTTAGATTGTGGGTATTATGGTCCATCTGCTCTTACACTGCTGTCCTTATCAACAGATCTGTTTTCCTCTTTCTCTTTTATCATAACTCCTTGTTACTTTATTATCTGCAGTTATACTTCTTGATCTGACACCTTCTCAGTCTAACTTTACTTACCATATTGTAAATACTAATTTTTTTATTTCTTTACTTTTATTTCAATCCAAGTTCCCCTTTACTTGTGTCTCTTTAGTTTCTGCTGTTAAAATTATCTGTGATACTGTGGGTGTAAAGTAACATATACGCAGGTACCTTCCCCAAGAATGCCAAGGCAGTGGAAAGGGTTCAAACAGGGTTTATTTTGGAGGCAAACACATTAAAACTTACAAACCTCACGGCACTGCCAGGCAGCACAGGGTCTCAGAGGAAAGGCAAATTCCCACGCTCTTCCAAGGCTTTTTATCTGCTCTCTGTCCTCCCCTGCCCTCTCAGACCTGAGGAGGCCCTGTATATGTCTGTGAGCATTCTCTCTCTTGCATACCAGAGGGAGAGAGAGCTTACTTTCAGGTCTCCCTGCAACTTTCCCTGAAATTTAGAAGGGAAAGGGAAAAAAAGTCTTCCTAAGTGAAAAACGAATTCTAGCTTCCTGTTACAAATTCTTCTGAAAGCACAACTATCCCTACAGTGGGTCACTGTTCAGACATCTAATCCAACGAGACACTGCCATGAGTTACTTAGCCCTTACTTTCTGGTTGGGGAGTAAAGATGCCTGGGGACGTACCTGCTTTGAGGTTTGAGATGGAATATTTCTCCTGGTCTTTACTATGGAAGGCTTAACAATCACTAAATGTCAGCTTGTTTCTCAGCAGAACTGCATTCCCTATTTTTGTAGCTACAAAGGTACAAACCAAAAAGGGTTAAAGCGAGTTCAGAGGTTCCAAACAGGCACCCAAAACATGGGTGAAAGAAAAGACAGAATTAGGGAGCCTTCATGTCATTTCCTATGTGAAAGGCAAGTGGCACTGTCTTGATTCTGGAAACATCAAGATGTGGCCTTGTCAAATAGTCTAAAATTCTGTTTCAGATTCAAAGCCTCATGAAGTCAGGAGGCTTTATTCCATTTCATTTATGGGTTTTTGGACCGGGTTATAAATACTTTGTGATTAGGCCATATTTTCTCTAGAGAAGAAGAAAGTCTTCCTACATATTAACTAGGAAGGGATATTTAATGCAGAGAAAGCTGTTTTATGTCTTTGTGCTAATAGTATATAGTATATCCACAAATTCACCTTTGAACCCGGCCCTCCTCTATGCTGTGTCATTATTTTGTATGTTAAAATGATCCCTGCCTGAAGCCTAAACCACATTCTGCATTGCTTGGAAATAACAGATGCTGGAATCAATTTTGACAGATAGAGGTCACCATAGGGCATGCATTATGCATGTTGTTAGCAAAAAATAACATTTTTGAATCTCTGCATGAAGCTCTGGGGGTCATTCAGTGTGGCTCATAAATGCAGAGCAGCTGTAAGGAATACAAGTACTTCATGTGGGTTTTTTTGTTTCATGTATGTACTGGGTATTCTAACTTATTATGTACTATGTTAATTCTAAAATGTGGCCTCCTTCCTTGACTCATAATTATGAGATGAAATACTCAAATGCATGGTATGGTTTATAAAAGGTTTTATTTTTCTATAATGTAGACGAATTGGTACTTTGTGAATCTTGACTCTACCTTGCTTTCTGTTTTTCTCATGAGCTACAATTTAGATCATCAATTTATGTTAGTTCTGTGACCCAGAGCTAGACTATGAAGACTGTTCTTGGAATCTGGGAATTTTTCCTGGTTTTCAAGTGAAGTAAATTTCAGTTATTTATTGGTGTAATAAATGGATAAGTTTGCTTTTTTTATTGCAAGGCTGGAAACTGCCAGGCTCTTCTGTATCTTTAATTTAGAAAGTTTCCTGATAAAAAACTTGGTCATATGACTTCATGGAAGCCAATGGGATTTGTAACATTAATGGTAGTAATGCATGGATGAAATCCTGACCTTGTCCTTTGTGTTGGAATTTTACCTGCTTTTGAACATGTGAATGAGTAACATTTTTGTGCCAGATGTGTTTCCACAAGTTTTCTGCAATTGTCAGATACTGTCAGTACTGCAACTATGTACCTTGCAATGACAGTGTCTTTAATGCTTATCGTATTTCACGTTTTAGTCATTAATGCATAGTGGTTCTATACTGTTTCTGTCACAAATGATCCATAATCATACTCTAAAACACTTTAGGTTTCTGTAGCATATCACTTTTTCTTGTATGCATTATTATATTACAGCAAGCACTCAGGATTTTTAATGATTATATTTGTTGTGAATCCATGTGCCAATTAAAAATGAAATGTCAAGATAGACAAGGAAAATATTCTAGATCTTGTCTGTCTGAACTTCTGTAAAGCAGCTGGTATACTGCCTCAGAGGAATTGATCTGTTATGAGAGGAAGCTGAAAGAACTTGGCTCGTTTAGCCTAGCAAAATGAAGGTTAATAGGGGTATGATTGCTCTCTTTAGCTATGGTATGAAAATAAATGCAGGCAAGGAGAAGAACTATGCAAGCTGCTGCCTCTGTCTGGATGGATATAAGTTAGTTGGCCATGAACTAATTTACACTGAAAAGTAGAAGATTCTTGTTGTGGTTTAACCCCAGCCAGGAACTAAGCACTAAAGTGAGAATACTCATGAGTTGAGATAAAGACACTTTAACAAGTAAAGCAAAAGCTGCACCCACAAGTGAAGCAAAAGATGGAATTCATTCACTGCTTTCCCTGGTCAGGCAGGTGTTCAGCCATCCTAAGGAAAGCAGGACTCCATCATGTGTAACAGTGACTTGGAAAGACAAATGCTATCACTCCAAAGTCCCTCCTTCCTCCTTCTTCAGCCCATTTTATATACTAAGCATGGTGTCATATGGTATGGCTTATCCCTTGGGTCAGTTGGGGCCAGCTGTCCCAGCTGTGTCCCCTCCCAGATTCTTGTGCACCCTCAGCCTACTGGCAGGGTGGTACAAGAAGAAAAGGCCTTGACACTGTGCAAGCAAACCCTTTTTTCAGCACATAGGTAGCCTCCTACTACCTACTGTGAAGAAAATTAACTCTATCCCAGCCAAAGCCAGCACAATTCTAAATGCTCAGAGAATATAGTTCTAAAATGAACAGTAGGAGCAAACAAATGAGTTTAAGGATAAGCTTGCTAAACAACTGACAGATTGTTTGAGATGGTTCCTGTGTTCACAATGGATAGGACTTGATCCCTCTCACCCTGCTGTTCTTTGTATATGTTAGCACATGAAGGCTGACCAGTTTCCATCCAGTTAAATGTACACCAGCTCATTGTTAATCTGCTAAACTCTTTCTGAGCTACTATACTCAAATTTGTAATTAATGGTAAAAAGGAAGGTAGGTATTCTGTTTGGAGCTTTTTGACTCTTTACCTCAATATATTAACTTTTCTGTACCCCATTTATTTCTTCCATGCTTGATGGTGCTATAAGGGAAGTTCTGTGACAAGAACACTTACCTATGGAAAATTTAACTATTCCAGCATAGTATGTGCTTGTTTCTGATTGATTGATTCAAAGATTTCATTTAGTCTTTTGTTTCAGAAAAACTGATTTAAAACAAAAAAAAATTAAATCATATAACAGGGACATGTTTTCATACAACAAGTAAAACGCATTAGTTGTGCACTCTCCACTTTTGTATCTTTGATCAATACAGGCTGTCTATGCATGTCTGGTATTGCTGATACTGAAATGAACATTTTTCTTAGTGACTCAAGCACTGTTGTTGTTAGAGAGTGAATCTGTCTTCAGTTATTTTACTTTGAGGTAGAAAGTGCTTTTCAGAATGTGAGTAAAATCTAATGTATGCTAAAATAATTAGCACAAAAAAATTAATTGCTCTTGTTTCTACAGTTATTTTTTATCAGTGGCCTTGAAGATAGCATGCAGTAGCATGAAAGTAATACAGAACAGCATTGCAATATCACTGGCTACTATATTGTTGCAATGTATTGGAATCCTAGCCATGTATCCCTGTTATTCCAGATCCTAGTTTGTGTTAGTCTGGTGATAGTGCATATACATTGTGTTAGGGAGGGTGTATTCACAGCAACAACACTGAGCACAAAGAACTTCTAAGTAGGCCAAAGGAAAGAATTAGATAAAATTAGGTAGTAAAATTACAATAGAACAATAAGATTTGGTGGTCACTATAGTAGAGACCAGCAAATAAACACTGTAGTTGTCACAGTTTCTGTGGGCATTACAAGAAACAAGTTTTAAGAAGGGATCTGAAGCAAGTCAATAAACTCCATGAGGGCTAAGACTGTAACACAAAAGCCTATTTAACTGAATAGGGTTATTTCTAGTGATGTCAAGAGGTGTTAGGTCAAAGCTTCCAACGTTGTATCTGCCTAGGTAATTTTATCGTCAAAATTGCTGTCAGATTTTACAGAATTAAACATACCAAATTATACACAACTATTCTTGGCATGATATGTTTTAACAAGATTAATTCTGTGTTATCTCTAGAATAATTCTGCTGGTTGACACTGCACAATTTTTTCCCCTGTTCTCTTGGCCCAGTTTTTGGAGATGCCAATAATCATAATTACCAGTGGAATAGAAATAAAAAGTGCTTTTATTCATGCTTATGATTAATAATTTCGGCAGTGTGGTACCTTAAAAAGACCCACCAGGATTTGCATTCAGAAGTACATGAGCATTTCTTGAGCATCTTCTGATAAGATCAATATGAGGGTGGGGTTTTAAGTATATTATATCTGCATACTAAAAATGTCTTAAACTAAATCACTCAATACAAGGTTTTATAACATGAATAATTTTTTGTGCATTTGTTCTGACTTCCAAGTATATCTGTAAGATGAATACATGCTTACAGTTTGTTCATCACATATGCAGAACTATCATGTGTATTGTGATAAGGGTTTTTCCTTGCATTAGGACACAGTCATCAGCTCTGAGAAGACACTTGTATGCAGCATTGCTTCTATTTACCATGCAGTGCATGAAGCATTTCTTGATGCTGAATCAGTATTTGAAAGCATGACAGCCTTCAACTGAGAAACAAAGCAAGGCCTAGTATTTGCATAAGTGGAATAATGGCTTACTAATAATTAGGTGCTCATTTTAAGTATGCCAGATAACTTGCAGAAATAGTAAAACTTACGAAGGTGTCATTTGGGTTGGGTAACATAAGAGCTGGTATTACTTTGCCTAATGTTTCATCAGCACTTGGGATTAGTATTTATTCATTAATACAGAGAGTAGTAATTAATGAGGATGATCTCTTTCATGTTTTGTACAATTTGGAGGAGATCATGGTTATTTGCGTTTATTGCCTCCTAAATTACAGTAGTGATCTTGCAACAGAAGTAGGTCTTTTGTGGGCCTACTGATCCTTTGTTTTAGAATTAAGTTAATCATGACTCTCTTGTCACATGAAACATGTTAAATATGGCAGCCCAGCAACCTTGACTTTTCATGCTTTCACTCTTGCCTGTATTTATTAAAATACATTCTTACAAAAACCTTACTTAACCAAAAACTTTCTGGTTAAGATTTTGAATTGATATGCTCGCTCAATGGTAGTGATTTGAACATCCCATGTTCAGTTAAAAAGAGTCCCTATAGGCATGAAATCAACTTTTCCCTAAGAAGAAAGGTGGACAAAGATGATTTTCTGAAGTAATTATTTTCTTTTAGGTTGTGCATGGTACTAAGTGCTAATGCCTTAGTCATGTACCTGTTAAAAACCTAGCGTTTCTTTGCTCGATTGCTTTTGTGGTCTTCAGATTTTATCAATTGTCATTAAGTAAAAATAAATTTGGGCTTATGTTTTGTCTGTTTCTTTTCTTTTTGTGTTTGTGTGTATGTTTATTCAGGTTTACCAAAAATGCAAGTAATTCGAAACTACAATGGAATACCACAGCCAGCAGCACAGGATGGTCCACCATTGCATATCCAGATTGGGGACACTATTGAACTACTTAAAGGAGATGCACATAGCTTATTTTGGCAGGTACTGTATAATTTAGCAAATAGCTATATTCTTTTAGTCCAGATATTAATTTCTTATTGAATTAATAATTGTAATTTTTTCCTTTTTGAACAACAACAAAAAATCTTTTTTGTTTATCCAAATCAATGTCTAATTACGACTATTTTTACTTTTAAATTGCCAGTAGTTCCTATGTGGTGTAAAGCTTCATTCTTGCAGCCTTAGAGTAAAAGCCCCAGTGAATAAATCTGTGAGAACATGACATTGGTGGCAGTCCTTCTAGTGAAATTGTAAGAGTTAAGGAGAATGTTTGGCATAAACAGCAAATTCCTGTGACTTTTCAGCCACTGCTTCGCTAACATGGCAGAACTAAAAGCTCTATTGAAAAACCCCAGTTAAGGAATATTAGGTTTATAGGGAAGAGAAACAACTCGGCAAAACAAAACTACACCTAAACTTCTTGAAGCCCTCTCAAGTCAGTTAAGGATAGGATTTTAATGTACATGGGAAAAGTATATTCTATTGATGGCAAAATTTGCTGTCACATGATTCACATCACTACTTCTGTTACTGAAATTTCTGCTTAATTGAGAACTATAAACATTGAAAATGCTGACTTACATTCACTTGAACTATAAATGCAATAAAGTGTGTCTCATTTTTCTTGATTGCTGTCTTAATTGTTTATATTATTGGATAAATGGAAATAGAGCTAAATAGAAGAACTTTCAGGATATTAATAGAAGAACAACAATTGGGAAGCATCTGTCATCTTGAATTGTTGTTCCTGTGTTTGTCTTCATGATTTTCTTTTTTCTTTGAGGCTACAATAAGTTAATGAATATAATATAAAAACTGCTTGCTCTGAGCTGGGTCATAC
Source organism: Neopelma chrysocephalum (assembly GCF_003984885.1). Classification (NCBI taxonomy): domain Eukaryota; kingdom Metazoa; phylum Chordata; class Aves; order Passeriformes; family Pipridae; genus Neopelma; species Neopelma chrysocephalum. The sequence goes on from NW_020925863.1 coordinate 1,736,462, forward strand.
TTTTTCATGTTTGTTTTGGTTTTTGTTTTTTGGGCTACAGTTAGGATTAAATCTTCTCCAAACTCTTCAGGTCTGGATCAGTGAACTCCTCCTATGTCACTGTATCATTCTGAACAACATTTAATCAGGGGAAGTAATAAACAATAGAATTGCTGTATCTATAGAAAAATATGAAAATAGGTGTAACCCAACCGCCTCACCCCCTCCCAGAAACCCCTCCAAACCCAACAAAAAAATCAAATCTGCTCCAACCCCCCCCAAACCTGTTATTTAGCACATCATGGATATTTCTCATCACTAGAAATAAATTTTTTCAAATGCTGATTGACAGAGTTTGGCCTATACAGTTTTGTGTGCTGGACTTGGTTTTGCAAGGCCTAATGTTCTGATCTGGAGAAGCATTTAAGCCTGCTCTTGACTTGGGACTGGCTAGAAGGTAATCATCTGACTAATACAATTAGTACAAGCCTGAATTATTGGCACCTGGTGGGACTGATTCTATTGCCATGTTCATACGCATCCGTCAACTCAATCTACTGGAAATTGTCTTAATTGTTATTTGTGATTATCATGCTGAAGAATTTAGCTAGAATCTCCCTGTGTTTAACTAGCAGAAACCAGAGAGTGTGTGAGGCTTTTCCCCCAGAAGCTTTAGTAATAGATTTGAATCTTAATGGAAATTGTCATTTCCATTAGCATCATTCGGGAATATTTTTTTTCCCTGTCTTGTCACAGACTGCTTAATGCAGATTTTTCTAAGTCTTTTAATGACATCTACATTTTAAAATGCATATTAAGAAAAAAACCCTGCAAAATGCAATTTGTATTAAAATCTGAAATAATTCAAGAGGCCTTTTAGAGTAATTTACAACTGACCTGGAAGTCTAATATTGCAGTGGGTTTTTAACTTGACCGTTGCTCAGTTTAGAAATTGAATTGATTGTAATAGATATGTATGTGTGGTTTAGGTATAATTTTTTCACTCTTTACAGCTCATCAAATAAACAACACAGGTTACTAAGTGATGCTAAAGCTGTAACTGAAGTGAGGTCAGACATGTTTTGATAGATGTTAGTATGTTTTATTCAGTGGCTGGTCTTACTGAGTGTGATGCCACTTGCTATTCAGGTATGATTAGTATTGAAAATAAGTATCACTTAGATGGCAGACTGTTTCACAGAGCTCTGCTTAAAAGTCAAGTCTATACTTCAGAGGGATTCGTGTTTCAGGAGTAAATAGAGTATAGGGGTGCAAAGGGTAACCTGTATTCAGGTAGGGTCAAAGGAGGCAAGGAACTGAAGGGGCTGAACAGAGGTTCAAATCTGTAAGATTGTCACTTGTTTGCACATAATTCTTTTTAAAATATCATTGCTATAAAGCATATTTAGCTTAAGTGCTGCCTGCCTGCTTTCCTCTCTCCTCTGCCTCCCTTGCACTTCTGTGTATATTTGGTAAAGATGGCAGTTACTGTGTGTGATAGATTGCATAGTGATCTCCCAAGGAAAATGATGCAATCATCTACTGTGCTTAGGGTGGCACCAATCAAAGAATATTTTAATTTTCTTGTAAACCTTTGTTAATTTTTTTAGATTCAGCTCCACCCTATTTGAATTTGCTGAATTCTGTTTTGTGTATTAGGGTACAATAACATATTTAGTGTTACAGAAACAAAATTGACTAAAATCATGAAGAAATTCCATGTCTGTTTATGAAGCTTTTTCCCTTCTTAATTTTTTTTGTGTTGTAGCTATGCCACTAAAAATAAAAAATAAATGTAATTTTCAAGATTTTAATGTTTGTAAAGTACTCATGCTTACTTTCATTGCCAAATGCTGAGAATATATGATGTTCACAGTCAGTATATTAAATTCAATGGAGGCTAGGCATTTTTGTGCCTTTAAGGATCTGCTAAATGAAGAATTTTGTTTACCAAAATACACATTTTACTGCCCTCAATTTATGTATCTGTGTTTAGAAATTTTAGCTATGTGCTCTGTTCTGCCATGAAACATGTGATCTGCTTGGTCACAGCCGAATATTTACTAGGACTAGAAAGGTGCTTTTATTTTCTTATTCTGTCTGGCTGAGGAGATGATCTGTGGTTGATGTTGAATTGTGAATTGCTGAGACATGGATCTGTGATGATCGGGCACAAATTGGTGGTCCTGAAACTTTGGGGAGCCAGCACTTGTGTCGCATTAATGGCTCACTTTAGGCCATTTCTGCAGCTGGTTTCCCAGTTGTGTGGATGGATCTATAGCATGTGGTGAGTATATCGTAGACAGAGAGTTGATCTCTAGTTCTGTTAGTGTTCTTCTGCCCACCTGATTTCCAATGATTTGCATCACTTATGGAAACCCTTGCCTTTTAGTGTCTGAGTTGCCTGTTGGATTACTACCCTTAAACTCCCACTACAGTTGTCTTGATCTGTCGGGTGCTGCGAGTGCCACAAATCATTGTGGGGATCTGTAATGTTGTAATGGGGCAGCTTTCTCTAGATTGCCAACTGAGGAGGAAGTAACTTGAAAGGAGATAATTAACATTAATGAAGATATCAGACAGTGGCAGACATTGACAGAACTGGGAATCAGATCCCAGTTTCTGAGCTCCCTTCTTGCCTCTCATCTCTCAGAGCTCTCAGGTCTATCAGCTATAATTATTACTCAATTATATTAAAAATCTCAACAAAATAACAACGAAACCCACACAACTGTTTGGCAACACTTTATTAGAACAGCACTTTATTTTAAAGACTCTTAGATATACTTATTGTTCTAAATCCCTGTGCATGTATTATTATTTACTATTAGTCTCCATTATGTCTCAAAAATGGAAAAAATTGTGTGTTTTTCATTTTTCTAGGGCAGAAATCTAACAACAGGAGAGCTTGGATTCTTCCCAAGTGATGCAGTAAAACCTAGCCCATGTGTAAGTACGATTGTTTGTCGCCTTACAGAAAAACTGCCTAGTTCATACCATTAATAAAGATTAATCTTTCCTTCAGAAAATAGTATTGTTTCTAGTTCTTTTGTGTTTTCATGGTATGTTCAATATTGCTTAAAACAGAGCATTCTTTTGGTTATCAGATGTAAATAGGACAAGTCAAGAAAACATGGTTTGATAAGCAGGTTTAACTTTTGGGAATATGAATAAATTAAACTGTCTAAAGAGTTTCCAGAATGTAGATCAAATACATTTTACGTGAAAGTGCACTTTCTCCCTTCCCCAGCAGTAAGATGAGAATGCTGTGGCTCTAATCTATTCCCCAGTCACTTTGGGTTAGAGAGAAGGATTACATCCTAAGTAGTGAGTTTAAAAATTGTAAAACTAATATAAAACTTTGAATTCTGACTGCTTGGTAAATTTTCTTCTCTCTTTAGATTCTTACCTGCCTTTATTTCACACAAGAATGTTGTCAATCTAGAAAAGTTTGGGAAAGCAATAAGAAAAATAATTTTGTAATATCTACTCAACAGTTTTGTGTACAGATGTGAAAATGCATTGATATACTAAACACTTGCTCCTTCTCTGCCCTCTGTAACACTGTGCATGAGATTACTGTAGTTTCCTTTGTTGAGATAATTTGATGAAAACGCATAAACCCAGTAGTGAATCATATTTCTTACTTTAAAGCAGTTTTCACTTATTTTAGTTTGATTCACAACAGTTTGACTTATTAACGAGTTGCTTTTGTTACAGTAATCAAGATACGCCACTTAAGTGGCTTATAAGTGGGTGGAATCAGCTGTTAGTAGCTGCATTTTTATGTGCCTTTAGGGCTTATATTGTGCCTAGTTTCCAGAACAAATATCCATGTGATCCTAAAGGGTATAAATACATTAGTATATCATAGGATATCTTTAGTACCCCATATTTCTAGAATTTTGTTTGAAGAGGGATGCGCAGAATATTTGTGAGTACAAGTTGTGTTATATTGGATGAGAGAACGAATCTGAAACAAAGATGAAAATGTTATGTGAACTTAGCTTTCATCCTTCCACTCTTTGCTTATTGTTAAATTTGTGGATTTCCCACCCCTGGCTTGTTCAGATGTTCCTGGTCACAGGCAGTGCCTGTTAGGTCTTGGTGTGAGCAACTGCAGCAACGTTTCAGGAATCAGCCCTATACTTTAAAGCAGAGGCAGCGGGGTATCCAAAGGTAGGCAAAACACTACTGGGGTGCTCTGAAGATTGCTTTCTAGTGGGAAAGCTTTCTGCTAAATTTAAAATATACTGTTTAGAGGAGTATTGAAAATAACACGGTTTTACAGAATGAATAAATACTATTCATGAAGTGTTACCAACCAGTGTCACAATCAGAACAAAAAGATAAATTGATGCTTTGCCACTGTTAACTTGGAAGGATGAAATATAAACATCTTATTATGATAAATGATGCAGTTAAAGATACTGAAACATCAATTGGGTTTTAAACATGCTATAACTTTTACTGTTATTATGAAGTCTAACAGTCTTTACAACCCTCTGATATAAAAATGCCCAGAAACAGCATAAAATCCATATATCAGAAGACTTCAGGAATGAATATGGAATGAAAAACTGCTGAGCTCCAGAATATCTATATTCTAGACTTTTCACAGATGTACCTATAAACAATGTTTTCTTTTTACAATAAGTAGTGTATATCAGCAGACATTTTCTGCACCATATGATTAATTTCTTGTTCTTCCCATCTTTCCTCCATTTTTCTAATTTCTGTGGAGGCATTGGATATATAGCAAGCCAAGAGCTTCTGGAATAATATTTGATTTTACTCTGTTTCGTGACAATGAACAACTCTTGTTATGTATATATATATTTGCCCATTCAAAATTTATGAAAAGGATTACTCATCTATCATTTAACTGCTCTGGAGGATGGACTTAAACCATTTTTGAATTTTTATATCCTTTCCAACTTATTAGAACTACTTGACAAATTCAGAATATTTAGGAATATCTTACAGCATGTTAAAGCTTTGTAAGTGCCTAGAAGGCCTTGAAATGTGTCATTTGGTTGCTCCACTAAAATATTTCTCACAGGAATTATTTGTCAGCATATCCATGACCTGTTAACTTTTTGCCAGGTCTCACCATTAGAAGCAGAGATGCCCGAGTAGCACCATCAGTAGCTGTAGGGATAGGAAAGAGCCACTGCTGCTGCCAGTGGTAGTCCCTGACTGTGTGAGGTTCCCTGCACTTCCAAGGTGTTCATGTGCTACCAGCACTACAAATGCTGCTGTTTGAGAGCCCTTTGTCCACACTGTTTGGGAGTAATGCATATTTTTTCTCTCTCAAGAACTAGGCTAAATGACTGTTGTAATACCTGGGTAGATTAACTGTTGTGCAAGCTGAACATGTGACCCTGGTATCATCACAGAAAACTTTAATGTGTTCCACACTAGTGTCTGCTTTATTGTTTGGAAAAAATTTGAGTTTTGGCCCTGTCCTTTAAAATTCAGAATTTTTCTTATAAAAGCATTGGATTGAGTGGAATTTAAGTAAGGGATTGTATATTTAATTTGAGAGACCAATATGTCAAGGGCAGTAAGCAGTGAACTCTGCACATTTGGTTCATCGAAATGAGTCTTAACAGGACAGGGATGGAAGTTAGGTCTGAAATAAATTTCAGGTTAGCCAAAATCCTATCCTATCACAAGAACCTGAGTACTTTTATTTATCCCTGTGGAGAAAGAGAAGTTGGGGGAGCTACTAATTTAATTTCTGAGTAAGTTTTTTGATAACTTTCTCATTTCAAAAGTGTTCTGAAATTCACTGAGAATGTACTTAGTGTTTCTAGTGAAGCATTTGTACTAAGTGCATTGTATAACTAGTGTTGGGGCTTCTTAGCATGAAGATGACAGTCTGAAAATGGTGAAATTGTAACAATTCTTGTTACAATAATGTGGTAATTTTGCGTTGCAGTAACTGTGCTTTTTTTGAGGAGATTGCACAAGTGGTTGTAAATATCCTATTGCTCTTTACATTCCCACATCTCAGGCTGTCTGCTGACATCTAGTTTACAGTATCCTGATGCACTAACTGCTTCATAGTTTCCTATTGCACTTTTTTTTTTCCATCCAAAAGCTGCCTATTACTACCTCAGCAGTACTTCTAGAATATACTACAGCTTTTTGGAGAGCCTAACACAAAAATATTGCATTACTTGACTCTTGCAACTTTAACTCTGAAATACTGTGATTAAATATGCGGGAGGTTTGGGGTTTTTTTTGTTTTGTTTTTCTTTAGGTATTTTTTCTGGTTTGGTTTTTTTTTTTTAAATATATGATTTGGTTTGGGTTTTTTATTTTGTTTGGGGGTTTTTTTAGGGTGGGGTTGTCCCATTATTGCAGTTTATTTCCAGTTCAGTTCTAGAGATTTGATGAGATCTTGGTTGATACCTAAGGTCAAGTTAGTGGGACTTGTAATTGATTACAATTTCAATCAATTTAAGTTTGTAGGCCTTTATAATAATATCTTCCTGAGTCGATCTGTGCTTGGAAGTCTCTGTTGAAAACATTCCATATATGATGAATAAAAAATTGTGAGAAGAATGTTACTGTAATTTCTTTCCTATTAGAGTCCAGAAAATAATAAAACATTCTCTGGTTTTACTGGAAGAAAAAAAAAATCATTTGCTTATCTAAGAATATATGGCCCTAAGTAATAAGTGTATGAGATGTATGACAAGCTTTCACTAAAATTAATTTTCAGATGTTTTAGAAGAGTCGGATAATACCAAGTTATCATACACCAATGGGAGATGGTCAAGATGAAATGCTGATTTTCATAGGAATTGCTATACTGGGCATCTTGTGCATGAATAAACATTATCTATGCATGTGTTTATGCGTACACATAACATCCATTTTGCAAGCTGATTGCAGTTTGCTTAATTTTTTAAATTTAATTTGAGAATCAAATTACGTGCTTATTAAAATACAGGACAAGAGTAAACCAAGTCAAATACAAATGAATGAGTGACGTCACACAAGATATGGATTATCCTCAGGTATCTCAGAAGATTAGACTGTATTTCCCACTAGACAGTCTTTCTAAGGAAGGCCATACAATCCTGAATACATTAAATTAATTTTATATGCTACTGTAAATTGGTTACACATTTTAATTATACTTTTCAACAATACGTAACATTGGGCTATTTTGTGTATGAAATCTGAATGTAGGCACTGTCAGAAAAGCTTCCAACAGTTCTATAAAGTAAAAAAAAAAAAACCAAACTGTCACCTAAACTATTCTGTACTACTTTCAGAATGATATGGGGTATTTGTTTTTATTGTAATTCCTTTTAAAGAAAAGTCTTGCAGAGTAATTAGATCAGGTGTTTCTTTTAATTTGTTTCATCTGGATATTGACAGTTAAGTCATTGCTGTCTAATCTGTGTTTTTTAGAAAAAAAAAGCTTGATCCTCATTCTCTTGTATCTTTTGATATCCTAGGTTCCTAAACCAGTAGACTACTCTTCACAACTGTGGTGAGTTTCTTTCTTGTCTTAAAAGAATCTCTGAAAGAAGCAGTCATAGAAATCAACTATAGTGTTTACTATAATTTAAATTATATTGGTTTAACCTTTCTGGGCTTCAGAAGGCTACATTGTGTAATGGTTGGGGAAAGCAACCCCATGCATTGTCTAAAAGCATTTCTGATGTAATAAAGTGCTTAATAATTTTGACATTTTGTTTACCAGTCTGTAGCTGTACAACTTCAATCCAAGAAGTCTGAAATAGAATAATAGGAGATGAGTATAATATGAAGAATGGAAGTATATCTTAGATGTTAAGTGAATAAAGGAAGGAATAATGTTAAATGCATCTATATCATGAGTAATTCTGCATTTTCTTTAAAAAAACTCCACCAACATTAAAACTGCAGAAATACAAGTGGCACTTCGAGGTATTGTTTAGGGGTGTTCATGGCAATACTGGGTTGATGGTTGGACTACATGATCTTGAAGGTCTCTTCCAAACTTGATGATTCTCTGATTCTGTGAAAAGGGTAGTGTATCAACCACTATTGGTCTGGGGCTTAATTAGTGTGTGAACTCTTTACTGGAATTCAGTTTGCTTCTTGAAAAGATGTGATGATTCTAAGAGAACAGAATAAGCATCACTTGTGTTCTTTCACTGATTTTATGCTTTGTCATTTAGACATGAATTCTGATTTCCTCTAGCTTGCCAAAAGTGAGATCAGGATTGCATCTGAACAAATACTGGTTTTCCATAACAAGGCAAATAGAATGTTTAATATTTAAAATTGGTATTTTGAATTAATTTCTAATGTTTACTCTGCTTATAATTTTGTTAGAAGAAAGCACGTCATTGGCATCAGTCTTTATCTTCTCAGGATTTGTAATAAATAACTGTTTTTTTTACTTAAAGCTCCTTTCTAATTGATAGTGATGTATTAGGATGAAATTTTACATGGTAGTGGTCTGTGATGATGACTGTGATGGCAACTGCCTTTATACTACTTTGTAAAATGGTAAGACAGGCATAATTTCCCTGGAAGCTAGATCACTTTCTCCAATTAACAGTTTAACCTCTAGCTTTGCAAATAAATGTCTGCTGACAGCCTTTCATGACATCCCACCCAAACCAGCAAGGCAGAGCAAGGACACAAATCTGCTTATGCAGTCAGGCTGCAGAATCAGTGACTTGTTTGTCTTCAACACTGAGCATCAGCTTTTTCAAATTTTGACGTATTAGGCTGAATTTTTTTTTCCCTGTGGATGTTGAGTCTGCCCACTGTGCTTCAGTCTTTAGAGGTTACGCATAATTATGAAACCAAATAAAATAGTGTCTTTGTGGAAGTACCGAATTTTTGGATAGGTCTTTTGTTGAACTAATACACTGCTGGTGGCTGATTCTCTGCCCTGTTAAGATAAATCCCACTTGAACTCAGGGAAATTCTAAGGTTCTGGACCACTGTTGTGTTGTTTCACTTGCACAAATGATTCAGAAAAAACATTTGGTTTTATGAACTTTTCAAGCCAGTAGTCATTCAGCTTATGCTTAGGCTTGAACACTTTCCTTAGCAGACATTGCAACATGTGCAGAACTACCTTTTTAATTAAGAATTCCCCCCCCAACAGTGGAATTGTTTCATGTTTTATTCTTCATTCAGAGGATCTGTAAGTGGTATTCAGTTGCAACTGACGTATTTTTAGGTGGCCATCAAGTGTAGAATACTGTGACTCTGTGTTGCATATTTGATAGACCTCTGGAGTTTTGAAAAAAAAATCACAGGCAGTTTTTATTGTTCTCTGTTACAGGTTTGCAGGAGCAATGGAAAGATTGCAAGCAGAGAGTGAACTTATTAACAGAGTAAATAGCACTTACCTGGTGCGGCACAGGACCAAAGAATCAGGAGAATATGCAATTAGTATTAAGTAAGTGGGAGTGGAATAAGATCTCCTCAAGAAAGCTTTCTTATTTTCATTTACCTCTAGATAATATTTGAAATAAATAAGAAAAATAAACCTATATAAACCCATTATAGAATTATATACAGCCTTTAAGAGAGTCGGTATAGGAAAATTGAAGTTCCTGACAAGAATATGCAGGATTGACAATAGGAAGGTAGCAATGGTTTTATAATGCTGGTATAGCAAGCGAGTCTACAAAAATGATGGTGTAAGATATTGGATGAGAGTAAGCAGTGTTTGGAGTGTAATGTGATCTGCTACTCTGAAGTGAATGAGAATGTTTGATTGACTCAGTGAGAACTTGTCAAAGCCCTTTGCAAGTGGTTACTAAATTCTGTGGATGCAAATTATTATGAAGGTCTTATTTGCTTTCATATTGTTTATCAACATGAATATAGAAGCAAGAAATACAAGCAAGAAATGGGAATTCCCTGTTAGAACGAGCAGTTATTTGTGACTTTTTTCTGATTACAGATTACTTCTTTAGCTGTACTTTAATAAATATATTTGGTTGATTAGGTGTCACCTTTGTTTTGGCACAGATATACATTTTGTCTTAAGAATTTATTTGTATGGTGTTACTGGGGCTTGTCCTCAGGTAATTATTGATTGTGTCTGATTAAAAACGCATTTATATTCATAAGTTATTCATTGCCCACAGGTATAATAATGAAGTGAAGCACATTAAGATTTTAACAAGAGATGGCTTTTTCCACATTGCAGAAAACAGAAAATTTAAAAATTTAATGGTAAGCATTGATTAGATTTTTAGCAATGCGAGATTTTTCATGTACGTGTTGCTGTTAATGAGAGCGGCTTTGGTTTGTGAAATTACAGAAAGCTGTGAGAGTGAGATATTTCGATTGTGCCCATACCTGCTAATAGGATAAGTTTTTATATTTATGATTTTAGCTCTAAGTGATAGTTTTATGTACTTAAAACTGCGTATTTATAGTGAGGACTGGACTGTCCTAACTGGACTGTCCCCTGCAGTCATGTGAAGGAGAGGAGGAATTGAATCCCATACATTGGCCCACTATGGAGTTACGTTGACTCTTGAAAGGAGAGTTTGATGTCTTTGAAAATCTTTATGTAGCAATGATCCCTAAAAATAGCTGGTTGAAGGTTCCTTTGCAGCCCAGCACATGTACAAATGTACTGCTGAACATAATGATGCTGGTGCAACTGTGTCAGAAAGCCCAGAAAAACTCAGGAAGGGCTGGTGTTTCTGGTTCTGGTGCACCAGACAAAGCAGAACAGGTAGTGGATGGGGCTATCTAAACTGCTAATAGCTTGGAAATATATATGGGAAATAGCTCTTTTCCATAAATAAGAGTTTGGTGTTATTACTGATCAGTGAGTTTTGAGTGTTTTGTCAGTCATCTTGTACTGGAAAGAAATTCCTTTATTTGAACTTAATTTTGAAAGAATTTCTTGATAGCTCAGTTTGCTCAGACAAGGCTGATAAACATGGTGTCTGAATAAATTACCTTAGCACATTGGTAAATTTTACTGCTTAAGCATTTTCTGATGCATTGTTAAAGGAAGCTCATTCAGCATGTTATATTTAGTACAATCAATCGGATTAAAACTTATGCTGCAGCCTTCCTGCATGCATACTCAAGTACTCTAAAATGCTAAATAAAAATGAAGGATAATGCAAAACAAGAGTAGAAAGAGAAGCTTTAAAACCAGGAAGCCTTAAAAATTATTTTCATTTTACCACTGATACTCTGTAACACCAGAGCATCCTACAAGTGGTGAAAGATTAAATGATAATCTATACTTTGCCTGACCTTATTTGAAATAAGTGCTCATTAGAATGGGAAGAACATACATTTCCTGATGAAGAATGCACCAAGCTGTTTCTGCACTCTGTCTTCATTTCGTACTTAAAAACCATGAAGTGTTTAATGTTAGGGCTCGGGACTCTGAGATCTTATCATTGGTAGCAATAGAAATCATGGTGTTGCTCAGATGCATGAAGGATGTGTCTACTTAGTCTGCAAACACTGCAAATGACTCATTGGAAACTGGTGAGAACATATGATCACTCTCAGGATCTTGACAAAGCATGTCAACTGGAGTCGCATGCTGCCAGGTATTTTCTTATGGCAGTGATGCAGTTTAATGCACTGGTGCAGGTTTCAAAGTAGAGCTCAATGATCAGAGACCGAAGTAAAGAACAAAGTTGGAGTAAAAATGAGAAAAAGAATATGCAGTGCAGCACAGAGTTGAGAGGATGAAAGACATTTCTAGTGTAAAGGCCTCATCACTACCAACTTAGCCTTGCTAACATTCAATTAGAAAAAAAATATTTTATTACACAGTTTTAGGGTGTTATGAAGTGTGCCCTTGAGAGTTAAATAGACAAATGGTAGTGTTGTAGTGTAATTACTGTTTGTACATGCCGTGGAACAACTGCTTTGTCCTGGGTAGATGCAAGAGAAAAAGTAAGTGTCTGAAAGAAGAGAGGAACAAAAGGAGTCTGAGTAGAAGTGGGAACAGAAGAGAGACAAAGCCAGCATCCATGGAAACCTTAAGTAGTGATCTGCACTGACACAGTGTTCTGTACTGCCTTGGAGGTATAACAGTAGAAGAGCTCTCGTACAGACTTTTCATAGTATGTTTAAAAAACTTTCACAAGAGTAATTAAAATGGGATGAGTGTGTCAAGCAGGCCAAGGTGCGGTGAAAGGTCAGTTCTGCTGCTGCTGTGAATCGTGGTAACATGTCAGACTCCTGAGGAGCCCCATCCATGCTGACAGGGACTGCTTACCTTTATCTGTTTGTAAGCTTGCCGCTGTGGTTTTGCAATGAATGTTTTAGAGGCCAGTTGTTTGTCAACTGTTTTCATGCGAGAGTGGTGTTAAAAACTAAACTTTTAAAGGTAACTAAATCTTTGTGACCCAAAGTAATTTTTTTTTCCCAGTTTTGGAAGCATTTCAGTTATTTTGCCAACAAATAAATTCTGTCTAGTTGGAATCCTTACTATCTTACCAAACAGCATAATTCTTACAGGCTTATGCTATGCAAAAAGATAACAAAAGTTTTATACTAGTTAGCTTTCCATTTATACAGAAGTCCTACTTTGAATCCTGCTTGCTTACAAATCACCCTCACTTTATACTTTGAATGCCAGGATACTTAGTGATGATACGTGACATAAAATTTCGTTGCTGACATTGTAGCTTGTATGATGTGCTGATATCAAACAGCAAAGCCTTTCTGCTTTGCTTTCTCTGACCTTTCTACTTCCTTGCAGTGCCTGGCAGGTGTGTGATTATGAACTGTTAAAAGCAGGCATAGATTTTGCTTAGCTTTGGACTCTGCCTTAGGAGCAGTTTCAGAATGTGCAACAGCTCACAGTGTTAAAGAGTGAAGTGCTCCAGAGTTCAGAAAATAATCTTCAGACCGTTATCAAGAATTTAGGGCCTATGCATTAGATCTGAGGCAAAATAATTTGAGTAATTTTGTTTGACTGGAATTAAGGTATCACTGATGTAGGCTAAGTGGGCTAAGAATTGTGGTAGGGTTTTGTGGTGGTTTTTTATTTGCTTGTCTGTTTGTTTTTTGTTTGGTTCTGTTTGTTGTTGGGTTTTTCTTTTTTTTTTTTTTCCCCTTTAATTGAAGGAAATGATTAAGCACAGTACGATTTCCTTATTTTGACCTAAGCCTGACTTGGTCAACTTTGAATTTGAAAATCTAAATATAAGTAAGTGGAAGGGAGTGAAGGGTTTACTTGTGCTTGCATTTCTAAGAGTGAAATTCCACATTTGAAGTATTATTAATCAATTGAAGTATATCTGCTTTGAATTGTCTGCTCTGTTTTAATCTTATTCTAGGCTCTGTGTACAAACTGTATGATACTGACATTACTATCGCTAATTCAGATGGAAGAGACAATGTCAGGGGTTGAAGATTGCAAAGGAATAACATGAGCCATGAGCTGTCAGTATTTTGACGGATGTTGCCTTTTTTTAGAGTAGAAACTCAAGTAACTTGTCTGCTTGGCTACATAAACTGTTTGAGCTAGTGTTATATATTTATATACAGAAATTTGTGCATATATATATGTAAAATATTTCTGTGTGTAACTATGAATGTTTATATATATGCACACATAAACACAGATCAAATTCTTGGATTGGGTACAAGGAGAATGTGAAATGCTAGATTTTTCAGACAGTGTGCACTGTCTGACACCCACTCACTCTGCCCCACCCTGAAAGTTTTACATGATCTATGGATCTGCACATTAAGTTGCTGTTGATTTATACACTTACGTCCAAACCACATGCTTTATTTCAGATCTGTGTACTTACAAATACATTTGTAGGTAAAGGTCTCTTATCAATACAAAAGCAATTTGAGAAAACAAAGGCATTTAACACATCCTTAGAAAGCACCTGACCTTACCTTCTGCCTGACTTCAAAAAAGCAAATACCTTCTCAGCCTGACTTAAAGGAGCAGTAAATGTTGACTCTGATAAAAAGGTTTTACTTAACTGATTTTAGTGAGGCTTTTTTTGTTTGTTTGTTTTGTTTTGTTTTTGGGATTTGTTATAAGTGGCAATGTAAAAGCTGTCACTTTTTAGGGTACTTTATTTTAAAAAAAAATCCCATGTACTGTTGGATGTTGTATTATGAAATAAGGTTACTTGTATAATAAAACTGTCATTGACTGTACACCAGAATGTTGAAAAGTATGTGATTTCAATTTACAATGACATAGTGTTTTTCCCTTCTGAAAGGAACTCGTAGAATACTATAAGCACCACTCTCTCAAAGAAGGCTTTCGAAGTTTGGATACTACTCTTCAATTTCCATACAAAGAGTCTGAAAACTCAGTGGGACAAAGGAGTAACAGAACAGGTGGCAATGGTGAGGATTATAGATTTTTGTGTATTACTTTCTGTCATATATATATGTGTATGTATATCCATTAGAAAGACAAGGTACTTTGAACATCTTCATCTTCTGTTTTTGACATATAACCAATTACTATGGTAATGCTTTTAGCTAGGATTTTTTGAAGCTAAGCAGATTTGGATCTGCCAGGAGATTTATAAACACGTCTAGCAAGTTTGTCTTGCTGCCAAACTTAAAATCTTCCTGATATTCAAAAATCTATTAGGCATGCTGGTGAGAGATTAAACTGCATCTTGCCTAATTTCTTCAGACATTTGCATACATGCAGCCACAAGTGTTAATATCTGTGACAATTTCTAATCCTTAAAAAGGGATTTAAATAAATCAGTCTTGTAACATAGCCCTATGAGAGAGCATCTCAGTAATACCAAATAATTGTATAAAAAATATAATATTTATTATATCATAATTATTTTATGCTTTTTTTTAACATTAAATATTTATTACATTCTCATTACTAAGCTTCTGAAAGTTAATGAACTATTGTGCAATGTAAATAGCAGTTAAAAAGTTTAGAAGTTTAGAAATAAAGTGAGAAGGTTTACAATGCATGTGGTGTCCTTTATTTAACTTATTACAATTTAAGTGGAAGTTAGCATGATTTTTAGGACATGTACAGGTTCAATGTCAATGATAAAAAGGACCACATGCCTGGCCTTTGGAAAGTGTATAATGTTTCTGTCGAAGAGCAAATATTAGATTTGCTGTTCTGCAGACAATGGCTGCATCTTTGTACTGCAGGAAATAACAAGAGGAAAATAAAAGTTAATGGGGATTTTAACAATATGAAGACTGCTGTGAAAGCCCGTAAAGTCCAGTCTAGCCTTTGTGAGGATGGTGATGGCTTTGGTACTCTCATTTACTGTGTTTGTGAGCTTTTGTTTACTTGCTTGCTTCTGTTCCTTAGAATTTCTATAACTTTGGAGACTTTCTTCCTCTCCTAAATAAAGATTAGATAAAGATTGAAGATCATTTAGGACAGATGATGGTGAAAAACCAGTGTGTCTCTTTGCATTTAATTTACTTTCTCTCTCTGTCTTCCAATTAATCTTCCTTCCATTTCTGTTCTTATTCACTGCTTCCCAGGACTCGTGTCAGTTTTCTCCTTTCTATGCTGAACATCTCCGTTCTTGGTGAATTTTTCTGTCCTGTCCTTTCTTCTCCCTTTAGCTTGTGATCTCCCTGTGCTTCTCTCTTCCTTTTGTTATCTCTTGTGCTTTCCCCATCCCTTGCCTCCTCCACAAGCTTGAGGCTTTAATTGTTGAGAGGACATGTCCTGCTTAATTTACTTTGCATCTGTTTGAGTTATTCTTGACTGTGAGCAGAATCAGATTGTTTCCTTTTCTTTCTTAGGCCAGTTAGGACCTATACTGTCCACCAATTTACTAGTGTGTGAGAGCACTAGCTTCATCACTTCATGCTTTCCAGGATACAAGATTTATGGTGCATCCTCAGTAACCTCAGTCATCATACAAGAGGAAACATCTTCTTTTACAAGATCTTTTAGGCAGTATGTGGAAAAGCAAGAGAAATGAGTGTCATGGGCTCTCATTTTAGTCAAAGGGAGGAGGAAGTTCATGTCTGCTACAGTAACTATCAGCCCTTTAGTGCTATGAACTATGCTGCTGGAAACTGGCAGCTTTTGTTTTAGGCCAAACTGATATAAAAACCCTCTGGATTCTCAAACTCCTCATGTAAAATCTAGTAGATTTCCATAATTCTAACTAGCTAACCTACCTAGACACTTCCATTTAATGACTTTCATAGGTTTCCTTTAAAGTATTAGCATGTTCTGGTGAGTGTGGTGGTTTATTTACTGTTTTTGTTATGTTTGTTTAACCAAAATGTCCATCTGTGCATAACGCTGCTCAGTTTTAAAGTTGTCCTGTTTGGTTTTACCGAGTTATGTTAGAAAAACCTCTGTCTAGGCTGTGTGAACCCTGCTATGCTGAATTGGAAAGAAATTGGGAAACTTGAGGCTGCCAGTTTGGTTTAGTAGAGGAAGCAAAGACGTCATGGGGCAGCATTGGACGTAGAGTTGACTTCACAGCCCTCAGTGAGGATGGCCACACAGCTGATTTTTTTGACCTCTTCCCACATAATCTGAGTGCAAGAAGAACATTTGTTGAAAGGAAGCCAGACAAAGTAGCTGAAGAGAGAGAAGGCACTGTCCTTTTTTTTTTTTTCTCCAATTGTGCAGCTACTCAGCATGAGGCTGAAGCTAGTGAATGTAATGAGCTTTGGCATTTTGAAGCTGATTTTAAGAAGGATTTAGGTTTCAACTTAGCATTTTGCACTATACTATTCACATGACTGTATCTGGATTTTTTCCATCTGTGGAAAAGACATCAGCTTCTTATTCAAAACAACTGATCTTTAGGGTATGTAGCTGACAGAATAAGTGGGAAAAGTATTTCTAAAAAACATGAGTTGAACCACTGTAGGCTTTGACAGAGTTGTATCATTTTCTGCTGCCAAAGTCTTTGCGCTGCTGTGAAATTGAATGGCAATACATAATTGACTTTACTTCCCAGTTAAATATGAGAATGGAGTATGTTATTTTTTTTTTTTTTGCATTTGTCATGTTTTCATTTACCCATTGGGGGAAAGAAAAACAATTGGCATTTCATTTTACTTGTAATTTCTAATATGAATCATAAGCTATCTTGTAACTTCTTAATTTTTCAGGGAATTTGATTCCCCCTTCAGCATCTACTAGATTTTTAGAATAAAAATCTGTATTTTAGGGAGATAGTTAATTTGACTTCCCAGTTTTTTGGCTTCCCACTTGAATTAAAACTTTGCTTTTCAGTCTTATGGTTTTGCAGAAGTCACCCGTGCTGTTCTGGTATTCATTGTGCACTTTTAATGTGGTTGTAAAAGTTGTCAGACATTTACTTTTCTCAATATAGAATTTCAAGTTAATTGGGAAGATTTTTGGGAAACAGTCCATTTTTTCTTCTTAATTTTTCAGTCATAGGTTTTTCTAGACACAGTATGATCAAATTTTGTTTTGCTACACAGAAGAATACTAATTCTTACATTAAATTAGAGAGATGATCGACCATTTAATGAAATAAAGGCAAAAATGGAAGAAAGGTGGACATTATTCTATGGAGTAGTTCTTGGCACTTTATTCTCATCTGCTGATGCAGAGCACAATCATATTGAAAAATCTGAGTCTTTATGAAATTTAGATTTTGAAGTAAACTAAATCATGAAGCCAAGTGCTATTTGAGTGACTGTTTTTCATTGTCTATTGACTAGGAATAGGCGCATTAACTAGTTAAGTCATTCTACTGCTTAAACCATTAACTGTGTAAAACTATCTGTTAATAAAATAAAATAAAACAAGTGTCATCCCAACCCTTAAGGAATCTAAAGAATTCAGCCTTTCTGCTTAAAAGCCAACACCAACTCCCTTATCAGCGAAGTTGAAAAATAGATCAGTTATCTGTAGAAATCTAGTAGGATTTCCTTGCCCACATAGATTTACTTGTCCAGAATTTCATGCATAAAACCAAACCTCCAGCTATATCAGAGAGAAAAATTAGGATGAGGTGTGGTCAGATAGGGACCAGGCACCCCCTAAATACTATCTAACCTGTCTTTATTCCTGCATGCTGTTGGTGCACACTATCATTGTGCTTCTGTGGAAATAAAGGCAGTTATTTGCCTCTAAGAATGGGCACTACTTGGGTCAAGTGGCCCTTTTGGTTTGTGTAATGTATTTCCACACAGAGCTGTCACCTGGAGTTACTAGCTCCAGTATAAAGAAGTTCCTCAGGTAACCTCAAGCATTCCCAGAATAATCCATTTAGTATTAGAGGTGGAGAAAGGATCATCACTACGGAGGATCAGAAGGGAGTTCCCATGTCTCTCTTGTACTACTGTGAGATACTAACCTAAGCTGCTGTTGGTTTGTGGTGTAGGATTCTTTTTTTTTTAAACAAATGACCCATAGTCAATGAATGTTAAAATATGGTATCAGTCCTGTTTATTTCATGTATGCTTGTAGTTTCATTGTCACAAACGTATCTATTGCAGTCCAGGTAAGATGCAAAAAACTGTATCGTTACCTCCACCATGGATTCTTGCATAAAACAGCTCCAGTCGTCCTTCCTGCAAATGGCCATTTTGAAGCAAAATTATCTTGTTTCATGTGTAGTTACAAGAACAAATTCAAAGCAGCTGCTGTATGTGATGAATGTAACCCTGCTACATTTTTAAGGAAAACTCTTGTTCAGTAATTATAGATATTATTAGTTATAATTTAGGGGCTACATTATTATTTGTCTAGTTGAGATGGATGTCCCTTTCCAAATCACAGCTGGGAGCAAAGATCACAACTTTATTAGACATGCATACTATATATCTTCAAAAGAGGCACAAAGTGTGAGAACAGGTCAATAAACTGTAATCTCACTTGAAGCAATTCTGGTTCACTTCCTCTAATTTTTGTATTTAAAAATACATTGACCTTAATTCTGTTGACAATAGAGCAAATGCACCTCTAAGCTTTCACCTGAGGAAGCTGCTGTCAGGGCTAGGATGATGTGCTGGTTCTGTCTAGGCCAAACTTAAACTTATTTTGCGCTCAAGGGGTTTTTCTCGAGTTCTGGAAAACTGAAAATATGAGCAATACTGGGCCTCAGAGGATGTAATTTAGCTGTGGAATTCCTGTTGATGCTAATGATTATCAGGACAAAACACGTACTTTTTCACGTGCCATAATATGGAACTCTATCTAGTTCAACTGGTACTTAAATATTTAATTAAGGGCATGTAACGAGTTTTCCTGGGCTCAAGAGGAATTCTTATGTATGCATGAGTTCTTGCTTTTTTGATGTTAAGAAGTGGAGCACACAAAGAATTAAAATTTTGTTAAATCTGAAGATATTTGTAAGAGTCTGCAGTTACAATTTGCTTCTCTGAAACCCTAAATGGGTGTCTTCTTTCTGCTTAATTCTTTGAAAAATGCAAATGTTAAAAATTAAATCATAGATCCAAATTTTCTGGTTATTACAGTCAATTTCCTTGCAGACATCCTTAGTAGGGAACCTTAGTTTCCTTATTATCAATGAATTATATAGTTAAAAAACTATTATTTAAATCTTATGCCAATATTTCAATGTTCTTTTGCTTTTCTCTTTTTCTCTTTTTTTTCCTCTAAGCCCCTTCTTTGTTCTGTGGGTTTTCTTTTGTAACTCCTCCAGACTACAGCTTTGTTCCCCCTTCCTCCACTCCTTTCTGGTCAGGTACTGCTTTATTGCTTTTATATTTCTTCTAAATTTGGTTCTGTTGTTTCTGTGTGGAGCAAATGAGGGAAGGGACGAATCTAATACTTCATTTCTTCTCCAACTCCAAAACCGGAGTTATTACATGTTATTCTCGGAGCGTAACAAAAATCAAACTCTTAAATTTTTGAATTATTATTGCTTATTACAATAAGCAGTTTGAATAGGTGTTTCAAAGCTCAATAGTTGTAACAGGTTCTATCAATGACCACTTGATTGTTAATTTGCTATGTAGTTGACATCTATGAGCTGTGTATTTTTAATGTATTTGTTCAAATACACAAATGTGAAAATTTCACTAGGTAAATAATATATTCGTCCCATCCCTGCAGCAAACCATACTGCAGTAGCATCGTAGAATACAGTAGGTTTTTTTGTAGAGAATGCTTTCTTTAAATTCTGCATTAACGTTGTTAATTAATTTTGCCCATCTGTTTTCTAAATATTGTTTTCTTTATTCTCATTTAACCATCTCTGGCTTTAATTGATGCAGTCATTTTAAACTAAGAGACTGCATAAAAATGCTAAAAGTTGTAGCAGTGGTAGCCTCAATTGGTGCATCAGTGCTGCTGTGACTTGCTCTGATCTCTAAGATTAGCCTTCAAAGGGTGAACTGCATGACTGGACAATATAAAGAATTTCACTAGCAGGAAGGTGAATGCCTTTGAGGAGCATATGGAAGGAGCTACTAATGTGGAGAATGCAGCATTTACTCACATTACACTGGCCTACCTTTGTGTACAGGGGGTAGAGACATTCCTTAGGGTGTACAAATTGGGATTGGGGCTGGTTTTTGTACTAGGGAAAGGGAGGCGTCCAGAATGCACAAATGCAGATTAGCTATCAAGGTCTGAGTAGGCAGTATCTTTTACACCTGCCCCACAGAGGTCATCCAAATTGCTTAGTGTTTCCAGATGGATTCTTAGGGCTTTCCATAGTTTCTTGAGGGGAAAAAGGATGGAGATGGCAGCTCAGTAGTAGAATGGCTAGTGTGCTTACTTGTTCTGAGGGCATCTCTGGTGACTGTCTCTTGATTCACACCAGGGATTTCAGTCTCCATGTCTTACACTGCTCTTTGATGCTTTTCCCCTTGGTTGTTCCCTGTTTTGGAGTCAGTTTCTTCCATTTTTGTCTCCTTACATATAGATTTTTCTGGGGCAGATACTTTTACTTCCTTTCAGTAATCACAACACTGACTGAGAATCCAAGCTATAAGGCATTCTTCCAGTTGACAATTATTTTTATAAAGGGAGACATCTGTAGAAAAGGTTAGTAGAAAGCCATTTTGATGTAACCTGTTATCCTGTACTCATGACACTCAGCTGGCCTGTCTGAAGCACTCACCTGATTTGAAACAGAGAACACAAAGGAGTTAAGTTTTAGCCCTTCGTTAAAGGTAAATACTGCGAGTTTCTGCTCTTTTGGGTGAGGATAGGAGATGACATCTTGCATTCAACTGCCTAGTACTTACTGAAACTGGTATCTGGTCCATGAAAACAAAATGCTGAAATGGCCTACAGTGATAGAACAGCAGTCAAGGCTCAGGGTTACTTTAAGCCTATCATATATTCACATATATTCCCATATGTGGTTTCCACAAATTAAAATTACATTCATTTTATTCATATGAAAAACTGCTCTATTGGAAAATTCTGTAGTAACTATAAGTAAAGATTCAATGTCTTACATTTTGCAATATGCTAGGTAAAGTATTTCATTCTGTAAGCACAAAATATTAAAGGAAAATATTGATCTGTAGTTCTTAATCAAGCTTGTCTGCCTGTTTGAGTAGGATTTCATATTCTGACTGATAAGCTACATTGCTTCATACGTTCTTAGTTAAACCATCTTTTTAAAAATAGCCAAATAATGTGCTTACATTAAAAAGAACAAATACTTATTTAATGATATTACAAGTATTTTTTTTTTCAAAAGTACCTTCAGGACTGCCTCAGTTCAGCTGATGTGGAAGTTGGTAGCAGAGAGGAAGGGTTAAGCTGACTGCTGAGCACTACTGGAGGTGCTGCCTGTACCTGTATAATAGAACTGAGGTTTGGTCAAACAGTGCAAGTAAATGTCCTGCTTCAAGGAGCATGGAAACTAATACACAAGAGCAACCCTTAGGGCACGTGGCTCCAGATTTATGAGGAGAGAGAAACAACTGCTCACAGCTTTAATAATAGAACCTTGACCTTTGTGGTATTTAAGCATGTGAGCTAGACCAGCCTGCTGTGATCACATGGAGCCTCTTTTGTTTGCACCCTAAATCCTTCATCAGCGGCTCAAACAAGTATTAAAATTCATTTGCAGCACATCTGTCTCACTGTTAATGTCCAGCATGCTTTGTAAATCAAAGCTGACTATGGTTCCCTGTCATCATCTTCTTCTGTTTGCAGGAGGAGAGGCTAGATTAAGTAAAAGTGAATTTTTCTCATTTACATGTACTTTTTATTAACTTCATTTGGATTTCTCATTTTATTTCCAGTTAATTCTCTGAGTATCTCCCTCCTAATACACAAAGTTTGTTTATTATTGCTTTCTCAATAGTTTCTTTTCTAATTTATCACTTTCTCTTTTTCCCCTTCTTTAGTTTCTCATTCACATTCATTCTCCTGTTGAGCCCTTTGTTTCCATCATCTCTGCTGTTAATCCCATTCTCTCTCTCCTCATTCTCCCTGTAGATATCCTCTTTCTGTCCTTCACTCAGTGTTTCTTCTCTCCCCCATCTGTACAGATGTCCTTTCCATGTGCTGTCTTTCCCCAAGTTTTATTTATCCTGGGACAGCGCTAATTGGGAATTCAGGGCTGATAGTCTCTACTCAAGTTGGTTTTGTGACTGTGTCACCAGAGAAATATGGTTAATGCTTTTTCCAAAATTAGCACTGTCATTTTCCTGTATTCCATCACTCATCTGGCTTCCTTTTATATATTTCCTATCATGGGCATCACTTTTATTTGAAAATATGGATGTTGGATTCTAAATTAATCTAAATTCTGCTACTTTCTGCCTCAAGACTTTTGAAGATATATGGTTTTGATTTCTCTTGCTTCTTTCTCCTTTTCCTCTCTGGCTTTACAACTTGAAAAAGAGTTAAAAGTCCTCCTTTCGCCCAGATGTGCCCCTCCTTCTTTCTCTATCCTAATTGTGCTTGGTATTTTCCATCTTTGTTATTCTTCTATGCATTGCTTCCCTCCTTAGTTCTTTTCTTCTCTGTTTTCCCAAATTTGTTCATCTTTGCTTCATGTAATCTTCTTCCTTGCCCCTTTATCTCCTTTCTAGAATTTGAAATTATACCCTGCTCCCCAGAATTACTTCTTTCATCCTGCAGTGGTTCTCCAAATCTGCCAGTGGTATTGCTGCGCACCTGTGAATGGTTACTTACCTTACGATCAATAACTGCTCCATTTTTTTAATTTCTCCAAAACAATTGCTGCCCATGATGTGCTCTTTCCCTGTAAAATTGATTACTGCAATGCTGATAAGGTATAGGACATTACATTTACATCAGAATCTAAACAAGTAGTGTCTACATCTGACTTGCTTAGAGGGGAAAAAAGTATGTCTGAACTTCAATGTACTTAATGTATCACCTAGATTTTTACAACATCAATACAGGCAATAAATTCAGAGCCTGATTCTGTTTTATATGGCATCCTTTACATAAGGTGAAAGGTGCTGATAAGCATGCTCTACATAAGCAGTCAGGAATGTTGGACTACGCTTTAGTGACATGATACAAAAAAGGGGATAATCTGTTGTCAAAACAGTTTTTTAGGCATTCAATTTTTATGATATATCTAGTAATATTTTAAACATAGTATTTGTTGTTATTTTAAAATAAGTTGCTTGTATTGTCTCTGTAAGCTAACAATATTTGAACATATAATGATTTTCAGGTATTTAATACAATTATGTAAAAGCCTATGTATTTATGACCTGGTGGGGCCAGAAGAAATCTTAAGCACAAGCAGAGCTGAAACTGTCAAGTTTCAACATTTACCATGTTTTGTGTTCCTGATTTAAATTAAAGGCAATTAGCTATGAATTTTTAGAATTACATAGTTGGGGGCATTGCTAAAACTAGAATCTTAATGGTATTTCCTAATGAAGATTGGGCATTTCTAAGAAATTGGAAAGGGTGCTGAGAAAACAGATGATTCTATGTATGTTATATCAAGTCATCCATGATGATCATGTGAATTCTTCTGAAATCTTTTCAGTAGGAAGCTTTCTTGTGCTGATGAACTCCCATCTACAGTGACTTACAAAGGAAAACAGTGGCATTAATGAAAAAAAAAATCTAAGAAAATGTTTTGTCCAAATGATCCAAATACAAAATGCAGTAGAGAAGTAGATGTTCCTTCTAAACTGCTCAAGTCAAAGTCAATCTGTTAGGTGCCGTGCCCACTGTCCTCTCATTGCCCTCACCCTGGAAATGTTGAGGATTTCTTTTGCAAGTTTGGGCATTCTACATCAGGATTGAAAACATAATTTCTGGTAAAACTATTTGGAAGAAGGAGTTGGTTTTTGAAATGAGGCTTTTGAACCTTTGCTTTTTAAAAATATTTAACAGCCCTTTATTGCTTAAAATGTCAGGGCTTTACATTGGCAAAATTCTTCTATATATTGATGTCTTAAAATTTTAAAGTATTCATTTCACTGAATCTTAATTTTATAGAAAAAATTCATTGGTGATTCACGGAATAAACTACTGAAAAGAGTAGATTTGCATCAGTCAATATTCATGCACATTGTGACAAATGATCCGTGGAAATTTCCTGTGGAAAGTCTGTACTTTTTTGCTCATGCTAATGTTAGCTTCCAATTTGAAGTGCATTAATATTTAACTTGGGAGTTGTTTTTGAAAGAACAGCACCTTATTCTGTTTGTTTTGCTTCATTAGAGGTCTAAAGTTAAATCAACTGTAAATGCTAATAATGCTTTTGGAAAGAAACTAGTGACCTGTAAAATATGTTGATGTATGTAACTGGCAGCAAGTTTTATTATGAAGCACAAGAATACAATAAGTGCAAATGTATTTAGCAGTTTCAGGGTGGGGGATATTTTATTTAGTTTATTTATCTAGTTTGATTTTATTCTAAGAATAAAGAGGACTATTAAAAAAAATTAAGTCACAAAATCCCTTCAACTTGTACAGCATCCATCTGTGTTTAAATCTTCTTGGTTTTTGTAGTGCGGATGTTTGCATAAAATGAATGCCAGTGTATATTGCTGTGAAATCATTGTTTTATATTTTACATTATTTTTATTTACATTAGTTTGGTAGCCTTCAATTAACAAACTGTAATAATGTCACTGTCTGCTTCCTTTCAGTGCTAAGCCCGAAGGTGATAGGCATTGCCATAGCCAGGTATGACTTCTGTGCACGAGACATGAGAGAACTGTCCTTATTGAAAGGGGATGTTGTAAAAATTTATACAAAGATGAGTGCGAATGGCTGGTGGAGAGGTGAAGTAAATGGAAGGGTAAGACTATTTTTTTTTTATTTTCCTGTGTCTCATTTCTGCCTTTACTGACAGTGATTTTGTAAAACAAATAAGACATGTTTCTACACGATAAACCTTCTTTATATATTTAAATTCACAAGATGCAGCATGTTCTCATCTTTGTTTCATAGGAGCCAGACAGAACTCTTGCCAGGTAGCTTTCCCAGCATCTAAATTAATTGGTTATTTAATGTGACCTACCAGGCTGAACATTTGGGCAAGATTATAGGGTTGGAAAATAACCAGGATTAATAGTACCGCTACAGTTGACCTTTCTTGAACTGTTTTGCACACGTATTTGGGGTCAAAAGCTCGGGTTCCTGGTGCTGTGGAACTCTAGCACTTTAACACAGAACAATTTCCCACAGCTTTCTGCCAGACCACAATGCAATGGACTCGATGACCTTTTTTATAGAAGTCCGCTACTTTGATCTCTAAAGATGTGACTTACATGAAGTGGCATATTTAGCAGAGATTTTTACAAAGTCATTTTACACTGCACTGAGACCTGCATGGAAGTGAAGTTTTAGTTTTGACCTATAGAAGGTTTATTGTTTCAATCTTAGTTTATTGCTTTTTAATGCAGATTAGTCAGAAGTATTTGAGGCTGCTGTTTCCATGTGTAAGGAGCTGAGATGCAGGGTCAACAAATGTGAGGTGGAAGAAAGCTGATTGTTCAGAAGCTGGAAATGATAGTTGCAAGTCCAGTTGAACTGGATGTCCACATTTACTACTTTATGCAATTTGGAGAACTTTTTATTTTAAGGTACATGAGCTTGGCTATGATCTTAAAATAAAGTGGACAATTAGACAAGAAGAAATAAGGAAGCAGAAGAAATAGTGATAATCTTATATGCATTTTACATGTGGAAGAAGGTGAACAACTCATTCTAGTGCAGCTGCCCACATTCTGAAGGATGCCCTGTTACATGCTAGCATTCTTTCTGATAGCGTTCATAGCCTGGACTTGGGATCATAAACTCACCTCTGGAGATATTTTGGCAAGGTAGACTAGAAGAAAATGTATGCGGTTATTCCTTCTAGTCATGCTCTAGGTTTGGTTTTCAGTGCTTTCATGAGTGTTAAATTGACTCTAGGTATAAAGAAGTCTAAGTGAAAAAACCTAAAGCGAATAGATAAAATAATAATAAGAAATACATGAAATTGCTTCACTGTATGTCTTATATAATCCTTATTTGACACATCATTAATTTCAGAATGGAGGTAGCATTATAATTTATGAAGTGTAACACATTGAACTCTGCTGTCCGGTTCTGTCATACGTAAAACTTGTTTTGGTAGCAGTAGAATTTAACTCCATGTAAAGCAATCAAATCAGCCACTTTTTTCTCTGTAAGAGGATGCCCTGGACCTGACTGAAGCCCATTAGATGTTTAACTCTGCATTGAAAAAATAGCAGCTTCCTGACTGTAGTAAAACTACTACTGCTCTTGCCATTTTTCTGAATGCAAAAGTATTTTAGGGTTTTTTCTGTGAAAAAGTGGGGTAGAGGGTGTTGGTCTCCAAATTGTTGTGTCTGCAGGTTATATTTTCATTAAGGGTACTTACCCTATCTGTGTCAGGTCAGTCAAGTTTATCTTTGTTACCTTGTTAATATATTGACTGAACAGATCCATCCTTGTTTTGCCTAGTTCGGCCATTTTACAAAAACCTTTGTGCATCTCATGGATTTTGTTCTGCTTTTCCCCTTTTTAGGTGGGCTGGTTTCCATCAACTTATGTTGAAGAGGACGAATGAATTGAAAACTTTCCTCTGCTGACCAGCAGTTTCAGAGATTGCAAAAATTTAATATCATCAATGTGTTATTGGTCTTGATAAGTATTTAAACAGCAGCATCTTTATCTGTCTGAACCTGCCAGTCTTAATGTTGGGATTTATATGGAAGTTTGGGCTGACAGATTATTACCTTACCCAGAGCTGTGCAAGAAACAACCTGCCAGTTTGCTGTCACTGGGCATCAGTACCAAGTCCAACCCTCACCTTCCCAAAAGATCTCTGGAAAACCAAGTTTCTTTGTTCCTTTTCATTTCATCTCATACTACACCATGAATACTAGCAATGGCTGAATATTTAATGCCTCTCTTCTATTAACATCTGTGATGGTACAAAGAGATGAAGGCTTATTATTCCTTATCATTGCATGCAGAAAACAGATTTCAGTCATTCTGGTGGGCATAAAGTACAGTCAGTAGACTTGTCTTGAAACATCAAACTACTTTGCTTATCAGCTTACAAACCATTTTACACTCACAAAAGCATACTGAAGGAAGTATGTAGTAAACATGAGTAGCATTTATGCATATATAATTAATTAACTACTACTTGGAGGTCCTGCCTAAGTCTTCTGACAATCTGTTTAAAGACATTCTATAAAGGTGTAATGATGCAGTATTGCTTTAAAAACCATCCTCAAAGTGGAATTGTGGGATCCTTTCTTTGTCATCTTAAACCTTTTTGTGAGGTTTTTTACTTTAGGCAGCTGACCATAAAAGTGCAAGTGAGGGTAGTCACGACAAGATGAGTTTTAAGATTTTTAGCATTAACATTTAATAAATATTGTAGACCTATTCTAAAGGAGAATGGACTCGTGCAAGATGATGTCACTTCTCAAGAACTAAACTGTTTATCTTAACTTCTTGATTGATTCACATGACCTTTGTATACTTCCAACTCAAAACTGTCTTTTCCTAGTTAGGCAGAGAGTTTCTGTCTCCTTTTGTGAATGCAAATGGAGCTTGCAGACTTCTTTCTGCCATTTCCTGCCTGGTTCCCTGGGGTGTTAATGGCAGTTCAATGAGTGAGTGGTCTTGTTGCAGTGGTCTGAACATCGCCAAGTTAAAATGTGTCTAGGTTAGCTAGCTTGAAAGATCAGTCCTTGTAAAGTGGTGTCCACCTCTTGGTGAGGTAGTCTTTTAATGTAATTATGGAGGGGCAGAAGTGTTTTAGTTATAAGCTAAAATAAATTTGGGTGATGTCTTCAGATGTGCAGTTTTGAATATTTAGATGTAGTCAAGTATGGATTGAAAACGTGAAAGAAAATCAAGCTCTTAAATGCATTTTATTTCTAGGATAATGTTGACCAATCAAGAGAGTTAATTTATCCTGTCCCACATCCTCTCTTTTGCTTTTCCCTGTCCTCTTTTCACATAGGCATCTTGCAACTAGTGTGCACAGACACTGCACAACTTAATGCTGCAGTTTTTTCCTAATCTACAAGCAACATAATATCCACTATTTGTCCACAGAGCAGAATCTGCTACTACATATTTCAGTGTCTTTTTGGCTGCCCCCAGTATTCTTTGCTTCTTTCTGGCCTCCTAGCCATCAAGAAGAATCAAGCACAACACAGAGGATTCACAATAATCCCCTTCATCTCTGCAACTGTCTTACTCATCTGCTACACCCAGCATACACTGCTGTGTGACAAGGTGAAACAGAGGATCTTCTAGTTAGAAATCCTCTACTTGTGAGATTCAGCCTTGCAGATGAAATTTTGCCGATGCTCTAACTTTTCAAGGATTTACCTCAAATTTATGTAAACTGTGATTATGTTGAGTACATTACTTGATGGAACAATTGAGAGCATTTGTAAATATGTAGATTATGCATAAAAATTTTGTAAATTTTGTGTACAGCAGTATAGACTAGAGTATACAGTCTTTGATCATGTTTTGCCATGCAATTTGATTGTCTGTTGTGAGCTTGATCCTATGTTCCTTAAGCAGACAAGTTGATTCTTTCACAGTTTTGCCTGCTTAAGGGGTAGAGGAATAGGCTCTAGGTCTGTGAAGTGTTGAGTGCTTTGCTGTCATATAGTTTTAAGAAGAGGCAGTTAGATTCAGTATGAGTTGAAAAATATATCAGTCATTTTCAACAGCTTGGGTTTAGAATAATTTTGAATAGTCTCTCCATCCTAAAATTGCTGTAAAGCTTTTAAGTGATTCCTGAGTCCAGTAGTCACCCTTTGAGAAGAATGAAAGCCATAGGTGAACTTTACTTTTGTGGTGTTAATCTACATATCATAGTCTGTGTTTAATGCCCTGTATTGATTGAGTTAATGCTGCATCTTAAACTATATTTTGAGTACCAAAGACTTCCTAAATATTCTGGAGTGTCTCTTTCATGTGCTGCTTTTGCCTGTATGGAGGTTTTGTTGTCATGCATTAATGGAGTTACAGTACTTTAATTTGTACTATTTTGTAAATATGTTAAATATAATAAACAGATTAATTTTTTTTGTTTAATGGTATGTGTCAAAATGTGTAGTTGGCTAATATGAAGGTTATGCTTTGTTTGTCTCACCACCTTCGCATTGTGAGAAGTTGATAATGTTCTGGTTTTGTTTCCCAGATTTATATAATCCTTATTTAGCTGTAAAACTAAACTCCTAATGTAAACAGGATGGTAGAGCTTTCTTTGAGAGCTTTTTACTGTCAGGATAATTTGCCTTGTGCCCCTGTGCCACATCCAGGAAGGTGGTGTTTTGTTTTATTTTGTTTGTTTGTTTTGCTTTCTAGGTTTTAAAAATTTTATTAATTTTTTTTTAGCTATAGAGTACACTGTGGTATCAGTCATATACTATGGATTTTTGTCAAAGATACTTGTGGGTTTTTTTAACTGAAAAGAAGTGGTTCATAAGACGTTTTATGTATCATTTTTCAGAGCAATGTCTTTTTCACCTTTTTTCTCCCTCTGCCATATGTAGAGTAACATACAAATTCAGGCTGAATTGAGCTCATTTGAAAATGCAGTATGTCTAATTTCATGGGCTACTTGATAACCTTTTCATGATGTAACGTATTCATGCATTTTTTACAATATAACATTCATTATTAATAGGTTTATAAAATTATTTCTGGACAGGTGAATTAATTCAGCAAGGTCAGTGATGATTCAATTGCAATGTTGTTTTTTTGTGTCCCTTCTATTTTTCAGTAACAGAGATTTTCTTGTGGAACTGCCCTTCTAACAGATAATTATTAAACTTAATGAGGCATTTACACGTCTCTGCAGATGGAAGGCATAATTTTCCTGTCACCCATGAACATATCACATAACTTAGAGTCACACCTAATGCAGGATGCAAAAATGTGTCTCAATTAAATTCTCTTGTTAACAATATCACACTCGATCACAGACGTTCTCCTTTCCCTTATAAGCAAGAAGAGATATGTGTCGTCTGATGGGTGAGAAATTGAAAAAGCACTGTAATTAGGGCATAAGAACCACTTGTGACTGTGTTCTGAATAATTTTTCCAGTTGTAAGGCTTGGAAGCTTATTCGAAAATCTCAGCTTGAAAAAAATCCGTCTTGAACAATGAAAAATGATGCCAACCAGGATTCCTTTCCCTTTTGCCTCACAGGCAAATTTGAGATGCTCTGTGAAGGAGAAGAGAAGGACAATTCTCAAGGTTTTAGCAGTTTATAAAGGTGAAGACAGAGGTGCTGTCTAAAGTGGTGGTTGTTTATACCAAATGCCCAGCCTCAGATGCAGGCTTTGCTCCACTGACTTAGATGTTCAGTGCAAAAATATTTGTTTCTGTTAAATCTGGTCTCTTAGCTAGAAATTGGGCTGCTGAGAGCCTTACATTACTATTTTGTCTGAAATTCAAGTTGTTCTGTCCAGAGCACTGCTTATTTCATTTGAGTGACAGAGGAAGCACTCCCTCCCTCTCCATTTCATTGCTGAACATGACATTATATGACATGGAGTATTTCTTTGGTTAGTTTGGATCATTTGTTTTGTGTCCCCTCGCAACTTCTGTTCACGGAGGGCATGGCACAGAGTAAGAAACAGAGAAAGCCTGCATTCTCTGCAACACTGTTCAGCAACAGCTAAACCCTCAGCAAGTTGTCAGCACTGTGTTTGTCACAGATGTGGAAACCCAAGACTGTAAGAGCTGGAATGATGAAACTCAACACCATCTTGGGCAGAGCCAGTAGAGGAGACATAAAGGGAAAGCGGCAGGTGGAGATGCTGTGTGTACGTGTGATGCGTGGTCCTGTAGCAAGCTGCTTCTTGAGGTGTGCTGTGGAATTTTGACTCTTTCCTCCGTGTCCACTAAATGGAGGAAGGGTAGTTTTGAGTCATTTGACTTGATAAAGCTGTGAGGTGAGATGTTTACGATACCCACTTTTTCGCAAAATACTGAAACGTATGATGCATGTATAATTAGCTAATAGAAATATAGAAAGGATTAAGCATCAGAAATTGACTGTGGAAGGGTGATTCATTGCATTATCTTAGCAACTTCCTTTTGAAGAACAAAGAGCCGTTTGTTTTTATAGCAAATGAGATTTGGGTTTCTAATTTAGTTTTATAATTCTTGATCTGCTGTAGTTTATTCTGCCCATTCATTATAAGGATCTCTGCTGCTTACATGACTGTGAAGTTAGATTTTGTTTAATAAGCCTCCTGAAATGTTTGAGTTATTGGTGACTTTTCCTGGGTTATGATTTTCTACCTGATAACGTGCTTTTTGGAAAATGTGTGAGTTCATTTTAAAATGTTGCAGTTTGACCTTAAGTAAACTCATAGTTATAACAAATGGCAGGTTCAGAGGTGGCTGTTTGCCAAGGGGCATGAGGCTGGTTTGCTTCTTTCAGAACTGTTTTTTTATTTTAATAGCGTAACATGTGGCTTTAGGAAGAATAGAAATAGAGAAGATCAGAAAACAAGTAAAAAGTTGATACCACACTATGCGTGGTAGAAACAAACTGGTATTGATAAATTTTCTAAATGATATCCCAAAATATTAAATGTCTATTGATAGCATTGAATTAGAAATAGAAATTCTCTGATGTTTCCATATGGGAAAACATTTGCTAATGTCGTCCTAAATTAAGGACCCTTGCACTTGGTTCCAATCTTACCAGATAACTCTCCAAATCTGTCTTCAATTAGCTGTCTTTTTTTCCCAAAGCAATTGAAAGGTTTCCTCAAGGAGTTGCAGTATTGTTTCTAGGATTATAATTCTTACTCATGCGTAAGGCTAATGGACATATGTGTAATTGAAGAAACATTTTTCTGGTAGTTTTACAGTCAATGTTCCTGTAGTTTGTAGCTTTTAGTAATGTGGAATGTGCCAGAAGATCCCCACTTTACTAAGTTACCATGTGATATGCAAAGATCTCTCCTAACTTTTCTCCCTTCTCTGTTATAAAATACAACTGAGTGTGGTACAAGTCAACCTGTCCAATCCCGTAAGTATTTAAGTCACTGTAGGTTTTTCAGATGTAGTTAGCTAAATGTTTGTCAGGAATAGTTTATATATAGTTAAAGATGTCCAAGATCCATACCACATGTTCTTTTGGAAGAACTACCTGTCTGTAATTGCCTTTCAGCTGTGCAATGCTTCAGTCAACTGCTGGTGTTTACCAAAATCCCATAGAAATGTTATCCCAATTTATAAAGGAAAAGATATACGAAAGGTAATAAAGTGGATGTCCAACATAGAGCTAGCAGGCTGTTAAATATGCACAGAGTTTGAAAGTTTATGAATTAAAACAGTTTGTTCAGGAGATGCAATTTAGCTCATAGTGTAAAAATGCTGTAAAACCATAGTCTTTAAGACTTGGTTCACAGGGGAAGGCATGAGCTGAAGAGCATTATTGCAAGTTTACGAGTTTATTTTTGATAGAACACACTGTTGCCACAACGTAGTAGGGTTGTCAAAATCAAAACTTTTCTTAAATATGCATTAATTTCAGGGAAGGTTAACAAGGAAGGCAGCTCAGGTACCATGTCTTTCTACTCAGCTCTGAACCAATGTCAAATGGAAGATGTGAGAAAGATATGATTTTACTTCAATCATCCTTCCCTCAAATCATCATAGACTTCATTTTTATAGAAGAAACCCTGTTTGTTCAGTTCTTGGACAGAATTTGCAAAGGTACTATAATCTTGAAATCTGTCCATAAAAGAGAGAGCATGGCAAACAAACAATCAGTTTGACTGTATTCTTTTATAAAGTCAAATGATTGAATACTAGTGCTAAGACTAATTCTATCAAGTGTCTGAAGACATCTTTTTTGACCTTTTCCAGATAAATAACAGTGTTAGCTCTTGGCATGACATTCTTTCTCTCTGTTCTAAATGTGTATAAAGACTTACAATGGTTTGTTTTACATGCAGCTGAATTTAGACTCAATTTTTGGATTGTCACTAGTATTTTTTAGTTAAAAGTGAAATGAATCAACAGGCACAGAAAACAGAAATTTTATTTGTAGTCCAAATAAAATGCATTTGGTCACTAAGAACTAATAAACATAGGGATTTTCTTTTTCTGACTCTTCATCAGGAATGCACTGTTGAAGAGAAGAGGTTTTTTTGAATGTCACTGCATGAGCAGTTCTAATTACTAATAGAATTCGTCAAACAATCTAGTAGTGTAGTGACATTAAGTAATAATTAATAGACCATGTGATATGTGACTGCATGAAGTGACAATGATTAACCTGTGATACAGCAGGATGTGCCCAGAGAACAACTGGCATACAATGTGACACTGTTTGTTCTTCCTGGTGTCACTGGAGTTTGGACAGTCTCCACTCACAAAATGAACGGGGGTTCAAAATCCAGAACCTGTTAATGTGAGTGGTGTTAGGAGCATATACATGCTCTGCTGCACTTCAGCCTGAGTCTGATGAGGCTGCTTATTTTGGAGCTGATATGGATAGGTCCTTGTGTGGCTCCACCTTGCCTGCAAAGAGTTGGCAAAATGTCAGGATTTGCTCCACTGTTAGATTAATTTTGTAATAAGTTGTAAATCCTGTGCTATCTAGACACTGAAGTTATAGCTATATCTGTGTGATAAGATTATGTGACATAGTGTGTTCATCTGTGCATACAGAATATTCTTTGTCTTCTATGTGGTTAGCCAGTATTGAATCTTGCTGCTTCTAAGAGAAGAAATACCAGGGGAAAAAATCAAGTATTTCATTGGTGCAGCCACTATACTTACAAAGAGTATACAGATTTTTCCATTTTCCAGACCAAAAATCAGTTTTCTTTCCAGAGACAGACATTTCTGGCAAACCCTTTGTTTAAAAACCCCACCCTTTTAATCTCATTTGTGACTTTTTTCTCTGCCTGTATAGTACTTCCCTGGTTTCTTATCCTTTTTTTGTATCCTTTGTTCCTCCCCCTCTCCTCTAATGACATGAACAAAAGAACACTTCAGTCAATCCCTCATCCCTGTTTTAGGAAGCAGTACCAAGAGGCTTTTTGCCAGCCTGTGTTAAGTTTTCACATGGACTGTACCTTGCCTTGGGCAGTGGTTTCTTATTATGCTTATGAGTGCAAGAAGCATGTAACTTTTTTTTCCCTATAATCAGTGTGAAAAATGCTTAATAGAGCACTATCTTTAACTTGTTGAAGTGTAGATAATAAAGCGGCTCTCAGAATGCTTTCCAGCACAGTAACAAATGTGGTGCATATTTATAAATATAAGAAACCTTATGGAATACATCTAGTAGCAAATTCAGTGGCAAAGCACACACTTTCTCTGGGTTTTTTGAAAGTGAGCATTTCTAATATATATTGTATTTTTACTTCTGAAAAGTTTTCATGTTCTATATTGCATGTTTTGATAAGAACAGAATTCAAAGTAGAATTACCATATCACTCAGTGGTGACTTTTTTTAATGTAGGAGTTTATGGGACACTCTGGGTTTGGCTTCTTGTGAGGCTTGGAGGAAGTTTGTAGTAAGAGGGAAGTGAAAACTCATTTTAACAACGTTCTGTTGAGTAATGGAACTTTCCAGAGGTGTTATATTATTTCAGAATATTTTGTATAGTTCTAATTAAATGATGCATTGTGATCATGCAAAAAATAGGTTGTTATAGGAGGGGGAAGATTTTAAACTGAAATACCCTTTAAATGTATCTGATTACTTTAAAGATCAGAATTCACTATTACACTTTCTAGCATAGCACTGGAATCATATTTTCTTTTAAGCTTCCAAGATGAAAAAATTGTGTGAAGCAGAGACCATGGAGGATGTAGAATATAGCCAACAACCAGAAGAAGGTCAAGCTTGACCAGAACAGATAAGGTCTGTTGTAACTGTGGATCTTTCATTCTCAAAAAGACATTGACTGGTACAAACTGAAGCCATATGATTCAGTCAGGATGTCTGCTCTTGAGAATTATTCAGCTGAATGAGTTTTAGCAGTGATGGTGCCTGAGGCCATGTCTTAGAGTTAAGTCATAGTTCTCTGGCAATCACATAAAATAACTATCCAGAAAATTATATTCCAGCTGTATCTCAACCAAACTGATCTTCAGTGCATAGGGAGGACCATGTCAGCATCTCTGTATCATGTGCATGAAAGATATAACCCCAGAGTTGCACAGAGACCTCAACCTCAATTACTGTAGTGGGAGGTAAGCATTCCTAACCCTGAGCCTAAAAGCTACAGTAATCCTAGTGTCAGAAGTAAAAAATCAAGGTCTATTGCTTTTACCCAACTCTGTTGTCCATTAATGGAAATGCTTTGAGAACAACTTTTTGGAAGTTGGATACCTGTGTTTTTTTTTTTTTTTTTTTTTTACAAAACCCTCTTGGATGAAGAATCTGCTGAAAAAGAAAGTTTGAAAAGCATTAATTGTGACTGCCTCCTCCCTCTTTCATATTACGTGCTTGGGGTTTCTGACTCCAACAGTAAATGCGGAAGAAACCCAAGTATTTTCACATTTCTTCAATTCAGTTACAACTTATTCAAAGAGCAACAAAGCCCTATTAGCTGAAAAGGTACTGCTCTGTTTCTCTGTTCTTGAATTCTTGAAACTGAGAAGTGAACATCAGTTTTATTAAGCATGTTAGTATCATTAATTTAAAAATGCAACCCTCCACCTACCTACTTTCGTAACAATAAAAGATGGTCAACAACTGTCCTGTGTGTAACAAGTCAGAAGGTTTAGACTAAGCTTACACCTCAGTCCAGACATACTAAAACCATAAACATGCAGTTAACAGTCCCAAAGAACTGTAGATCTGTTGTAGAAATATAATGCACTAACCAGGTGAACAGAAGTTAGAAACTGGACAGTTGAAGTCTATGGATGCTCAGGCAATTTTAGTGACTTGAATGGAACCAGGAAGACTTGATACTGCTGTTGCAGTAGTCTCAGACAAGGCAATGTTTGCTTTTAAAGACACTATAAATATTGCTGGGAAGTTGCAATTTATGGGTATTGCAGACAAGGATTTTAAGTCAACAAGAATTGTAAGATGTTCTGTCTAAATCCCATCTAGAAAAAGTTATAAACACTCCAGGATAATGATTGTGATGAAGATCCACTTGCACTGACTGGTTCCTTCCTCTAAGTATGGACAGAAATGGTCAAGGACAGACTATTATTCTTTCAATGGCAGAAAACTTTTGACTAGTGAGTGATGCTCCATGGAGTGTCTTGGACCACTGAAAGCTTGTTGGTTAGTAGTTAGATAAGTGTGTTCATGTTTTTAGAATTCTGCATGTACCTGAGAATTTTTAGTAGTTATACAGAAAGGATAACACAGCACAAAGCTGTCTGAATGGTAAGTGATCACGTTTATCAAATTTCTTTTATTTT
Source organism: Neopelma chrysocephalum (assembly GCF_003984885.1). Lineage (NCBI taxonomy): Eukaryota > Metazoa > Chordata > Aves > Passeriformes > Pipridae > Neopelma > Neopelma chrysocephalum. The sequence continues at coordinate 1,773,240 of NW_020925863.1, forward strand.
CCTCTTATTTCCCTTTCCCTAATCTTCCTCTTAGGAGCTGTTGGAAAGCTTGCTGTCTACTGTGTTTTTTATATTGTAAGATTTGCAAAGTTTCTTACCTCACAAAGAACATGGCTTAGTGGTTCCTATGTGCTATATGAACTTCTGATGTGTTTAGCTTGCTTCCTCTGGGGCATGCAGATATGCTATGCTGCAGTCCTGACTGTTTACTTACAGTATTCACAGTAACAATGAATTCCTTGTAAATAGTCAGTACTTTTCCCTGGTATTACATACAAATCAATAGTCTTTTTGCAGCTGAGCAGATCATGTAATTTCTAATATAACTAAACAAGCAGAGGCATGAAGATATTATTGCCTAAAAACAGGTGCTAGAACAAAACAAATGGTTTTATTGATTCTCCTAGGTTTAATTAAAATTTCAGAAAATTCCCATCCTGTCACTTTCTTTGGCCTCATGAGTCATTGATACAGTGTAGCCATGGTTTCCTTATTAGTTTCTGGTACTTTAAGAACAGGTAACATCATGCTTATACTTAATGATATATTTTGCGATGTTTATACATGAGAAAAATAGATCCTTGTAGTCAAGACATCACTGTCCCAAAGGCTTTTTCTCTTTTTAAGTCTCCCTCTGCATAATAGTGTTGGAAATTGGTTGATTCAGATATTTGGAGAACCTATTGCTGAAGAAAAGCACAGTATTTGTGTAGGTTGGAGTGAGGGCTCTGGGTGTGCAAGAAAAATTATATCTGTGAGTACCAGTGATGAAGCTATGGGTCTGAAGGACAGAGTATTTTAAAGATTGGGTAGAATACAAACAGATATTTTAAATTCACCTTTAGGAAAACACCTAAGTTTCCAACTATGGCAAAACAGGTAAGAGTTGATGAGTAAGGTGATGTGCAAGTCAGTGGGTTTTGAAGAGCTGCTCTAATCATATTTCCATCACCCATTTGCCCTGCAGGTGGCACAAGGGTCTTCTGACTTGTTTGGCAATGGTTAGTGGCTTGTGTAGAAAGAACAATCCCAAAGTCTGGATTGCCCAGTACTGCAGATAGGTGAGCAAAGTCCACTCATGATTTGGATCCATTTTTCCTCAAGGGGAGACAAAGGCTACAACCAGTGCGTTTGAGTGTAGGAAATCAGACACTACTCTCTTATAAATGTATGCTGGAAGTTGTTTGTCTGTTAACTTGTTATGCTTAGTGCAGTCCTATCGAGACAGGTTTCAGGAGAACCTTTTGATCAATATTCTAATCATAGCTGTGGTGGAAAAATTGCTAGCTGGAGAGGCAGAGATTGCTGCTAGGACTGAGGAAAGGAAAGATCAGTTCAGGGGCATGCTGCAGGGTACAGCCTAAACTTATACTGGAAAGAAAGAGACATTTTAAAAGAATGACATATAATTCTAGCATACAATGTCCCTGTAAGAAATACAAGTCAAGTGCACCAATAAATGAAGGAGGAAAATGCCATGGAAGGCAGTAAATCAAAAAGTAATTGATTGGAATATTTAGTGAGTTTAATTTCAATTACTGGAAGTGAGACAGTGGCATACTGCAAATGTCTGAGGTTTGGAAGGAGAGACTTGCAGTACTTACTGTTCAAACCTCTTCTTTACTTCCCAGAAAGGGTGTGCTGGAGGAGCACAGCAGGTGACCCTGAGGGACATAGCCTTATTCCTCATTTTGGTCCAGTGTGTATAGCTTATGTTTGCAATAGTTTGACAGTTTAAAATTAGTTTAAAACTGAAGCATTAGGCTATTAAGCATTAGATTTGTTGGGAATGGAAACACTCTAGGAGCATGGCTGTTCTCTGGTTAGCACTGAAGCTCTTAGGCACTGAGGGCACCCCAAGTCTCAAAGCAGTGTAACTACCATTTCCGTTTGCTTTTGTGGCTTGTACTGTACTGAATGCTTGTTAGAACTGAAGCAATGGCAGTCAAACTACTGATAATTCCAGTGAAGTTACACACTCCTGTCATCTCTCCTACGTTTTTCACTAATAATTTCAGCTTTGATTTCAGTTATATTTTAACATTTTCCATTGAAATGGCAATTATTCCTTGTCAGAACCCAGCCATTACTCTTGTCAAAAAGACATATGATGCATTAGCTTAAGGGCAATTGCTAATAACTACAGAGGTGACATTTGGTTACATAGGATGGGCAAGTCTACATATATCTTCATCAAGTGGTAAGAGTTTGCATGTCCTGTAGTTTGCACTATATGGGAATGCTACCGAACTAATCATGCAAAACCAAATCAAATTTCAGTTTGGCTTTGGTATGATTTTGCTATAATTAACATCTGCTCTCTCCTGGTTTTATTGAAGACTTTTTTGTTTGTGTATTATAACTGACTGAAATAAGCTTGCTGAAGAGGGGTGGAAGAGAGAGCATTTTGTTGCCATATAGTCTGCCGAAACATTTGAGATGACAGAGCTTTCTGATTACTGGGAGGCAGGGACCAAATGATGTTTTCTTGCACCATTTCAGCTTGTGCAAGATATCCTTTGCTTTTCTCAACTCTGCTGTCCTTCCTGCTTGTGTTATGCTTGCTTTCACTTGTTACCTCTCAAGAATGATTTGGAACGTGATAAAACATCCTTTGTTTTATCTGGACCTGGAGGCCAGATAAATGCATTTTGGATGCATTTGGGAATTTCACGTCATTTCTGCATCTTTGGAGCTTTGAAAATCCAGTTCCACTAATGCAGCTGAAAGAGGCTCTGGTGCCTTCTCTGTTATAACAAGAAGAGTGGGAGTTACAGTCAGCTGTGCAGGGAGAAGGGAATAAGCTACTGTAATGGTATAATGCAGATGTATTTTATTTTCCTATGAAGAGAAAAATTATTATGGCAAAGGTTTCTTATTTATTTTAATACTGAAGTATGCAGTGTTACTCCTGTCCTAACATCTGGCAGGCCTCCATTCTCTAATGGAGTTTGACCTGATACATTTTCTGGATAAAATTGTGGCTACATTGAAATCAGTGACAGAACTCAGGAAAGTTCAAAAACACATGCTAAATACAGATGCCTGTGTTTCGTAATTCTACTTTCAATGATTAATATTCAGGCATTGTTAGCCCTGTAATTTGCCTCTAATTCTGTGCTTTTTTTGCCCCCTTTACCTCATTGAATAAGGAGAAGGCAAACAATGGATGATTTTACTTTGTGGGTCCTTTTTGTTTTCTGCCTGGTGTTACACAAGATTTCTATACTGGAATACCAGTCATCACAGGCGAGTGTTAAACATTGTGACATTTCAAGTCCAAGCCAGCAATGAACAACGTGATAATTACCTGAGCAAGTTGTACCCATAACTTCCCTTTAAGGCTTCAGGGGACTTAGAAGATGCTCACAGCTCTCTCTGTTTTGAAGAGATTCTCTGTTTTGAAGAGATCCTCTGCTTATCAGCTTGTGCCTTTCCAAGTGAGAGGGTTGGATTTGCTAGTTTTTTGTGCATCTCCCTGTGCTGCTTGCAGGAAGCATGTCCCAGACCCCTCTGGCTACTTACCAATGTGTTGTACTTTTATGTACCTTCCTAATTCCTAGTAGTACCTGTCCAGGCCATGCTGTCCTTTAGGAGTCTGTTGTCAGCACTCACCCAGGCTTACTGTGTGGGTATAGTGCAGCGCCATAGCTTGTCTCTTTACAGGAACTCCAGGGGTATGTACAGACGATTTCTCCTTCTCAAATCACATGATTACTGACCAGTTCCTGCAATCACTTGCCTTCTAAAAGCAGTGTTCCTTATTTATGCTTTTAGCTATCTAAGGCAATCTAGCTAACTTGGCATCTAAATATTTAAATTGGCCCTTTTGGAGAGTAGCAGCTTTCAGCTGATAACCAGAGTCCTTTGTTCATCTTTAACGCTATTTTCCAAGTGATCGTCCATATGGAAAAGACTGGTCCTCAAATGTACACACTGAGAACCTAGTGGCAAAAAATCCCCATGGACAGCATTGTGGGTATACAGGATGTTTTCTTCCCAGCTGTTACTGCAGTGCTTCCACCAGCATGTTTCCACCTCAGATCACCTTTAATTTGCATCAAGAAAGCATATCCGTCATGAAAGAATCCCACATGTGTGTCTTCTGCAACAAGACACACAAGTTGTGAAGACAAACTGGCTGCAAAATTCACACAGATACTGAGTTCCTAGAAGTGCAAATACATATAATTTCCTTTTTAATACGATATGAATGGGTAGTAAATTTTTTGTTTCTGCATCTTACAGGAAGCCTCTCGCAACCAGAGCAATTAGAACAAACCCCAGAACTCAAAGGCTGTGGCAACTTTTTTCTCAGTATTAAGTAAGAACCTTTTTTTTTTTAATGAACAGAAGCTGTAATTTATTGTAATGAGGCCATTTGAAAGCTGGGGGACTGGCTTTCCAGCCAGTCCTTGCCCTCGGGGAGTTTTCCTGAACCTGTGACTGTTGTTTTCATCTGGGAACACTCATGTCCCCCTTTGAGGTTTATTCAGTCAGTGGTACATTAATGAGAAGCAACTTTGTAGTTGCCATTTCTTGAAATCTATGGTCATTAAAGCTTAATTAACAAACAAGCAGAAGTTCTTATTTGTTGTGGTTCTTCTTAAAATTGTTTGTCACTGGAATCTGTTTCACAAAGAGTGAAAACTCAGAGCTGGTCAGTGAGCAGCTGCAGAGCCTTACAGTACCAGCAAGGAAATGAAGTGGAAATTGTAGGCTGGAAGAGGTGAAAGTGTAGGTTTGTAACAGAGTAGAAAAAAATTTCCAGCAATATTTTCTGGCTCTCTCTGAAGATAATGAGTGCAGTGCTACCTCTGAAGATAATGAGTGCAATGGAAACAGAAGCAGACCCCTAGAGAAGAGTGGTGGGATCTATAATGTAAGCTCCCCTGCTAATAACTCTGTTAAATAGCTTTGGTGTTGACTACGGAAGTACCAGCTGCACACACTCTTGGCTGGAGAAAGAGTTGGGGAGATGTGAATATATGTGTGAACATCTGGTGTGGAAACTAATCAAACTGCACAAATTATTTGTTGTTGATTGTTGTTCTCTATGCCAGTAAAGGAGAACAGGAGGTGAGTATCAAACCTCTTCAGGCAGCACAGCAAATCCTCTTAAAAGGAAGAATCTTTTTCTTCCCCTGAGTTTCAAGTTATTTTTCTTGAAAATGAATCAATAGACCAACATTTTTAGGAAAAGAAAAAGCAGTTACTCTCCATAGAATAGATGTTTCCCTTTTCCCCTCTGCCAGCCATGTACCCATGCTGTGCCTGTGTATATAGGCAAAACCACTCTGTTAGACACTTATTTCCTCATGTTGTCTGCTGCACTCATGTTCTGCTCTTGCAGCAGGAGTGGTTTTGTTCCTGTGGCAAAAAATCAAAGTAATATTTAACAATATAGAAGAAAAACTGCAAATACCCTGGAAATTCTTATTTCAGATTAGGTAGTTTTATAGTTTTGAGCAATATATCATCTGCTGTAGTGAACTACAAAAACCAACCAAAGCTCTGCATTAGGTGTGGTTTGCCTTTACAATTCTTTGCCAGTTTGTCTTGTGAGAACATGATGCTGACACCACATCACATCTAATTAAATGAAATAATTGTGTTGCATTGCTCAAGACCTGCTTTGTATTTGCCTAAATTATACAGACATTACTATGCTTATGCACGTCTGGATGGTATTCAGGTGTTTGGTTCAGCAGGGTGTTATGTTCCTCATAGCCACAAGATGTCAGGCTGAGGAGCAGTGCTGGGGGTTAGAGTACCATGCATGAATCTGTGCGTGTCTGTATATATGTGAGTAAAAATGATGATGATGGTAATGATTAAATCTTGGATTTTTAAAGGCAGCTAAAGAAAGAAGCCAGACAATTGGTTCTTTCTAAAGCCCAAAGACCTTGGTACCCACTTTACTTAGAATTATTTAAAACTCTCAGCCCTTCCTGTTTTGTGCTAAGACATGATTAGGAAGAAAGTCTGCACAGTGCCGAGTTCTGTCATTGAATGCAAGGATGTGGAGTTTGCCCTGTTGTTTTTAGTCAGTGGCCCCAGAGACGTCAGCTGGGAGTGGAGGTATATGAATAATGAGTCTGAAAACGCAACCAACATATGGTTCTAAGAAGCCTTTATAAATAGTACCCCCCACTTGCTCAGCACTGTTCTAAGAAGTTTAGAAAGTTCTAAGGTGTATTAGAAACAAGATCTGTTTTTTCTAGATTGTGCAGGGGCAGAGAGAAGGTGGCTGGTTGTTTGTTTTGGGGTTGTTGTTTTTGAGTTTTTGTCAGACTAGCTCCATGGCTCTTTTAATTTAGCAGAGAAACATTAAGCAATCAGGACTCACTAATCAGAACCTGACCTGCTCTTGGGAGCAATGGTATGCAGCAAAAAAATTTAATTAGAGGCTAAACTAAAAGTTGTTTACTTTTGTGAATGTTGCTTGTGATGTTTTTTAAAAGTATATCTGTTTCCCCCTTTGACTTGCTAATAACCATAATTTCTGCTGTCCACATTACTGACCTTTTCACTACCCCTCTATCCGTGTGTTTGCTCTCCCTACCTCCCTTCCCCTTGCCCTGGGCTGCTGGTGGTGATCTCTGAGGTCCCTGGTTGACAGGGGATGGATGCAGTGGCTTCTCTGCACTGTACAGGCTCAGCCTCTGAGAGGGGCAGATTTGGTTGCACAGATGGGCACCCCTTTCTTTCTGTGTTTTAATTAATATGGGTAACTGGTCAAGGCACAGGCTCAGACTGACAGAGCCATTGGTTCATAAAAATGTCACAGACTGTGGGTATACACTCAGATTTTGCACAAAATTTCATCTTGCACTTGTGCCATCATGCCTTTATGTGCTGCAGCTGTCATTTTCGGTGGAAAAGAGTATTTGATGACTCTTGTACTTAATATTTCCAAGGTACATTGCTTTTTTCTGCTGCAAAGGACCATATCAATAAAACAGATTCTGTTGATGAGGACTTCAGAACGTCTCTAAATCTTTTATACCAAGAAGCAGATAATGGGCAGAAAAACATCCTTAAGCTGTAAAAAAGTACTGAGGATAAGGTTGATTTAAGTTGGAAAGTAATTTGCAAATGAGGAGGTGGCTATTTACCTAAACACAGTTATTACCTGTGTTATGTTCACATAGTGTGCAAATACTTTCCTGTGTAACAGAATTGAAATATTTGGAAAGCCCTTTAAGATCTTTGGTTAGCAAATACTATAAGCACATGAGCACGTATGTATATCCAACTACATAATTCCAGTGCATGTAAGTGTGTATTATTTACATAATACACCTACAGTTAAGTCCCTCTTTAAAGATTGCTTTTGTCCTGCTTGTCAAAAGTCTACGCGTTCCATTTCTTCCAGATTTTGTCATTTTGCTCCTTTAACTTGAGCATTTTTTCAGAGACTAGCCTTCCTAGCCTAGTGTGACTAGATTCAAGGATATGTCAGTTAAAAGTAATTGAGGATATGTTGAACTGTGTCACATAGTTTGAAGACATCTATGTGGTAAAGAAGCTTGCACTTTGAGACACAGATCATGCAGGAAGAACAGTAAGAAAACTAAAGGGAGACACACTCAAATCTTCCTGTGCTGGTAAAAGTACACACTCTGGATGGAATAGGAACTTTAAAGGTGTGGGAGAGGGTCAGTCCCAATCTGATGCAGAGTAGTGACTCAAATTGATGACTCATTACAACTTTCAGTGTAATTTATGAAATGGATGTAGGTCTTTGAGTCCTTTCGTAAATGAATATGTGTTTTTGTCACTGAGGATTTACATGTGGTACTAATTGGTAAAGTGAGAGGGAATTCGAGACTCTTGCTTCTCAAGCACTTTGGTAATTTTGATTTATACTATTTCCTCAGTCTTCATTTAGTGTCAGTCATGAAGCAGCTTGGGGGACACTGTGACCTCCAACACAGATCATTTTGGTGTTGACTCACAGTGTGTATGTCTGGGTACTGGTTTCCTAATAATACAGTAGCAAGCAAGATACAGAGAACATGAACAAAAGCAGCTCTTGATTTGAATCTTTATATCTCAGGTCCATTTAGTTCACTTAGTTGTGGAGTCATGACAAATTGGGCTGGAAAGGAGAAGGTTTCGTATATCAGCCTGACAACCTGAAATATCATTATTTTCCTTGTGTTCTCCTGAACCCTTGCTGATTTTGTACTGCTGCATGTGTCTGTCTCTGTTCCTTGTTCTCAGTGGACACCAAAGACATGCTAGGAAGCCTTTTACCAAGTTTTAAATGTTTCTATAAGAAAAATGATGCAGGTTTAACAGCATGTGCAGGTATTTGTAGAAAAGCAAATGTGTTTCCCTCTTGGCTGTTTAGTTGTCTGTAACAATAATGTCATAAATAAATAATGTTTCCGTGAGGGAAAAGAGGAGATGTTTATCAGATAGAATACATGCCAGTTAGGATAACTCTGAACAAAATGTTAACACGGATTAAACAGGAAAACATGCTGCTGGCAAACAAATTGTTGGTGAAAACAGCTTCAGCTAGGGAGTTCCTTTCTCCATTGGATAGAAGTGGTGCCTGCCATACAGACCAGCTGCTAAAATTAAGACATTTGTCACCAGAACTGCTGGGTCTGTGGAAACATTCAAATGAGAATAATTTAAGTGCTGCAATAGAATAATGCACAATAAATAGTACATGGAACTGTACAAATGGTGCAGATTATAGTAGGATCAGAGAGATAATGCCTAAGGGATTACTTTTTCCTTTCCTGAAATTATTTTTCAATCTAATTTAAAACCTGATTCTGTTTTGCGGAAATCAAGGTGAGGCTTTCCTTTGCATTTAGTGGATTCTGGAGCAGGTTGTTAACGAATGCAAAATTAGTCAGTCCTTGGAGAATGAATCCTGATTATCAACAGTATAGAAGCACCATTTACACTGAAGTTCTGTGTTTTCTCATACTGTTTTTTAGGTCTATTTGCTCCTTCTCTGAGGCCTGGTTTTGAAATATGCAAGGCTAGCTCATATTCATTCCACTTCCCTTTGGCTTCCTTTGCTAAGATTGACAGCTGGAAAAAAACCAAAACCAATGTGCAGATCTCCATGAGCAGCTGATCTAAGACTGCTGACTAATTGCCACACAGGAGCTACCACTCAGAAACTTCAGTCTGCAGAAATGACAAAGCCATGCCTGTTTTCATTTGTTTATTTCTTTGGCTTTTGTGTTTTGTTTTTTAAAGTTGTAGAGGGCTGGATGACCAAGAGCATACAGCTCCCAAGTGATGCTGCCTCAGAGCAATCCTACCTCTTCTTAGCCATTTTAAGCCATTTAAGGAAAATAAAATTGGCATATGGATTAGGAAGACAAAAATACACTAACAGGGACTTTGGTGTTATTAAAGTACATACTCTAAGTTCAGCAGTTGCTTACACCTCTTTGAAAATATGGTTGCCATTCTGAACTGACTTCTAATTTAGTCTTTGACATCTGTTACAGGAATTATACATTTGCTGTTTTTTGTCTCCCCCCTTAGAGACATTTTTTGCTTGAGAGTTGGCACATTTTTAATATCAGTAAATGGCCCTAATAATGTGAAAATGATAAGCATGGAAGAATTCCTACTACAGAATCAAACTGATTACTCTATGCTTATCTGGTCATTGTTTATTTATGTACTTTGTCAGCCCACTGCACTTGGTTTAAAACACAGGAAAAATCTGGTGTTTAATAAAGTATGCTTATTGGTTAAACTGGTTTAAATATTTGAAAAACAGAAGAGAGAAAAAAGTGGCAAAACAATGTTTGAAAGCATTAGAAGAAAATACAGAGACATTGGAGAAAGCTGAATTATGAAGAAAGTAAGTACATTCAGTCAGTTCTCTATTGGCTTGAGGGTAATCTCTGCCATATTACAATGTACTGATTTATGGACTAATTAGTTGTACAAACCAAAAATATTTAGAGGAAATGTTTCTCTCAAGCAGCCAGCAAACCAACTAAACAATAGGAAAATGGATTTTGTGTATTAAAAAATTAAATTCAATATATATTTATGAGCCTATTCAAAATGTAGAGTCTTTTTGCTACCAGATTTCCAGTAAGCAGAAATATCTATGTATCAAAACCTAATTGTGTCACTATCTAGGCATTTATAGAAGAAATTAAATGCCTAAGCTATAGGTATTTCAAGCCATAAAATATGTTATATATTAATTTATAAAGTCATAATATTATTATTATGTGAACTTTAATTATTCAGTTAAGAGAAAATCAGACAAGGAGGGGGAAAAAACCCCATAACAATCTCTTTATTTCGGAAGAGAATTTTAGTGCTCTAATGTTTTTTTCTGAATGCCTGTCTTTTAATTTATCAGAGCATTAAAATGCTTCCAGTTATTTTGTCTCATATATAACATCCTTTCAATAACAGTAGTTGTGGTTTCCTTCTGACCTTGAACTGAGGTGCCAGAGAGAAAAACCCAAACCAACAAAATCACATGTGTGATTTAAGTATCACAACATTGAAACTCCAATGTTTTGGGAGGTGTAATGTAAAATAGACTTGGATGAGATAATCTGAAGTAAGTGAGTGGCAAATACATGCAGATGGAAGACTATTTAACTTCAGATTTGTGTAAATTGGATGGAGTAGAGAACTGTAGGTCTCAGTACTTATTGCTGTGGATGAGGTGTCAGAATTAATCGCACTTTCTGTAATTGACTTCATAAGTCTCTCAGCATCTTCAAGCTTCAGTCCCCATGAATAAAATAGAAATAGCATGCTTGCCTGCTTTGCAGAAGTGTTGTGAGGCCAACCTCAGTACAGTCTGGGACATACTCTGACACTGGATATTGTCAGTGAAAGAGAAAGCTGTCAGAAAATTGTTCACTACTAAATCTACATGGTTTAGTCATCGTTCCTTACATCCTACTCAACAAGGGAATTGTAAAAGTAGTTGTGACTCTATACCAGATCTGGGGAGGCAAAAGAGCACTGCCAAGACTAATTCATAGATACCAATCCACCTACTTTTTGCCTGTGGGAGATCTCTAGAGCAAGTAATAAATATAATTTATGAGGGCATAGAAAAAACTCTGACAGGATGGAAGAAAGCAAGCTGTAGTATAGCAAAAGAAAGCAGTATAATAAATGGAACTACCAGAGTGGTCTACATGCCAGTTCTCCCAAGCAAAGATCCTACCAAGCAAAAGTAATTAGAGATAAGAGCTGTTAACAAACACGCATTGAAAGAGTCAGTGCAGCCATCCAGGGCGTAGTTCAGTCCCTTGTGGAACATGGTGACTGCAGATGCCAATAGAAGGCCTGGAGGGAGAATATTGTTTTCTGAACACATTTAATTTTCTGTGTCCTCATAAGAATTACATGTAATGATTTTGGAGGTGCGTGGTGAAGAGCAGATGTAACTGTTGGCATTATGCAGGTCTTGGCAAACGAGTTTTTCCTGCACTGCACTTGCTCTGCTTTGGCCTGAGCGAGGTCTGTGATGTGTTGAGAAGCGTCTGCTTCATGCACACCTGGATTAGATGGCCAGACTAGTGCTGCAGAGTGCACAGCTGGAGCCAAGGTCTAAGCAGAGGTGGTGCTGACAGGCCCAGGCTCTTCCAGCAGATAGTGAGCAGGAGGTGAAATCCTCAAGTGAAGATTGTCTTGTCTGTGCAAGGCTCGAGTCCTCCAATTTCCAAATCAGAGATTACAATGCCAAACACTGTGCCTACAGATTTATGAGCATGTATGTAATATCTTGACTGACTTTTCCCCTGAGATCCTAGTATATTTTTAGCCTGGGGACAGCTTATTTTCTCTTTGTTTTCACTCTCCCAGTGTTGGGTTTTCCCCAAATATTGTAAGTCTTGATAAAAGTGGATTTTTTTCCCTTTTTGCTTTATTTCCCTTTGGATTCCAATACCTGTCACATACACTTCTGTCTAGGACCGAGGTAAAATTTGTGTCTGATTGATAGTGAGAACAAAATTTTTAGTTCTACTTCATCTTGATCTTGCTGGTCTATGTCTTTAGGAACCTTTAGTTTCTACACTGTCCAGCTGAAGACTTTGTTTTAATATTTGAATTTAATTTTCTGTGAATGATTTTAAGCTCTATTGGATGAGCAAATCTCAACTTACAAATGTGATTGGTACTGTTTTAGCTTATTGGTTTTCGGCATATATGCCAGCTTTGAGGTGGGCATGTATTTAGCAGGTCTGTTTTGCAGGAAGAATGTAATAGACTTACTATGCATAAGGTCAGTAAAAGTAGCAAAAAGTAAACAATAAACTGAGTTATTTTAGTGCTTGAGGTCTAAATTTTTTGGTGCATTTTTGTAAATATATTAAATTCTCCAACCATTAAAATGACTAATATTAAGCTTTAGGAAATAATTTATGAGATATCATAATAGTTAAAAACATGATTGCCATCTTTAATTTATCATCCACTATATGCTATTAATTCTCATTAAAATGCCAGTATACAAATACTATCTTCTTTATGACCTTGGTGCTCATAACCCTTAATAAAGTTAAGAAAGAATGAAGTTAAGTAAGAATAGTGACCTGTTCAGGCAAGGAATACACCATTTAGGATCTGTTTGTCCTGCCTGTCACTTGTGAGGACAAATTTGGTTTGATTCCCATTATAAAAGGAGGAGATGTGAAGTAGTATTCTCTAATTAGTAATATAGGTTATGCATAATAATATTATATGATATGTATAGTAATGCTATACGTAGTGGCAATTATAACCAAAACTACTAAAAAGTTTTTCAATATTCTTGTAGTGTAACACTTTATTCATATTCAACGTGCTGTGGAGCTTGAGCATGTTGAACTTGTTCCTTGCCTTTGCTTTTTTGGGTTGTTTCAGGCAACTCCATTTACCTCTCTGGGTCACAGTTTCTTCATCTCTATTAAAAGATATCTGAAGTATCTGAATACTTATAGGCTGTAGAGAATAACAGTCTAGCCCTATTGTCTCGTCTTTGAGGGTTTTTGAGGTATCTCAGTAGTGATTAATGGAAGTGGTTTGACTTTGAAGGTCACAAGAATCCTGTAAGAATGACTTTGCCATGTATTTTACTTAGAGTAAGCAAATACATTTTTTCATTCAGTATGTTTACAGGATTCAGTCATAGAGACCCAAGCCTTTGAAGGAGATTTCTTGGTACTGTCAATTGCAAACAACTAATATAGGCAGCAGTCACTAATTTTGCATCTACAATTATTTGCAGGTGCAAAGCTAACCATGTTCCCCACAGATGTACGAGGCTTGAAATGTTTTCATTTACATGTTCAGGTAACACTGAATACAGCCACTGAGAGTTATGAAAGCATCAGCTAGATCAAGGCTGCCTTAAAATCAGGGAACTTAGAATATGCGTTGTACGAGATGTCAAGAGTAAGGGCCTGAATGATCTGCATCTCATAATGTGTTTTTGCTAGTTGTGTGGAGTGGTGCACTTCTGAATGCAGAGAATGCATTAAACTCAAAACAACTGATATCCCAACCAGAAAAAATTATAAAAAAAAAAATCCATTCTTGCAATGGAGCTGAATCAGAAATCAGTGAATTTTTCCTTCTTTTTTAGATTTGCACTGATCTTTACAATACTTTTAAGAATCAGGCAGTTTCTATTTAGAATTCTGAGGCTTCCAGTTTAGGGAGATTTTGGCTTCAGTGCTGGGGTGTGTATATATATATTCTAGTTTTTACACTTAGATATAGGAGTTCTCAAGTCCATTTCATGCATTTCAATGCCCCCAATACTACTTTTTTTTGAAGAGTGTTCTGCCATGAGCCTTGAACTGTAAAGGCTGCCAGTATATAGGATTGAACTGATGTCATTTGTGAGAGGTCATGTTAAGATGTATAAATGTTAGAATTAACTTACTAGTTATTTGACTCGGATGTCACAAATACCTGCACAGAGTAATCAAGTGAAAATTACATTATGTGATAAACAGAAAATACTCATCCAAAACCAGTCTCATTTTCTCAAAACAAACAAGCATAGCCCCAAAACCTACCTCTGACCTTCTTTTTCCCAGAATACACTGTTGTTACTCCAGTTTCTCAGCAGTGGCTTGCTTCTAGTACAAAAAAAATATATTTCCAGTGACAATAGTAGACTTGACCATGTGTACAGCAACTCCATCGGGCAGCATCGTGTAAATAGCAGGTGTCTTACCAACCGTAAGTGGAATGTGCACATCTGTAAACACAGATGCAAAGGTTTTGATGCAGGAGCGATGCCTGCATCTCTCCCCGGGTTGGACGTGGTTGCCCCTGCTGACAGATGCAGGGCAAACGCCATCCTGTGGTGCTTTCTGTAGGTAGGCTGTCGCTGGTTCTCTGAGCGCTGTGGAACTCTGATTCACTGCACTTCCACGATGTGACCTTTATCCCGGTCCTACTCAGAGATGAGCACTAGCTAGCAATATGTGCAGGAATTCAAGCCTGAAGCCTTTAAATCTCTTTAGGTCTAGATTGCATAACATTAGTCTTCTCTGTACTCTTTGAGACTGTAAAATGTCTCAAGCAGGATTTTGTTGTCTATATGTTTGTGTCTGTATAGATAATGATGGCAAGAAAAACAATAAAGGGAAACATATGCTTTGTACTGGAATTTTATTTATTGCATATGGTGGCAAAAATGGTGCCTCGGTGAACATACTGCACTGGTGATGAACTTTGATTTCATTAAATGAAATGCACCATATGGTGCAAAATGCTGATGTTCCACTTGCTTGTTTTGCATATACTTACATCCTCTTCTTTCTGATACTGTATGAGGGTGGGAAAGGTATTAAGTTGGTTAATATAAAATTTCTGATTTATAATACTTGATCTGCATTTTATTGGATAAATATTTGCATCCATAAATAATTAAACTTGCAGTTTTTCTTGGGAATGAACTGATTATTCTTAATATTTACATCTGTAACTTTGCATTTGCAAGGACAAACATGAAGGCTAGGCTGAAGGTTGCCTGAAAATCTGTTCTTGCATATTCTATGAAAAATATTACTCACATTTCTCACAGGTGAATAAACCGCATGCATGGATGAATCTAGTTAATTCAATGGTTTAATAAACCTAGAATCCCAATGAGGTTAGAACAAATCCCTCTGGCATCTTGGAGTTACGAGCGAGATGTACAAAATTATATGTAAGCAGAAGAACTCTTTCTGAATTTGAGAAGTCTTTTGCACATTATTTTTTTGTTCTCTTCACTACAGGAAATAACTTCTCAGTGGCTCAGTCATGATCAATTTTTGTTTGACAGCAATATCTGGGGTCAATTTGCATCTGACTAGATTTTTTTTTTCCATTTGGATAGTTTGTTTTTGAAACAATTAGGTAGCACTAAGACATATGCCTCTCTCTTAATTTCCTTGTGAGAAAGATGGCTAGTGTGAAGTAGAAATTTCTGCAGCTACCTTGTCAGGGAGCAGCACCTTATCATAAGCTGCCCCATTTTCAGATGTTAAACATGTGTGGATCCTGGATCAGAACCAATTCTCTAGTTAGAAACACAGGAATTGCAAGCTGACAAGGACCAACTGATTTAGCAAAGCAACTGGAACTGATATGACTGGATCAATCTAATGATGAATGCTAATTTTAAGGTCGCTGTACTCTGAGCTATAATCTGGACAACTAAGCAATGTGAAGCCTGGTCAGTTCTTGGATGCTAAACCTTCTAGGAAAGAATTATATCAGTCAGAAAATGATAATTCCACATTAGGAATTACTTTTGCTGCATTTTGATACAGAACCAAAATCCTAGGTTAGTGATTGTGTTGCCCTTTTTCAATATCATGAATGTGTTGTTATTTTACAGGCATTCACAGGAAAGGAAACTCACTCTAAGAAAACTAAATACGTTGGAAGGGGTCTATATTTTCAGGTGAAAAAGCAGACACTGCGACTACATGTTATCATGAAGAGATCCTACTGTATGTTCAGGAAAATAAATCTGTTGTTCTTCACAGCTTCTGAAATGGGGAACAAGTTCTGCCCTCATTTTACACTGAATTAAATTTAAAAAAGCAGATAAAGCCATGCTGAGTGATGTAAATCTCCTCTTTCAAAGATGCACACATAATTTTAGAAATATACCTGGAATACAGTAGCAGAAACTGTTACTCAAAATGCTCAATTAGTGAAGTTCTGTGGAGTTCAGAGGATAAAATAATGAAGCTGAAGAGAAGGGTGATTGATAAGAAGACTTACCACTGAATATACTCCTGTATAAAACTGAAATTTTATTAATAGGTGAGGGAGGATAAAATGCATGAAATGGCAGCTAAATACGTGGAAAGCCATATACTCTGCCCTGGTTTAGAAGATCATAAGTATATGAAAATGGAATGCAGCTGAATTGATTGTGACCTTACATTCATTATACTTCAGCACTGCTGGCAGAATCCCTTCTAACCAAATATGCATAACATGCTTGCTTAGCACTTTCACAAAGCCTTCAGTTTATGACAATTAAAGCGCATCTTTTCCAATAATTACACAATCTGAATTGGTCTGTGCTAAAAAGCTTTAAAAAAACTTAAATTCCACATTTTAATATCAAAAATCCACTTAATTATAGGTAATCTCTGACTCTGTATGCCACTTGTATTAGCATTTATATTCCTCATTATATAATTTTCTGTTTATTGTTGAGAACATACTTCTAAAATATACCTGCAGTCTCATGTAGGCCATGACTGGCATCCAGACAAGCACTTAATTTATCTGTGCCTTATCTTATGTAGTCCACAAAAGAGTGGCAGAGTGAACAGCAAACATTCTACGTGACGAAGGGTCAAGGCAACAGCCTGAAGAAGCACTGGCTTGTTGTCATTCACCTCTTCATAGGATTCTTTTAGAATCCTATTTCTTTTTAGAAAGGAAGACCTGGTTTCCCTTCCCACTTCTGGAGGCTGGGTACTGTCCTGCAAAACTTGCTTCCTTAGCAGAAAGAGCTTATCCGAGAAGGGAGTGTTCTCAATTCTGGGCTGTTCACCATTTGGATGAGGCAACCAGGTAGAATGTATTTCTCTCAGGATTTTTTCTTTTGCCCATTAATTGTTTTCCTCACTAGGCTATTATGTTGGTAAAATATTTATAAACATTATGATGAAAATTGGCAGGAAATGAATTCACACAGTCTTGCTACCTTTCATTTTTTTTTTCCCAGGTCTTTGAAACACTGCTGTGGTTTTGGCTTGCCTCTCTATTCTTGCTATCCTTTTCTGTCACACTCAGTAATTGGCCTAATAAAAGGCAGAAACGAGAATTTATTACACCCTGGGCAATACTTGAAATAAACTTTATTTGCTGGAGCAGCACTTTTTACCTATTCACTGCTGTATATTTTGACATTCCTTCTAAATATTGAATTTTACTTTATTAAAAGTTAAATCTTGGCTTTTTTGTGATTGGTGCTGTTTTTGCAGTTCCTTAAGCAGAATAGTACATATATAAACACATCATTTTAATGAAGATTTTGGAGAGACAATATAAGCTGTGGTTATATCCACTTCATTATTGCCATAATCCACAAAAATAGTGTGAATTAAAGACTAGCTTCTATGATACCTTGTAATTTGGTGTTGAAATAATGTCTGTGATTAATTGAGAGAACAAAGATGAGAGCTATTCAAGTTTTCATACCTTTTTCAATCTTAGGATTTGATGAAAGCTTCCTCAAGTAAATGATGTCCTTTACATTTAAGGTTGCTTGCAAGAGTATGCCAGTAGTAACAATAAAGCCAGGTTAGATTGTTATGATGTAATTTCCACTTTTGAGTCTGGGTTTCTTCCACATACTAGGTGGTAAAATCATAAACATTTTGTTTGTTTTTTGTTTTCTAAAAAGACCTTAAGAAATAGCAATGCATCATCCTGGAACTGTTTATGCAGGAATTTTTATTCTTTGAAATCTTCCAGTGTTAAAGCAACAAGAAAACATTTATAATGTCCTTTGGTGGAATCTTATTACACTTGTTATATATGTAAACTGATATTCTTTGATGCCAGCACGTTGCCCATACAGAGAAATCTCTGCACAATTAAATGAAAGGAAAAAGAAAAGGACTAAATAAAAAGTAATAGTTTTCTCTTATCTGATTAGAATTAAATACATTAATAAATTGTCTGGTAACACAAATAGGCAATAATACAAAAAATCTACATTGTACATTATTTCAAGAAAAATAACTTCATTTGAATACAAAAGGATAAATACACTTTTTGTCCTATAGCCACTCTTGTACAGTAGGTGAACACAGCATCTTAGTGATGCAGTGCTTCTAAGGTATACAAGGATATGACTGGCTTGAGTTTTATTGAGGGGGCTGTTACACATGTGCATCACTAACATCAGACAAAGAAATCTTTCAACCAACAAGGGTTACAGAGCAACGTTCACTAAAGCACAGGTTGGGAAGGATTTGGGGACTGAAGCAGGCCAATATGGCAGCTTTTACAGATTTCCTTATACCCACAATGCACTGACAGCAAAGAATGCCTTTATTTGGTCGGTCCACACACTGGGCGGAGGTACAGTAGCGCACCATATAGGAGTAGCAAATGTTGTTTAAATTCTCTTCCTATTCTGGGGGCTGTCAAAGCCGTTTCAGTCCTGTGTAAGCTTTGCAGCCAGCATTGATTGATTTGACAGAACAGGCAGCTGCCAACGTGTCTCGAGTCAGAGGTGAACAGTCTTGACTCAGAGCCCTGTCCATAACTGCTTGATATGGCTTAGTTCAGTTAGGCCTTCTTAGTCTGGTTGTGGTTATTTTTTTCTCTCTTTTTTCCTCTTTAGATTTCGGTGGCAAACGCTTGGGCGTTGTCCTGTTTTCACATGGTTCATTTGAAGCAGTCTGAGCGTGATGCCATCCAGCACACGGAGCCTACCACGTGCAGAGTCCCGCTGCTCCCAGAAGAGCAGTCAGCAGTATGAGAGGCCTGTGTGCCATTGCCCCCTGGCCCGAGTTCTGGCCGCAGCCTCCTGGATCCCTCTCACACTTCAACTTCTCACACAAAATGCCAGTGTAAGCCGGAGGGCACTGGCACCGCACGTTGTTGATGCACGTTCCTCCGTTCTGGCAATGCAGTAGTTCATTGTCACATACGTTTGCTGCAAGATAGCAGGGGAGGGAGGGAGGGAAAGAAAAGCAGAATAAATATAAGTTCATCTACAGGAGAAACTGCACTAAAACCAGAATTAAAGCTCTACCTCCCTCCTTGTCCTGTGACATAAAAACAGGGGACATGTTTTTTCAAACACTTGAATTTTTATTTTATTTGATATTTTCTCATCCTTTATTTTTCAAGGCTGTAGTCTTGGAGAATTATCTCAGCCACTTAAGACCACCGACTATGATATTAATTAATTATTTCATATGAATGATTAATTAATAACAAAATAATATGAATACTAATATATTCCTTGTACTAATATCTGCATCTTTATAGTTATTACTGAACTGAAACTGTAGGTGGATGTGTTATTATTTGAAAGGGGAAATGTATCTAGAGCTTTTGGAAACCATGACCAGTGGTTACAAATGCAATATGGCTTTGCTAAAGTAAAACGATCTGCATGAGAAGGCAAGGTTTTATAACCAAGAACTGCATGTATTAATGATCTGAAAAAATTATGCAAAAAAGATAAGGCAAGCACGGGCAGGAAATTCAGCATGCTATTGGATGGGGGTTATATGGTATATACATCTGGGAAAAAAGATAATGTTATTTCCATTATAGATCAAATATTTCATCTTAATTAGATTT
This sequence comes from Neopelma chrysocephalum, assembly GCF_003984885.1. NCBI lineage: Eukaryota > Metazoa > Chordata > Aves > Passeriformes > Pipridae > Neopelma > Neopelma chrysocephalum. The sequence goes on from NW_020925863.1 coordinate 1,793,046, forward strand.
GCTGCTTTGGTTCATGGCATCTTAAAGCTATCTTAGATATTGTAGCCTGATAACTGCAGAGATCAGATTTGACAAAAGAGTTAAGAGAAAATAATACAGGCTGCATAATGTTACAGTATTTGACAAATTGACAGCTTTATTTTGTATTACTTAATTGAAGTATTTCATGGGTAAAAATGCAGAGGTATGAGAGGTATAATTAAATGTATCAATCTGTGTTTTATTCCAGATGGCATCACTGGAATATGTGCTGGATTAAGCTCTGCCTTCCAGAGGAGAGGCAGTTTTAGAAAAGACCTTGAACCTATCTAGGTAGAATGTAACAGTAAAAATTTTAACTCAGAGAATTAGGGAAAAGATTATTTGGTTTAGGAGGAGACTCAACATTATATGCTGTTTATGTATACCTTAGCCTGGAAATACCCTAAATAATTCAGAATAGGGAAAATATTGTTAATTTTACTTTAAACGTTACTGTTTATTGCTACAAAAAAGTACAGTTTTATAAATATTAATTCACTTATTTTTAAAAGCAACCCAAATATCACAAGAATTACAATTGAAATAGTCCAAGTTCTTAAGTGATGCAATTCTACATAAATCTGTACCATTTTAGTGCACCAGTAACCTCACTGGTAATCTTATCTGTCCTGGCTTGCTTTCAGAAAAATAATTTTCTCACTCTAGAAGGACTGTCTGACAAATGCTTTCCCATGTTCTGCATCCAAGTGGGACAAATAATAATGCAGTGTGTTAGAAACCTGTAGATGCAATTGAGAGAGAACAGTTAAATCATTATTTCTTTTAGTGATTCCTTTAGCAATCAAAGATTTTTAGTAATAGCCATGGATTTAATATTGTTGTCCAGTTTCTGAATTGTAATGGAAAACTTTGAATATTAATGTACAACAAACAACACGTTGATTATGACCCTATATCTGAATTTTAATTTTAATGTTCTATATATGCATTACAAAAAGTAGTGTTTCTCTTATGTATAAGAAACAGTAGGTCATCACCTAATAAATGTGATGAGATTAACAACCCAGAAAATGTAACAGGCAGAAAAAATGAAATGTATTTCAAAAGTCAATATTTGTATTGCAACTCTTATAACTGAGGCTATGTATCTTTGCTGTTGGCTTTATTATTCATATTGTATATATTTAGCTGTCTCAATATGCAAAATCAAAGTACTTTATCTGATGGTACAGCTACTGAATCTACATTCATTGTAGATTAGTCATTGCTGGGATGCTTCCTACAGTTCAGGCAATGAAAATGGTGAAATATCTGTCCCATCAACACAGACCATTGTTTGCCTTCACTGAGTGGGATTCAATAGTTCATTAAATCCCACTTAAACAGCAAATGAGGTGTTTCACATTTTTTGCCTGGAATAATTTATCCAAATTTTCCCAAGTATTAAGTAAACAATATTTATTTATCATAAAACAAATACCTTCCCTATTTTTAAACTTATTTTGATGACTATAGCCTGTTGTTCTAAGAGGCCCTTAGCCCAGATGTGGGTTGTAGTAAGAGGCTGCTGAAGTGGTGTTTTGCTCCATGCTGGCTGTTCTGCCTGACACTGATGTGAGCTGCTAGCAAATGCCTCTAAACATTGCTGTCTACAAAATTCTGGATACAACATTATAGATGCTGATTTCTAAATCAGACCATTTCTTTCTCATTAGAATGTTTTTAAAATGTACTTAACGAAGGGATGGATCAAAGGCTTCATCGTTATTCCTGCATCCTATAAAATGTTTGCCCACAGAAACACATTAAGGTAAAACAGGTAGATTTTATTGTTCTCCGCAAACTACTGTGTAGCTGAAAATTCTGGAACTGTTAATCTTGTATTGTAAAAGCTTTCTTTTTCTTAATTTTGTGCTTGTATCTCTCTTGCACACACACATGTATGCACATATATGTATCAAGTAGATGGCCAATTGTAATTTGGAAGTTAAATGAAACAATTCTGAAAAAGTTATGAAATCCCATTATTTATTTTTTGCCAATTTTGTTTTAATTTTATTTTAACCAACTCTAATACCATTTTTACCTTCCTGAAAGCATGGTCAGGATTACTTTTAAAACTTTAATATTAACTAATTATGTTTATTCAGTTTAGGAATTGGATTAGCTACAGATAATGAGTGTAGAACATCAGCAGCACAAAGGGAAGTACTTTCACTGGAAGTTGAAACAAAATTTATGCTTTAAAAGTAGTCAGCATGCTGCCAAGTCCAAAGCAAGGCAAGTATATTAGTTGTTGTTATGAAAATTAACGTTTCTAGTCTTAACACAGTATTTTTCTAAAATACATGTTATAAAACATTTCATTTCACAAGAAGCTCTAGGCTTTACCCAGAGAAGGCAGTGACCCAGGAGCTGCTGAGCAGGGCAGGAAGGTGCCCTGCTGCCCCTTGCTCTGTGCTGAAGGCCAAGGGGAGCGGCTGCAGCTGGTGCTGGTGGGCACAGGTAGGGCTGGTGGGCGCAGGTAGGGCTGGTGGCATGTGCCAGCATGTGCCTGGCCATTGGCTTTTTTGGTCCCCAAGCAGCAGCAGCAGCCAGCCTGGCAATCCAGGGCTTTTCTGCCTGTTGTACCCCTTCTACTTCTCCTGCCTGCCTTCTTCACCCTGCCCCTTCTTATGCTCCAAGCAGTGAAATGTTGCCTCCACTGCAGGGGTCTGTTGAACAAGCTCTGCCTTATCTCCACCACCACAAGTAATGAAAATGAGTTTGAACTCATCTGAACAGCATCAGGTATCAAGTTCTGATCAAAGAATGAAACACAGAAAAGTGATGCAAATAAAAGACCTAATTCTGAAGTCATCACACATGACTGTTAAGACCTGTGTGCCTGAACTAGCTGTGAGTTTGCTGACAGGCCTTCGTAAATTAGAAGACAGAACATCAAACTGATCACTTACAAAACAAAACAGAAATCTCTATTTGGAGAGATTTGCAGGCCTTTTTGGGGGATATTTCTGAGCACAGTCTCCAGCTCTGTGCTACTGCGGGAAGTGAAATATTTAAAGCAAAATAAAGGAAATTGGTTTTAAGTTATTTTCACAATTCATTAATTTACAATCTAACTATAGTCTGATTATGGGATCCTTAAAACACTACACAAAGGAGACAGAAAAAAGGCACATGGAAATGGATGGCCATTTGGATGGCTATTTGAAGCTTTTCTGTCCTTGGGACTACCTCCCCCTTCCCACTCAAGAAACCCCTGAAATTAGTTGATATTTTTTGAAATGGAATAAAAAGGGAAAACAAGAGGAAAATACCAGTCTTTGAGCCTGCTCAAGTAGTTCAAGGGGTAAATGATGTGCTAGTATTTCATAGAATTTATATTGGTATTTAATGAAATACTGAGAGTAAGACAGTTGTTTGACAAATGTCTACTTTCCTCTTAAACGTTTAAATCTGAATAATGCATGAAAATTTCTGTGTCTCTCAGCTTTAATACCTTGGCAGCTTCTCGAAAGCAAAGAGTTAGACAACTGTGGCTGATTTTTAGTTCTGAAGCAGCAATACAGAGAGGGAAGCACAAATGCAAGCATTGTTCTCTTTGATCTGGAGAGGCACCTCAGGCACAGGATTGTGCTGTTGCCTTAATGGTCTTTCTGAGCACTGTGTCTGGGCAGCTTCAGAGCACATGCACAAGGCTTTTGGTCTGCTACTGCTCAGACAGAAAAACAATGTGCTACTGACCTTAAATACAGTTTTGCTTAGACTCCTGTCTTTCCCAAAAGCCATGCAAGCAGGGAGAAAATACATTTTGTATGTTTCTTTGTGCTACCTTTATTTTTGTACAGCTTGCCTACAGTAGCATCTGTGGGACAGGCTACTGACTTAAAAAAAAATGCACATATTCAAAAGCACAACTTTTTTGAGCTGGGATAAGTGGTGGTTATTTTCTGCATCAAAATTTGGATTTATGATGACATTTTATTGTTTGTGGGCACACTATAAAGATTATTAATGAAAAAATCACAGAAAGATAACTTTTTATTTGAGATCCTTGATTCCTTTCTTGAATTCTGAAGACTTTAATTTCAAGCAATGTTTTCTATGTTCTCTTCCATTGCTATTTTTCTTCCATATGCTCTTTTTGTGGCATCATTTGTTACAGCCTTCTCTCTTCCTCTCTCTCTTTTTAAAACCATTCCTTTACTTTTCTCCTTTTTGTTTCCCAGATCATGAGTATTATCATCCCTGGAGAAGTTGGTGTCTTGACAGCTCTGAATATATTATACAGCATTTTGGTCTTTTCTAAAGCACTTGATGGCAGGCTTTGACCCTACTTGTGCTGTGGTGAATTTTCCACACTGTTTGTCAGTGGTTCGTGTGACTGGCACCACTGAAGTCACGAGAATTTTTTGACCTTGGATTCCACCCATCGTTCATAACTTTGAGAGTGTGCAGGTCTTGTGGTGAAGAAATTATTTTTGGCTGTATCTTTCTCTAATGCATTTGTTTCCTTGGTGCTTCTTGAGTAAGGAATCTTACTTGAACTCCCATGTGAGGAACTTTTCAGCACACATGCTAACAGAATATTCTGTCTGCATAAGTGAGTAAAAACCCAAGCATAGTGAAACCCAGGTTTTCAGTAATGGTGTTCATAGGTAGCTTCAATACATGCAGTGGTTGTCTATATACAGAGAGCTGTGAACAGCACATTGAAATGCCATGAAAAGATTAGGAGGTTTCATCTCACTACATAAATAAGTCCAGTAAATTCAGGCCAAGCACAAGTGATTTCTTGTCAAATGCAGAATTAGTTCCTATGAATACTATGAAGAGTCTGTAACTAACATGCATTATTCTCTAAAAAAGTGATTATTTAATCAATAAATGGTAAAAACAATCACAGAATATAAAAGAAATTGCACTGAATGAAGAAGCTTGTGTGTATGTCTAATAAGAATATGAACATCTACACGTGCATTTAGCAAATATACACATTCCCCTCTGCCACTGGGAAAGTATAAGTAATATTTTCCCTACAATTTGTCAAATAGACAGTAATGGAATTGGGAAATGCAAAACACTTAGTCTCATTCAAATGCAAAGGTGTAAAATTGTTTCCACTTGTATCCAGTTGCATATTCCAGTTGAACATAAAGGACCACAATCAAAATATTTTTAAATTGCCAGAGTTAGCAACAACAAAGTATCTCCATTATTTGGAAACAATCCTAAAAATACAATACATACTTGTTATGTGCTGAAGATCTCTCTGTGGAGCTTCACTGACTCATGAGATTTCACCCATATAAAGCAGATATTAGGGAAGAGGATATAAGGGGATGGGGAAAATTTTTAAGTAGTCCAACTTCTTCTGAAAGGTTACAGCTATTGCTGTTACAGTTAGTTGTTGCACAGTATATGACAAAAACTCAAGTTTTTATAACTTAAGTATTATATTCATTTGAATAACCAGTGGGTAATAAATGAGTTGAAGGTTTTGTCACTGACATTTCTTCCCCTGCCTGTCTTCCAATTAGAAGTAGTTAGATTATTATTAGAATTTAATTTATTGTTACCATTTATATTATTGCCAAATGGCTTAAAAATGTTTTGCTATCATTAACACACGTCAGTGTTGACCAGACTTCTTCAGTGGTTTTAATCCGCATACATACCTGATATGAAAAACAGCTATTGCTCTTTTAAATGAGATATTCCTAATAATTTCTTTGTTTGGAAGTGACACTAATCCAACATTTGCTGTAGGAGTGAAACTATCTTCGGATACTGTCAAATCAAGACAAGGTAGATGCTTTGATAGCATGAAAAGAAAACTGGTTTGCACTTATCTACCAAAGCATACACTCAAGAAAAAAATAAATCACTGTAGACAAGTACAAGCCTGAAGCGTATCTTACTGTGTCAAAATTATGGTCATAAAATGACAACCATTAATACAAAGATCTCTGGTGCAAAGTTGAAACAATGTTGTGATTAATTATATTGCCAGCAATACAAGGAAACAAACATTGACTAAGTGAGAGTAGTTTCTAAAGGCAGACATCTCCATCTTGACTTGTCTTAGAAATGCCTGGTAGGGGCACAATTGAATTGACACTTAATTTTTTTATCAAACCTATTTTATTAAGTTATCAGAGAGTAAATCAATAGGGGGTAATGGAGATACTGTGTCCACTGAAAATTTCCAGTGGATTATTTAGATTGTTTGCCTACGTGTAATTTCTGTTCTTTCTGCAAAACCCTTGCTTCAAAGCTAAGCCAGTTCTAATCAAATTGCAGGTGAAGTCTTCAGAGTTTCTACATGAAGATGCAGCTATGATTCAGAGTTCTGGCCAGCACACAGCCACAGAATGGATGGTAATTCCTCTCTCCTGTAAATGGGTACCAATTTATCCTGGCATCCACATGGGTAAGCTTAGTTGATTATGTTTCACTACTGAAAGTGCAAAATCCTCTACAGAATATTTTTTTTTTTTAAACCATGGTATAAGGGTAGCAGAGGTAGAAAGTCACTGTTTTTCACAGGTTATGTCTGTGCTTTCTCATTTTTCATCTCTAAAATCCGTGGATTAAATTAATAAAAGTAATGAGAAGAAATACATCAAATCTGTCAAAAGGACAAGAGGGAGAACTGGGTTTTGGAATCGATACTCTTGCATGATAGAGAAGCCGTAGTAGCTTTGGTAGAAACTACACAAGATTGCATATTATAATGGATGAAAACAAATCCAGATTTAGTTATCTAAGAATTTATAGTTGAGCTAATACCTTTCAATCTTCCTTGGTTTCAGGAAATGACTGATTAACCTTTCAAGTTTCCTGATTTTGATGATTCCAATTTTATACTTCTACAAAAGAGGATGACTCCCAAAGTGGGGGGAAAAAATTTCCCTATTCTTTTTACTGCTTTACTTATGGAGGAGCACCACTGAATTGGTATGTCCCTTATCATATTTTAAGGTAATCTCAGGAGAGCAATAAGCTACAACACAGCTTGACTTGCTCAAAAGGGACTACATACCCCTATCATTCATATTCCACTTACAAAGCTGTAAGCTGCAGTGCCATTATTTCTATCTTCCTAGAGAAAAATGAACATCCTTACATGATCTGTCTTCTCTTTCCTTAACTAGGAAGAGAAGCAATTGCAACTACAGAGTTTTTTTTGTCTATTGCCAACAGCAAGGTCGGGGTTTGAATGTAACCACTATCAATAAAAACAGGCTAGGCACAAACACTCCTCAGATACAGAAGATGAAGTCATCAAAATGCCCTGTGAACAGTTGGGGGATGGGATTTAGTTCCCTAAATCCGAGCAGCTACTGCCATTAGTAGTGCCAGAGGGCATTTCAGACCTGTGGGAGATTTAAGCTCTGCGAGAGGTGGTGGGAGGCCTGGCAGAGGATGGCCCCCATCTCAGGCAGCTGTTGGGCCCTGGTGTGCTGGCAGGCTCTGGCTGTTGCAGGCTCTCCAGCTGGGGCACAGCTTCCCTGCCAGAGCAGCTGTGCACTGCTGGACATGGCCATGTGGAAGCCCCTAAGCTGTGAAAAGCCTCATCTGAGGTTCCTCCAAGCACCCTTTGCCCACCACTTTGGGAGTGCATTTGGACTCAGGCCCCTACCTGTGTCCTTGCCCCTGTGACCTGATGGAGTCTGCCCATCCTGACCTTGCTACATTAGACCTCCTGGTGTGAGCCCAGACCTGCCTCGACACTGGAGGCTTGTCTGGCAGCCTGCAGGCTCTGAGTGACCCTGTGACTGCCACCAGAGCTGCTCTGCTCCCCTGCTTTGGGTGCTGCAGGAGGGACTGTGTACTGGGGAAACTCCCTGTCCTGCTGTCCCCTATTCCTCTTCCCCCCACACTCCTCTCCTGCTCCTGGCTTCATGACACTTCATGGAACCTCCATCTGCCATTGCTCCTTAGCAGTGGCACTAGACACCTACGGCCAGGCAGTCCAGTCCTATCCAAAAAGCTACCAGGATGGCCTTGCCTGAACAACAGCACTTTCTGCTTCATGCATGACAACAGTGACTACTTCAAACTTCTCAAGAACTATTAAACAGACCTGCAACAAGTATTGCTTTTACAGAGCACAAAAAGACAGGAGAAAGCCTGGAAAGCAAACCAAAGCAGGATCATGCAAAGGTCAGCAATTCAAATACATGATTATGAATGACATAAAATGTTGAAAGAATCCTTGACTGCTAGGGTGTTTGACTTGTAATAATGTTATGGACACAAAAGAATGCAAATAGCTTCTCTTTGTTTACAGAGAAAAAAGTTTCTCTTCATGCTATTCTTCCAATGAACACTACATTGAAGACTTTCAGAATCCATGAACTAGTCCCACACACTTACTACTTTATTCGTCAGCAAAACCAGGCAAGATAATCACAACAGAAAATATTTAGTAATGATTTAGGGGATTAGAATTATTCTAATAACTATTTTCCTAAAATTTTTAGGCAAGTGGAAAAAGAGAGTGACGGAACGTGTTGATAGCTTCTATTAATAATCAGCACTATTTTACAGTTATGTGTGATCTAAAATATGAATGTTTCAAACTTTCTTCTCACTACTTTGCCCTAAGACCAATTGCACGGGACATATTGAACAATTAGTTAAAAAAAAAATCTACTGGAAATGCATGTTATGATCAACTTCTAAACTACATAAACCAGCATTTGTAGTGGAAACATTAGCACTCTTTAATTGCACTGTGATAAATAGCAAAGATATTAAAATAGGACAGGTATGTAACTAAAAAAAGGGAGCCACGCATATGGAAGTGTGAATTAACTAGCTATCTTACGGTGACCACAAGGAAACATAAAGCCAAGTTTACATTGACATGTCATTATGTATTCCCTCTGTGTGCATTTTTCAAAAGAAAAGTTTAAGATATTGGGATAATGTTCTTCTATAGAAAACCAAAACACCAATGAGCAAAGTTAATGGTGTAAAACTTCCGAGGAGATGAACGTGCAGAATTTATGTGAACATTAGTTACAATGTAAAGGCAAAGGTAAAACACTTACATAGTTCTTACAAAATGTATGAAATGAGGGATGGGGCTTTTTTTGTTAAAGTAACAATGCTGCAAATCAGGAGATCATCTTTCCGAATCTACACTGATTTATTATTTTGAATGTGGGTGAAATGATTCAGAGTGCTTTTGTTGAGTTAGCTCTAGAACAGGGATAAAAACTCTGCCCTGTAGGTCTCTCAATGCTCTTCAGAGTAAGAGTTGTTATTGCCAGTGAACAATAGAGAAACTGATGCCAAGGAAAGTCAAGAGTTGCCTGTGCTAACAAAAGGACGGAATGATGCAGGTCCTGTGAATTCCTGCTCTATATACTAGATTGCACTGTTGATTAGATAAATGCAATAGCAGAGTTATTACTGTTTCCAAGGGAGTTTGCTGACATTAGCTATAAAAAGGTTTATAAACTATGAAATTTAAAAAAGGACTATGCAATATTGTCTTAAGTGTCATATGTGATTCCACAAGATGTGAAATAATCTGTGGAATATTCTGACAATTAGAAATACCAATGCCATGTATTGTACCTCCTTCTAATCTTACCAATGAGAACTTCAGCAGCTTTATATTCATACAAAAGGAACATGGTAAAGATTTGCAAATGTTTTTTATCCCGTCTGCTTTATCTGCCCTTTAAAAATATTACCTGTTAGTGTCATTTTTTTTTTACTTTAATGAAAAATAGATAATAACAGGCAGATTCTTACATCACAATTCCTGTCTGAGATATAATGGATGCTCTTCTGGGAGTGGGATTTTAATTGGCGCTATGCTTTACTTGTCCACTCTTATCATCAGAAAACAGCTGACATGTAGTACTCAGCAAAATTAAGAACTAATAAATTAATGTATCAAATAATTAAAGCTATTAACTGCTTCATGCTAGTTTTCATCAACAATATTTATTGCTACGGACAGACTTGCTTCAGGTATCACTGAGCATTTATCTTCATGACAGAGCAGCCATTAGATGGGAAAACCCAGATAATAGATGCTCACTTTGCAACGCAATCTTCTTCAGGCACACCAGTTTTCCTGCAATGTGCCACCCAGGTGTAACCAATGTGACAGTCTTAGCCTGTGTTGTACCTGAAAACACTTTTAAAATGATTTATAATATCACACAATTCAACAAAAATGCCCAAAAGATGCTCACACCAAAACACAAAATAACTGTCTTTCTTTGTCTAATTATATTGCCTCTTAACAAGATTTAAAAGGCTCTGATTATTTATTTGTCTTTTCAAAAGTGACACTTTGGTAAGTACGCAGGTAGAATTCATAACTCATTATTACACACTGACCAGTACAGATGAAGAATGCATTAATGCAACCTACGTATTTTTCACAATATTAATTTGCAAGCTACTACTACTAAGTTATTGGAATAGTAACAGACTAATTTAATCAACCTTAAAGTTTTGCCACAATGTAGAAAAACATCTGAATAACAATAGACCTGGCTTAGACTTAGAAAAAGAGTGCATGGCATGTGTTTGTTAGGGTTAATGTCTGAAAAGTTCTTTCTTACATGCAAGTGAGCCAAAGATAATGTTTCTAACCATGGATGTTGATAGTGCTTGCTATGACAGTGTTAAGATAATTCAGGATATTAAAAAGTCCAGAGTTGAAAGACTCTGGTGAGTAAGAGCTGTTTCCCTCTGAGCTTTATATGGTTCTTGCATTACTTTTGACATGCTGATTAACGTACTTAAATTTCTGTTTATCAATTGTAATGCACAAAGTTGTTAAAATTTAATTATTAATGAAGACTGAAATAACCTGGGATCCTTGAGGAATAGATAACTGACAAATGTGATTTCACTTCAAAGTACTTTCTTTATTTTAGTTAAAATTATTTTCTCCAATGTTTAGTTTGTCAAGTCATGCCAGAGTTGAAAAATATCAAATATATCTCCATTAATCTAGACCAAATAAATTACTCTAACATAAATTACTCTAATCAGTATGCTATATATTTCTAAAGATATATCGTATCAATATCCTTAAATTTAATGATGGATAGAACTAATTGTATTACTCAAAAAGTCTTCTACCTGTACTTAAGACTGAGAAGCCAAGACCTTGGCCATTTTCTCATGTTCCTGAGCAGCCGTGCATATAGCAACGTTACAAACTCATATGCTCACCTCTGGTTTAGGGAGGGGAGGGTCACACAGGAAATACTCAATTTTTATGAAAACGTACTTTTAGAATGCTGTATATTCCTTTAAAACATAACGTCTGATATATTTCTTTGTAGAACTCTCAGAGAAAAAGGAAACAAATTTCTGCTAAATAGAATTGGGATGATCAAGCTGTATTTCCTGACAAGTTTATCTCACCGAGCCCAGTGCTGTCCTCTGCCCTGGGCAACCCCCTACCTCACATGCTTGTCCTTCTCTTTCAGCAGCCTTGGCAGTGATGGCAATTGAAGTCTGACTTAGCAGATCCCAACTCCTTGAGAACTGTTTGTATTCCTCTCCACTGCCTCCTATGGCAGGAGGAGGTGTTTGCCTGTGTAGTGCCAGCTGATGGCTGCACGTGATAATGGAGAACAAGAAAAGGCTCTAATTCTGGCTGTAAATGCCAGCCAGCACATAAGGCCAAACTCTGATAGATTTGCTGTTTTGGGCAGCAGTGACTCCAGCATGGTTCCTGCTCAGGTTTGAAACACATGTCCAGTGAAGTGAGAGTGAGAGGAGGGTGAAAGGCAAAGATTTTATGCTGCCTTTGTGAGATGGCATTTCTGAAGTGGTAACATGGCAGATCTGAGTGGGATGCTGGTTTTCTGAGGACTGCAAGAAAGCTACAGAATGAGTAGCTGTTTAGCTAAAACAGAAGGAGGAGTGCTAAAGGGAAGTGGTTGGAACTGGAACAGAGGGATTTGGGCTAAAGCCAGGGTGGGTGGGAGGAGGTGAGGGAGGTGCTCAACACATCTTAGCTGGCTCCATGTTTTGTATTTGCAAAACAGTCAAGGTCTTCTGATGGTGCAGTGCAGTGTGGGCTGCAGCATCATTGCTAAGTTGTCATGTTGCCACTGAATAAAGGAGAAGATATAACTGGAGTACACTTCTCTAAGCATCTTTTCAGTTGTGTTTTAAATCAGTAACAGTTTTGCATGAACTAGCAAAGCTCTCAGGTCATTGCAGAAAAATTATTGCAGTATATGCTTTACTTTGATGGGTGGTGTAAATCTTGACCCAAATTTTCAAACCTTTGCAGAAGTTATGCAGTGTACATGCAGACTCATGTTTCTCCCCAGCTATGTACTGAATGGCACACGTGCATACGTAATTTGAGGCATTTCAAAATATCTGGCTCAATTTTTGAGACATTTGTGTTGCAATACTACTATAACCTGTCTGTAAAGATATGTGGAATAGGACGCTCTTTCTGAGAACTGAAGCCTCCTTGCAGAGAGCTGTGCTTTGCTGCATAGCATCAACATAACAGAGCTGATTTAAGGATGCTATGTTTGCCCTCAATATTAATTTCCTTGCCCTAATGGCCTCAGTTTAAAGCTCATTGTGGGATTCTCCTGTTCTTGAAATCAGTAGGAAGTAAGCCAGGTTTTTGAATCTTGTGAGAATCAAGGAGAATCTTCTTCTCCTTGGATGCTACTCAGTGCTTATTGCCTCATGATCAAAATGCAGCTTTAGCTCTTTAAAGAAACAGCTACATGTGGTGAAACTCTCTTTACTCTCCTTGGAAATGTAATTCTAAACTCTTCAAAGTAAGAGTCCTGTTTCAAGGATCTTTTGGCTTAAAAAGGAACTTCAATTCCCATTTAAAGTATGTGTAACATTCAGAGCTCAGTGGTGCAGCATCTCATTAGCAGAACATCCTGTTGAACCGTCTCCTATGGATTGCTATTTCTATACTGAGGACACTGGAGTTGTTTGTTCCTCCTGCACTTGTCAGCATATATGGGGACTGGCTAGTGTACATGGGTAACAAACCTGGTAGCTCTTTATTTTAGCCCCTGTGGACTCCTGATCTATAGCTGCTTGGTGCTATTTCTTAAGGCTTAGTTAAATATCTATTCCAGGAAGAATTCCTCCTCCAAAGAAATTATGTCTGAGTTCCTTAAAATGTAGAAGTTTTGAAGGGCAAGAATAGATTCTTGGGTCCATTGGAAAAGACTTCAAATTTAAGCAGAAAATAGAGTAAGAACAGAGGCTAGCGTACAGGTGTCATGGAAAGATAAAGGTGTGTTCAGCTGTTCAGAGATGTTTGGCCACTGGTTCCATGAGCTGGAGCAATATTTTGCTTTATCCACACAGATATTTTGTACATCTGGAAAATATGCAGGGTTTCATAGAAGTCTGAAAAGTGTGAAAGATTTGGAAAGCTACTCCATTCAGTCTCTAGAAAGGGAATGAAGTGGGTAAATTGATCTACAGACAAGTACAAATCAAAATATTGTCTCTAGATTCATCCAGAGGCATCAGTACAATTGTTATTACATAGTTTTCCATGTCCATCTTAACAAAAAGACAGCTAGTCATTGGAAAGAAAAAAAAGAGCAAATAAGGAAGTATCTGTCCAAGATCTAGTTATAAAAATACAAAATAGTTTTGGGTATAATGCTTTAATCATTGTGGACCCCAGCCTTGTATTGAAATCAGTGATGTTTATGAACACATTCCCTTTACTATAATTATTTCAAGTTGATTTCAGTTATAGGTAGTCTTCTATAGAAATTAATTATCAACAACTGAATTACGATCAAACTCTTTCCCCTTCTCTGTAGAAATCTTTAAACTTGAAGTAGTCACACCTTTCTCACCTAGTGACTATAGCTAAAAGTTTTATTAACAATTTAATTATTCTCTTTAGAAGAATAATTATAATGGGTTTAGAAGAATAATTATAATATAAGTTAATTATAATGGGCTTGACTTGGCTTTCATCAAAAGTCTCTTTTAATGCTTTTGCCATTGACTGTAGTCCAACATGAGAGAACAACAGTTTGTAATCAACAAAACTATATCTCAAAATCGTGCAGGGTTGAAAGAAATTGAAAGAACAATGCTGTCAATATTTTACAGAACATCATGGTACTTTTGTATGGGCTATCAGTTCCCTCTAAATTTATACTGACTGAAATATTACAGAATCACACAATACGAAAGTATTCGCTTTCATAATTGTTATTCATATGAACAGCTTGACTAAAATTTGTGCCATAAAGAGTAGTAGTCAAAGATCTGACAAAAAGCTGGACTGACATTTTTAAGATCAAGCTTTTGTTCCTGATTTTGTCATACCATGTTCCTTGTCAAAATCTGTACTTGCATGCTTAGCTTGAAGATAAATTTGTAGTTACTGGAAGGGTTAGTCCGTGTCTCAGGGATATGGATCTAGGGGAAGAGAAGATGATCATGTAGACACTTATTAGAAAGAAATTAAAGGAGCTAAAGGGGTAGAATGCTTGCAGATGATTTGGTGAGCTCGTTGTATTAGAGGTGCAAAATGAGCATCAAAAAAAAAGACAACTATTTAAAAGGATTGTTATAAAAATTACATTGTTAACAGCAGAGTGAAAGAACTTTATAAGAAAATACATTTACAAAGGGTAAATATTGCTGTCATTGTGAATCACAAGATCTCTTGGGAGAGTTGTATTTGCACATGTGTAAAGGAAAACAATAAATACTGAAGCCTTAATAATCAGCATGTGCTGGTGTCAGCAATGCCATCGGTTGCATCAGTGCCAAGATAGGAAGCGTGGACTATCTTTATTTGCCTCAGGTCAGTAGTTTTTATCTGCAGTTAAGTAGGATGGAGATTATTTTACTTACTCCTTAATGGTCCTTTTAAGGCCCCTTCATAAAAACATCTCATCTGGGTGTGTCTGTGGTGCTACTGATCTCTTTATTCTGTCCTCATAAAAACGCAGTGAGCAGGCAAATTACATAGAAGTTATGGCCACTGAGCAGGCTTAAAAGAAAAGCATGACAGATTTTTCAGAGGAAAAGCAGTCCTGCTCATCACTGTTCAAATGAACATTTAATAATTCATAACAACTGAGTTATAAGTTTCCCCTTCAATACGTTTCCAAATGTGAATAGATTAAATGGTAATTGCTATCAAGCTTTATGTTCTATTTCATGTACCTAATAAAAGTTTATCTAGTGGAGCTTACTTTGTATCTTTTTGATCTATTCCTAACTGACTGCAATATACTCTATTAAAATATTTATCATTGTGCTATCAAATATTAACCATTTTTAAATCATCTGACTAAAGAAAACAAATAATGTTACTTGCTTAAGTTTTCATGAATTTCCTAATATTTAGTTGTTCAGAACTCTCCCATGATATAGCACCAAAAATACCAAAGACCCTAGAATTGTATTCACTCTTTTAAAATTGGGTTGTTTTGAAATGCACTCTGCTCACATCCATCACTGCTGTCCGTTTTGGCTCTGCATGCAGAATCCTAGTTTTGTTGTCTGTAAAGTTATGATTTTGCTTCAGTACAAGAGAATCTTAGAGAGTTGTTGGTTTTTCTACAGGTTAGTACAGAACACTTTTAAGGCAAATATTTTTAGGAAGTTTCCTTAATTATCCACCTGCTCATCCATCTGAAATTATGTGGCTTTGTCAGGTAAAAATACCAGCAACTTCCTAGGCTATAATGTCAATGAACTCCTGACGAAAGAGGAGAATACTTATCCCCCAGATGTGCTACAGTTGCATGGCAGCCCACCCTGATTGCCAGGGCTGCGATGCTCCCCAGCTGAGTGGGTTATGCTCTCCCAGGGTGCCCCTGCTTGTTCAACCCGTTGCTGATTTATATCACAGAACGAACACAGCAGAAAACTATTCTTTTTTTGGTTAGTGTCCTGCTGAGTTAGATCTGAAATCGTTCAATGAAAGGTCAAACAAGTGCCTGAGAGATTGCTGGGGGTGTGGGACTAAATAGTAGGGAATTGGGAGAAGAGGGATTGCAGCACTTGCAATTAGAGTAGTTTAGACAGCCATGAAATAGCAGCTTTGAAGCTGACACCTGGGCAAGATCAAGAGGAGAACACCCTCTTTGCTCCAATCCAATCCCTCACCTTGCAGGGGAAAAATTGTTCATTAAAGGTCAGGTGTATAAATGTTGCTACTGAACCATTTCTTTTCACTTTGGAGAAAGCAAGTCTGATCACCAGGTTATCAGAGTAAATCTCCTGAAGAGTTGCAGTCTGTTAAGAGGCTGGTGCCTCTCAATAACACGGTAACTGTGCTAACTAGCCCCCTTTTCTGAGCCTTACTCTCTGCTTATGACCTGTTATTTCCTTTGGCTTCTCTGCACACAGGTATTACCTAATTCACAATCCCCATCCTGTTCAGAGAGGCCTCCCAGCACAGAGGCGCTGAGATAATGTCCTTGAGCTCTCACCAATGCCCCTCTAATCTATTGCTTCTGCAGTTTCTTCCATTTCCACAATATCTCACACACTTTGTAGGCACTGGTGCTAAAAGCAGATTGAGACATGATCCCCAATCTAGCCATGCTACAGTAATTATGTAGATCTGTATGATAACTACCTAGAGAGAGCATCCTATGTTTTCATCTTCTCCTCTGTGCTCTTCATAGAGGAAAGGTGTCTCACTTAATAATTTCTGTTAATATACAGTGTTTGTGTTCTGACGTTTACTCTGAATAAAAACTATCCTCTCCCAAAGGAGATATCAACCTTCTTTTTCTCCTTCAAATCCAGTATCTCTTTAAAAAATAATATCATTCCATGAAAATCATACTTTGGTGCACAATTTTCTATGTATCCCAGTATCTGTATGGTTATTCTGTGGGTTGTGTATTTTAGAAAGAATGCATTAATAAACACATTCACATTGTCTTTTCTCAGGTTTAAAAGACCCAGGATATCAGGATGGCATTACACCTGTAAGTCATCAGCACGCTTCCCCTGAGGCAAGTGGAATCACTGCTCTGCATCATCTGAGGATCAGGACTGATAATGCTGTAATTTTGTTTGTAGTCTTGCCTTGCTTGTCTTACATCTGTAAACCATATTTTGCCTTGAGTTGCAGCAGTGGGATTCTGGATCGATTTAAGGAGTATTATTCTGGATTTGAATTTGGAGCCATTTGAAAGAGAGTCTGTTACTCTTGCATCCAAACCCCAGCACACACACAATTTCTTTAGTCTGCATAACAATCATGTAAGATAGGTATTGTGAAATCAGTGTTTCATGTATAAAGACCATGGGCAGGTTGTTCCTTGGGGACAGCAATGTTCAGCCCCAACAGAACTTTATCCTTTTCAATGAATTCTTTCTCTGTTTTACTTCCCTCCAGCTCCAAGCACGGCAGTGTGCTTACTGGTACCAGACCTGGCACCAAAACACACCAGAACTGAAAGTGTATACAGCACCTGTGCAAGGGGGCAATCCCCCTGTATCCTGACCAGCTAAAAGCATTAAAACTGCTACTGCTTAAAAAGATGTAAAAAGATATAGAAATATATAGATGGATCCCCACACAGGTGGTTGCAATGATGAACTGGAAAGGAGGGCATCCTGGTTCTGAATTTCTATTTCTTTTTTTTTTTTTTGTATTTTTTCCCAGGCACAAATTCAATGTGTAGGTATTGGAGGACTCACCAGATTCATCTGGGTACACACATGTATAAAAGATCACTAACCTTCAATGAGGAGACAATTGCATTTATATATTTAACCTGTTTAGAAAGAAGTGCATGATGTATTTTTTTTTAATGTTGTTTTTTTAACAAATAGGTGGTATATCTCTTTTCTTCTTTTCTTGCTGATTGGTAAACACAATCTTCCAAAAGCAAGTGTTAATTTAAGTTCCAGGTTTACAATTTCAAGTTTGATTTTCTTTGGCAATTCAATCTGCATGACGATATTGATCAAATGCCTCAGCTTATAACATTTGTAACACATGATAAAATCCACCCCAAAAAAGCTCATATTTAAATAATCATGTAATAAGTTGAAGGCACACTGTGACAGAACATGAATTATCTAACAGGCTGCAGACTAACACCAGTTTAGTCTGGAAGACAGATACAAGCACTGAGTGCAGTTTTAGCATTGAAGATAAGAGTGTAATCCTTTGCCCACTTCTATTTAAAATCAATGAAAAAGGGTAAAAAGATAAATTGTTCAGAGCTTGATGTAAGGCATGTGGCTGAAAACTCATTTGCTAATTGTTTAAAATTTGCACCATTGAAGGAAGATGATTTAAAACAGAGGTTCACAATCGGGTGCACACTACCATTGGTAACTCTTTTACTCACTCTAGGCCTTTGTAGTGCTGTGGGTTCCATGTCTTTATTTAGTCTTTGACTGTATGAAGAGAGATAGTGAATAATATTAATCATTGAACCTTCCCTCACCTTTCCCCTGTGAGGTGATCATGACTAATGAAAATCTGAGCTATGCTGGTAAACTGATATTGGCAAAAGAGTCACTTTTTCTTTGCCTGATTGGATAAATACGCAGCTGGTTTTGGAATCAGTTCTTCTGTGAGTGAAATTAAAAGGTGTTACTTTAAAATGCTCCTGTATATATGCAACAGAATTTAGTCACCAGAAATGTCATAGCCAATAAATACAAAAGATGCAAGACTGTAAGCAGTACATGTAGAAAATCAAGTGAATGCTCCTGCTTAATATTTTGGCTTCATCCATTTTTTAAAAGCTCCGGTGGTGGTTCTGTGTGTAAATGTTTCTACCTTTTGATACAGATTCTTTTTATCACAAAGCACTATGTTCAGTTTAAGACTGATCCAAAACGACTGTAGTTGCTGGTTAAATTTCTTGCCAGGCTCAAAGCTTTTAATTATGTTCTTATGTTCATTTTTAAAGGAAATAGTTTAATTTCTATAAAACAGAAAAATCAAATATAGCTGTGTATTTTCTCATGTTCCAGGAATTCTAAAAGGGTTTCAGGACCAGACTGTTCTGTTCTTAATTCATTCCCTGTGCTTTGGTCTATGTATGCATGCTGGTGAGAAAACCATTGTGGGTGCCTGGCAGGGAGGCCCCCAGCACTTCCCCGCACACACAGCGCCTGCAGCATCCACGGTTCTGGGGGAGGGCTGAGAAGTAGCACAAGGCACAGTTGCATCTATTGTGCCTCTGTTTCTGAGGGCAGCAAAACTTCCTGTACCAACCAGACCCTGCTGACCACTACACCTATGCAGCACAAACACTGAATGCAAGAAGATAACAGCTGTTATCACAGTGCTTTTTATCTGGGAGGCAAAGTCTAAAATTGCATCTAACCTCTGTGTGCGCAGAGACGCCAAGTGATGAGAGCTCTGCCTAGATGCTCAAGAGGTTTTAGATTAGATCAGTAAGAGTGAGGTACCTAAATGAATAGTTCTGGGGATAATAGCTTCTGTGTCTTCTACCCATGTGTGGTACAAAGTAGACTCCAAACTGTAATTTATCAAATGATATATTGCGAGCCTTAGAAAACACAACAGGACTTCTGTGTTGTTTTTTTTCCCTAATATATAAAATTATAACACTCCATTTACTTACAGAATCATACAAGTAATTAAACTAGCTATAGTATAGATTTAACTTATTTATCTACAAGTCAAGCTTCTGGTTGCCCTAGGTCAATGGTTTTTATCAACAAAGCTCCATAATAATAGATTTTCTTAATAATGCCAATAGGGTATGTATAACAAAAAACAGACAAACACGTCTGTCTGTTAAGCGTGTGTGTGTATCGGTCTTTGCATATATATATTTCTATACAGCACAGGCTCAGGGAAAAACAGATCAAACCCACATGTTACGTGTCTAGAGAAATAATACTTTTGAGCTTGGCTAAGGCAACAGAATGAGTTCTTATTTTTCTTGAATATTGAGATCTGCTTGCTTGCTTGCCCAGTCATTTTTTTAGATTTCAGTGGAAAAATAGTATTAGAAAATTAAATTAATTGGAATTCTGTTCCTCCATGATAAGACTTGAAATGAGATTTAAATCAGCGTGCGCTTGGTAAAACATGGCAATTTGATGTCTGTTCCATAAAACTGACAACCGCATCTAGTTGTTTTTCTTCTGAATTTGATCAGATAATTTGGTCAAAACTTGGAGAATATCTAACAGTTACACAATCAGACAGATTTGTTCAGAAAATTACAACATAGTGAGGGAAACTCAATTAGTTTTGTCAGCAAATATAAAGGCACTAGCTTGCATTTCCAGAAACTGTCCAAAGCTTTTACAAATACTCTTGATTCAGCTAAAATCAAGCTAATTATATGTTGAGCTCAAAAAATCCTCATTAAAACAACATTATTTGTGTCATAATGTCCAAACCTGAAAAGACTTGAGTGCTTTGTTTGGGAAATACCCAGGATCTGATTTGGCAAAAAATTAATAATAGAGAACTTTGAGATTTGAAACACTACTTCACCTGCTCTCTGCTGCATCTCTAAGTGCCCAATAATTTTGTGACTCAAAACTCAAGTACAAGCATCTGGAAAATGAGAAGACAGTTAACAACCATGTGTGAAAAGTATGGTTGAAATGACCTGCCAAACATAAAGAGGAGGTTTCTGGCAGAAGCTGAGGAAGTAAAATTTTCTGAGGTAGCACTGAATAGTGTTGCCCACGCAAATGTCCTTTTTCTGCATATACTCTCTTTAATGCTAATTGGTTAATTATCACAATCTTTCCTGAAACTCTTTATTTATGGTTTTCTTTCCAGATATATTTGTTGCCGTAAGTCCAGCTTTTCCACTTCAGAGGCACTCATCACTTGGAGAGACAGCGGTAATCTCTAGCTTTACTGTTTGTTTCTTTTTAATTTATGACATAAGATTTGCATTTGTTTTAGAGCATTTACAGCATTTGTATGGCTATTGACCAATTTTATAATATTTGGCTAAGTGGTGTCAGTAATTACATTTTCTGTGTTTCTCAGTCTTAAGAATCACAAGCAAGCTCTTGTAGAAATATGCCTTTAATATGTGTGTGTAAAAATGGAGAGAGGCAATGAGAAAACGTGAAGGAAACAGGAAGAGGACTCTCCAGAGCTTCTGGAAGTAGATGATCAAAACAGTTATAAAAAAAATGTTAAGAATTTACTACAAACAAAATTTCCAATAAAAGTCTAATCCTCTATATATTGAAGTGGTATTTCCACTCATTTGTTTATAAGACCTGTAAACCAGAAGAGAAGCTAAATATAAAACTAAGCGTTGAAACAACATCTGCCCAAGCACCATTTAAGAAAAATTTCAGCTCTTCTTTTTAAGGATGTTAATTATACCTCCATTTTTTTCAACCTTTAGCTTTCATCTAGTTTTCACTAATTATTACAGGTAACGAGCCAGTGTTTTGCAGTTATTGTCCAGGGACAGTTTTAAGGTATGAAAGGTTAACTTACTCAAAAGCTGAAGTTTAGGACAGAAAAAAAGTGAACGTGCAGAGAAATCACCTTTTATCTTTTAGGAAGAATTTTGATTTTGAAGTTAATATGCTGATGTTTTAGTATACAAAACTTATTTCACAGTTGTCAAGACACATGTGTTTACACAGCTCAGTGGGAGCTCCTCGAGGTGTTAGTGAGAGAAAGAGAGAGAGAGGACACTGAAAGTCCATTGAAATAAATGGGTGGCACAGTCAGTGTCCTCAGCTGGGAGTCTCCCAACAGGTTCAGGCATTATGGCATTCTTACAGCTCATAGAGCATTTTGCTCATTTTCTGCTCTTCAGTAGCTGCACATGATAGCACACAGACCCAGAGGCAGCAAAGTTGTATGAGAGGGGCGACTCTCAGAGTTACTTACGTTGACAGCCCAAGCTGTGCCAGATATATCCCGGCAGACATTTATCACATTTAGGCCCTGATGTTCCCTCCTTACACTCACAAAATCCTCTGTCATTACAGCGATCATGGACTGAACCAAAAGGGTTACAATAACAGTCTGCAGAAACAAGACAACACATACACACTGGATTCAGGTCTACATGTGGTGATAATTCATTCAATACTAATAAAGGGTGCATTTCCAGTGCTAAAGGTAAAGGAAGACTGTCTGTTATGGATATCTAGAGTAGTGAATATAACTACTACGTGTCCATTTATTTGTTTGCATATGTCATTTCAGGAAGAGACGTTTTATGATGTGAAGAGAAAAAGTAAACAGAAAAGATATAAAGGCAGAAGATACCACGGGTCTTTGAGGATAAGTGATTGTAACAGATTCTCTTTTGGCAAAAATATTTTTGACAATTTAATGAACATTAGAAAAGTTTTGTATAGTACGGATATATCAATGTGCCATCAAGGTGAGAAGTTTCACATTATTAAAATAGGCTTATCTGTGTTACTCAATATTTTCAGAAGTGCTGAATGTCTTTACAGGGCTATATAAATGCACTTTACTTATTTCCAAGATAGTCTTCCTTTATGGTTTTAAGCAGTATAATAATTTTTGTGGATATTTACCATTAAGTTGGTGAGATTGTATTTATCAGTGACGTTAATAAACCTGTTACGTATTCCACAATGGAAAGCTTGAGGTGAGCACTAATGTACAGCAAAACTTATCAGAACTGGCTCTATGCTGCCATTTTAATTTCTCTCACCTCTCAGCGTGCAGATGGAAAATGCAGTGAGGCTCATTCCCTGCTGTATATTTTTCACATGTGTTCAGCTAATTAAAGAATAAGTAGGGAACCCATTTCCTCCCACAACACTTACTGTGTTGTTCATTCACAGCCCTTTTCCTCAATGTGATTACAATATCCGTGTTCAGCTTTCAGCTAGCTGAACGAAGGCAAGACAGTAGCTGGCAGAGCTCATTTTTGGCACTCCTGTTCTTCAGCTTGGTTATTTATATATTTTTTCCCCCCAAATGAAGGGCTGTATCTTATATGTATGTAGACCCATGTAGACCCAGAGTAACTTTACTGTCAACTGAGATAACAGACACCTTTTGGCAGCATCTGATCTCTGCTGCTTCCTCAGTCTGGGCAACCTGCTGGGAGTCTGGATTTATATGTCTGTGAATCGGTGCTACTTTGATGACTACCTTTGGCAATTGTTCCCCAGCATTACGTTAAACCTCAATGATATCATAAATGACAAAATGGAGTTGAACTGGGAAGTTACATATATATATCTATATATCTCCAATGGAAAAACTGTAACAGAAAAAATATTTCCAGAAAGACATTTGTCATCTGTTGTCTTGCTGTTTATTAACTATAAATTACAGATGGCACTTTGAACATTTGGCATGCTGAAGAAGAATGCCAAACAGGGTTCCACAACAATAATAGAGTCAATTAGCTAGCAACATTCATTAATGAAGTTGAAAACTGACATGCCAAAAATACTGTGCAAGGCTGAGTATTATAGCACAGTGAGTGCCACTTGAAAAGCTGGGAATTCTCATGTTAATCAGATGTATGAAATGCTTGTATAAACAGGCATAAAACTGAGATACACTTTGAATGCAGGAATTAAATTTTGCTTGAAGAGTGTTTATAGAAAATCCTGAAAGATAAAAACTTGGAATTACACTAGAAACAGAAGGCCCAATTCTTGTTTAAGTAGCTTTGTTAGACCTAATGGAGTTACAGTGATTTAAACAAGTATTTGTGAAAAAAATGTATACCCTGTGATACTGAATGTTATAGATACATAATATTTTCCAGAGAGCAAGACTCTGACCCTGCACGAGTGAAACCTTTCCTACTGAACTCTATCACATAAGCATGTTGGAAGTACCAGGCCCAAATTGTGCTGTTTAATGGAAAGTAGATAGTAGGAACACAGATTAAGCCAGGCTCTTTTACAAAATTACCAGATCAAATCAGCACCAAACAGACCCAGCAACCTTTAGTAATTGAATCTAGTCTCCATCTTTCCCAATACACAACTGATACCACAGTAATATGACCTACAGAGGTCCACAGAACATCCAGGATCATTGTCCAATGCAGTATCACAGGCTGTGGAACACTTCCCAAGACCTTCCAAATACTTAAGACATTAAAAAACTCAAAGGTCACAATTTCAGTGTGCCGCTTACAACAACAGGGCATTAAATAATACTAAGCTAACACTCCCAGATCGTCCTAATAAGCAGACCACACATAGGTTCCAGGGTGGGGGGAAAAAGTCTTGCAGATCTGAACTGGGAAGGAATTTTCCTCCTAACCTCCATTTGGTGACTGTTTGAAAGGACGGGAAGATTAACAGAAGTAGTCATCTGTTTGCTGAGATTCACTATATCAATGTGATGCTGCCAACAAAACACAATGAAAGTTAAGTAAAAAGAAGGTGGGCTGCAGGTTTGCTGCTTATCAGTCTGGGTTGACAGTGGCTACAGGACAACTCTCGGGGTTCACTTAACCATTTATCATTAGGGCTTCTAAAAGTTTCACAGATGTTAATTGAAGTTTAAGCCTAACTGACTGCAAGGCTGGCTTTCTTAAAGGTGTGACAGCAATCACCATTTCATTTATATTGTAAGGCAAAGGCCATGTTTTATTACTCTGGGTCTACTTGGTGGTTTTCACGCTCTCCATGCTTGCCAGTGTGTGAATTCACTGAAATAGTTATTAGGGCTTTATCAAGAAATAAAAAACTCTTCAAGCTGTTAAATTCTTTTTTCATGTCAAATTAATGATTTTTAACTTCAGAACACCTTGATTTATTCAGAAACTGCAGCCGCCCATGTGAAGTAATTTTCCAGTTAACTTACAAATCCACAAACATTTGATATTTCATTTTAAGAAATAAAATTTATTTTGCTTCTTAAGAAATTAAGGGCATCAATAATCTAGATTTAAGCCCACTGTATAATGCATTGCATATAGTTCACTGGTAAAAACCTTCTCAGTATTTGAATTCTTTAGTTTTAAAAATTAAACAATTTACATTTTCTCCATTTAGTTAGCATCAGCTAAGATTCACAGATTTGTTATCCATGTACTTACCATATATATTTATGAAAACTGTGTAAGCAGTTTTGATAAATCAGAGCCAGAGCCCTGTTAGCTGCCATTAAATTAGCTTATCCAAACATTTTTTACCTTTCTACATATATGGCTGAAGAGGAAAGAATTAGCCTGGAAAAATGACTTTCATATGGGAAGAAGACTTGCACATGTCACTGGAAATCTGCTTATTAAAATGTTCATGTCAACATTTCACTTGTACTTAAACCATAAAAAACTGATTTTAAACTCAGCGAAAAGAGAAATGAGCGTTTCCAATAGAGCAAGACTGTGCTTGACCTAGAAGGGTGGTGAATCCATCAACTCTCTCAGAGTTGAAAATACACTACATTTTCCAGGATTAAATCTCAGGAGCCCCAGTTCAAGAAAATATTTTAGGCACAAGCTTCTCTGTTTTCTGAAAAGTGCTTAGGTATCTTCTCCATTTCACTGATTTTACACATGAGGTATTATGAAAGACTTCTCAAGTTGGCAAATCAGCTAGGATATGTACATTAGGACACATACATTTTGTATGCAGTATGATCACTGTGACTGTGAAAACTGTCTTAGTCCAACAAGAATGTTATTTATTTAAAATAAATACCTAATATATAGCAAACCAGGGTTGGAGCCTACAGTCATTTCAGGTGGTACAAGTCTCATGGGAGCCCAAGGGAATTCTGCTTTCATTAAGGTGGAAAGTCAGCAAATGTTTCACATTGCCTTTTTTTCCCCCCAGACTCTTTTTAAATTAAAGGGTGTTAAATTTTATTTCTGCGGAGTCTAGGCAACTGCAAAGTGCATAGTTGTTTTACTAAGACATTCTAAATATATCAATTGTAAATTAATGTAAAAATTACTTATTTTTGACTTCTCATTTACTAACGTCCTTGTCTTATGTAGCTACAGCTGCTGTCTTAGCATTTCAGTGTACATGGGAAAACAATGTACTGAATGAGCAGATGAAAAATTCCAAACAGAGTAATTTAGTCATATTCATTAGGCCTATTTAAGCAGCTGAAATTATACAGCCCTAGTGTCATACCAATGATGCCTGTCATCTACATCAAACAAATATGTGGGACAGTGTTTTTTTCCAAGAACATTTGATTGTGTTAATCTCCTCAGCACAGTCATACAAAATCATGACTTGCCTACTAAAGTTCTTATTAGCTCAGACTAATTACTGTCAAAGGAGATCATGCATTTTCTGAATGCGTTGCCAAGCAAAGTTAAAAGGACACATGAAATGCAGTGCGTGGATGGATCTGTGTGTTTAATCACAAAGTAAAATGTTAATCTGTCAAGTTACAAACTGAAACAAATAATAGCAACCTAAATAGTTTCTGGCTTGAATCTCAGCAATGGATTATAAAGGATATGAAAATATAATTTATTCATCCATAGTCTATTTTGGCATTAAAATATCTGCTAACTACTCTTTTTGCTTCCTGGAAAATGGAATGAAAAAAATCACAATGATAATCCAAAAAAGGCCCTACTGATGCTTATAAGAAACATTAAATAATTAAATTCTCTACTTCTATTTGTTATTAGAACAGTGTCTTTTTTGGCTACCTGTTAACTACTGACCATTGTAGAAGGCCTCCTTTATTGGCTATGTCCAGTCTTCACCTGAAGTGTCCTCACGTGTGCTATATACTGTCTGTGGTGGCATGAGAATAATGCATATTCTTCTAGTGTGATAAAGGTCTTAATTTTTTTACTAATATGCTTCTCTTATTATATTCTGACATTTTCCCTAATTCTGCAATTTGAATATTTATAGCAGATGCTCATTCTAAAGCACTGTTTTTATCTCAGGATTCCTTTTCTAAATTGACATCACGTTGAACTGGTTTGACAAATTCTGTTCCTAACCTCAGGGATTAATTTCAGTTTCTCCTCTAAGGAGAGGGGAGGTAACACTGCATTTATAGCCCTGTGCCAGGGAGCATAATTACCTGCAATATGTTTTTGTGAAATTCAGTGAATAAAATGGGTTAATAAACATCACTCCCCACATCCTCTTGCTGCAGCTGGCAACTTTTGTGGGTCTTCAGGCAAGTATTCAAGAGTTTGTACCAGTAATTGCAAAAGTTGGGCTGGGAACAAGTATTTAAGACTCAACCCTTTAGTTTTCACATGTGTGATCCCAGTGTGGCTCCCTCCTGCATAAGGACAGCACAGCCAGTTTCTCAGGGAGTGCTGGGGAAAGGACCCTTAGATAGAGAGTTTCGTCGCCATACGGATTCAAAATGCCTCTTTGGGGCTACCAGGGCAATGGAAATGAGGCAAGAAGTCTACACAGATGTTCTTATCCATTGAAAAAGCTCATTCTGGCTTAACTGGCAAGTAAGCAGCAGTGGTCCCTAGCAGCTGCCAGTGGCTGAAAAGGCACAGAAGAAAAGCCGCAGTTATCCCGGGACTGACCTATGCACACATTTTCATCGTCCAGCTCTGCAGAAGCATTTCTGAAGTAGCCCAGCCTGCATAACTCACAGTGCTGACCTCTAGTGTTGTGCTTACAGCTCACGCAAATGACCGTATTGAGCAGCTCGATGTAACTGCACCGGTTGGAGTGCCCGAAGCATTCACAGTCTTTCAAGGAAGAACAGAAATGTATACAAAATGTATACAGCAGCAGAGTAATAGCACATTACATGCTTAGTAAAAATGAACCATGAGCAGAAATATGAATGAATGGCACATACATGTTAATCAATGTAACATGGACAACAGCAGATGTCTATCTGCAATGAAAGTGAAGTTTGTTTCAGGCAGGTTAGCGTGACCCAACAACCATGGCATGACGTCGAAGGTTGGCTGTTGTTGGCAGACCTGATGGAACTGAAGCATTTGCAGTTGTAAACCTTTCAGGGTTACTGGAGGCTCTATAGTTTCTGCTGATAGAAATGCACATATTTTTGCACATTTGAGATGAGTATAAATCAAGACCCAGGAAAAACTTCCTCATATTAAAAATGTTAAATTCAGCGGACAAAATTGTCAAACTTCATTGTGCCTAAATCCACAACTGTAACTAAAATAAATGTTTTTCCTGACAGAAATGGTGAGTATTCAAAAATGCTACTGAACTTGGGGTGCTATAATTCATAAGCACCTTGGGAACCAGACTCTTCTATTTCATGACTAAACAAATCTCTAGTTTGACAATTTTGGCCACCACCTCCTAAAACGATAAACAGAGAAGAAAAGGAAGGAAGAGAGTTGTTAGTTGAGAGCTACTTCCACTGTACTTTTCAGGTAAGCATTAACCCATTTTTGTATTCTGAGATGAAAAACAATTGGGCCAGAAAAGATCATGAAAATTCTGAAATGTGTACTGAATAGAAAGCATGCTTACTGCAGCCATCTGAAATGCAGTTGGCATGACAGCCACTTTTAAAAACCCCCTTCATTAAACATAGAATGCTAGTGCCTTTTAGTCTTTAATCACAAGCAGTGCTTGGCTTTATGCAGAATGAAGGAGAAATTAGGAATGTATCAATAACATTATAGAAGGCACAGCTACGCTCTGTGTTGTAAGCCTGAGCACTCAGCCCACAATGAATGCAGGAAAGGTTATTAGGAGGATCAGAGAAGTAGAAAGTCTATTTAAAAAGAGAAGACTAGGATAATTTCGCTTGTTTACTCTAGGAAACTGATGATAGAAGATATCAATGGGCTATAAATACATCACGAGTTAGCCTTCTGCCATCCTAATGGACAACACTGTGCTAATGGACAACACTGGCACAAGAACACATGGGTGTTAACTGGCAGTTCAGAAATTTCAGCTGGAAATTAGGAGATGGTATCTAGGGTACCCATTAGGGCATTGAGGTTCTTGAACACTTTCAATTTGTAGCAAAACACACTGATGCTTTAGAGATGTAGTTTATTAACTGGTGGAAGAAATTACAGTGTTTCCTTCAGTAACGGAGCACTGGATGCAGTGACTTGGAAGGGCTTCAAGGTCTTGAAGTTAACTTATCTTGTAATTAGATAAAGCTGTAGCAGAGGGTGTAAAATGTTTCCACACATGACAGAGGCCAAGTACTTTGTGCTGCCTTTCCTCTGGTATCCTCCTAATTACGCTGGGACACCTAATGAGCCCACCGACTGTTGGAGGTGGGCATCAGATACAATATTTGTGCCTGTCTATATTTGTAAAAAGAAATAACAGTCCTCATACATGTTTCTGAGCATGCTATGCCCACCTAATACATATATTTCTTTGGCTTTTGTCTGATGTAGTGGACTGTAAATAGACTGCATTTTTTCTTAGACATTTAGCAAAACATATGTTTCAATCTTGAGAGCTGCCTTTCTCCTGCCAGGAAACGTTAATTAATTTTACATATACGCATTTAGTTAACATATATTTCTTGTTCTCTTTGATACTATGCTGCTAAATCAATGTTTTGTGGTTCATGCCAGTCTGATAATTTTGATGCCTATAAGTGCTGGAGTACAGGAAAACATTTGGTGTATCAGTCTCACTTGAGACAAATGAGCAGGGATGAAAAATATGTTAATGTTTGTTGTCTTTTCCAGTTGGTCAGTGTGATTCAGCATCGCAAGTGAGAACTGGCTGTGTGGGGCACAGAAGAGAGATGTAAAAGTGAAAACTAGCACTAGCAAATAGGAATCACAGAAAATTGTTAGGACTGTAAAAGTTTATGTGACTGGCTAGTGATAAGCAATCAATCTGATCTTTCTGAGTTTTGGATTCAGAAGCAAGGCTCTCTTAGTTTCTCTGTCTGACAAAGGACCTGTCTTCTACTACCATTAGACAATTTATTTTGGTGAGATGATACTGTATTGGTATGTTTGTCAGGCTTGCTAAGCATTTTCATGCTGTAGGTGAATTTAGAGGAAATAATTTACCTTGTTTTTCAAATCAGTAACAGGCAACCCAATACTACATTCTTATGTTTCCAAAATATGCAGACTATAACAAAAATCAGGCTATGCTACATCATCTTTGGTGTTTAAAGTAGCAGAAAGAAATGGAGAATATTCTGTGAATGAATGACTGCACTATTTCCACTCTGAAATTTTGATATGACCTTAATTACTACTACACATAATAACAAGCACATTACAAAAGCACAAGAAAAAAAAGCTGCACATTAAGTAATTCACTCTGTAACAAGGCTTGCTCCAAATTATGATTTGGAGTAAAGAAGCATCTGATAATTATGAAGGACTTGGATGTACACATATGCTCCTAAACATACGCAAAAGGACTACCCAAGTTCAGAGGTGGGTCATTGATACTGAAGGTAAACGATGAGACCAGTTCTTGTACTTGGTTGCATTTATATGGGTACTGCTCTTGTAACAACTGTGCTGTGTGAAAGAAAGTCTTTGTCTGAAAGTTAACTTATGCTAAGGTACAGGAAAGCTCTAGGAGTCTTGATCTGACTAGTAAATGCTACATGGTGTAGAAAAAAACCACGGTTAACTTGAAAACAGTCTAACATCTCATCAAACATTAATAATGGGAAAAGGAAAAGAAAAAGAGGCATGGCAAGTAATGATTAAATCAATTTTGTGGTAATGTTTGCTTCTCCCCTGCCTCCTCACCATTTTGCTAGTGCAATAATTTGCTGCTGTTGGCCTGATCAGTGAATCATTTTTACATCCCTCTGTGTTTACAAAAATAAGCTATGTAAAGAGTCCTCATATGATTGAAATGGAATTATTTTCTCTATTGGCTACATGAGATGCTACACCACTCAAACATAGCACATAGAATTGCATTCAGCATCATGCCAGCTGGGAAGCTAATAGTTGTCAGTGCTGTATGGCCTGTCTACCTTATCATGTGGTTCACCTTAACCAGAAAGTAGCTTGCTGGTTAGAATTGTCAGAAGCACAGCTTAGCTGTTTAGGCACACATCTCTGGTGTAGCAGCCTAACCACTTTTCATGCGCTGGCAAAGTCATGCAATCACTGAAGGAGATGGGGAAGAAGTATCAAAATCAGGCTGCACATGGTTTACCAACAGTGAAATGACATGAGTGTCTTACAGAGCTAGAAAATGCTGCTTTCAGTTCTGAGTACCACATGTCAGGAAAGACACAGATAAGTTGAATAACAATAAGGAGTGAATGGTTTGAAAACTAAAATCTCAGAGCAGAGGTAATGATAGCTAGATAGGTTTAATGTAAAGGAAAAAGGGAGAAGAGACCGCTATATTAGATGTGATCATTGTCTTTGGATGATTCAGGAATTGTCAAATCCCTTGCAAACTCATGGAAGCATTGACTCTATCAGCCTTTAAAAACTATTTTCCAATGCAATGATTCTATTGCAACAATCTTGATCCTGTTGCAGAAAGTATGATAAAATTACCCACTGAAGGAGGCTCACGAAGAGATTGATAATCTAATTGTTTTGTTTCTATAAATTGAACACATTTTGCCCCATTACATCTTTGAGATGACATACTATTGTTGTGAGGACGAGTTTCAGCTGAAGCTTCAGCTGCAACCAGTAAAACATGAAATGCCACCACATGAAACAATGGTAAACACACATGGGAGGGTCTCATAGTTTTTAAACTAAGACAGGTAATGCACGAGACAGCTATAAGTGTGACTTTCTAATTAAAAGCACAAAGCATATTTCAAGAAAAGTGCATTCAGAAATCACTACATTATTTTTAGTTTTTTCATTCTCCAGTAACTCCGTGTTCCTCCTCCATACACTACAGCAAACAAAGGAGATTTTACTGTAACCTTAGAAATTACCTGCTTCGTAACAAACAGTATGGCTCATTACCATGATCTCATCAAATGGGTCAAACTAAGTCCAAACATTTGTTAATAACCCTATTCCTTGTTAATATGTATTTCATGAATAATGAGATATTCACAATAGCTACAGAAAGACAAAACATCTTCATACATACTCTTTACAGATAAATTGATGAGGAAAAACAATGAAGAGATCTCAGGGTTCAGACTGTGAATGACAGATATGCTAATGAAATGGGCTGCCTGTACGTCAGAGAGAATATTGGCATGCTTTATTATGCCTATATAATCCCATTATTTTGATGAAACACTGAACAATTCAAAATGTAATGCCTACACTCTGAATTTGCACACTTACAATAAAATGAAGATGTAAGGCACACTTACAATGCATTAAAAGACATAACAATGCATTACACTCCATGGCATTTACAGATACTTTTTGAGGACATGGACAACTGATGTTTTCTGTATTGTTTTCCCTCAACTAATCTGCTTATGTTTCCTCTTTTACAATTTATGCATATCAGTGAGGAACACAAGACTCTAGTAAACATCCTTTCTAGGCAAGGATCTGAATGGTCATATTCATACATTTTACTCCTTTAAAAATAAATGCCATGTCACTTTATTTGCCAGACACGACTCTCTAAGAAGCAGATTTATTTTTTTTTGTATGGCCTATGTTTACGCAACTTAATGCTTCTGTTATATTCAATGAAGATGCCTCACTAGTAAACTAATGGGTACACTTCACAGATATTCCAGATTCATACAGTGCAATGTTTTCACAACACAGAGCACTATGGAAACACTGTATGAATCCTAGAATTCCTACCTCTCTTGTGGTTTGCAACTTGAACAGAAGAAACAGTTGACATAGCTAATTTGGGAGCAACTGGACAGTAATAAAATGAACAGTAAATTAGAAAAGATATCACATAGGAACAAATCAAAAGATTAAAATAAACATCTTTATTTTCTAACTTTTAAATTAAATTTAACAATGGTTGTTGTTTTCTAAGGAAAGAGTGAAAGATAGAGAAAATGAATTATATACTACCAACTATTGAATCATTTGAGCTGTAATACCCAAGATCAAGACGGGGAATGTAATTCACATCGACACACTTTGGCAGTTTTGTGTTAGAGATTATTTGGTGATTTCTCCTAATCCATGACAAATGAGTATATGGTAACCAGAGCGATCTGAAAAGGGTTTTATTGAATTTATATGCGTATTTATTCTGGCCAAATAGTATAAACATAAACCCACAATAAAACAATTAGATATAGGCAGATTTCTGTAATTATTCTTTTCATACACTATCCTTAACTGAAGTATTTAATCTACAATAAATGTTAAACACTAACAAATGCTGCAAACACACATAAACTGAATAGAAATGCTTGTAACTTTTTGTGTTTTATGTTCCCTAACAAAACATCAAAACTAAATTTACTTAAACTCTTTATTTTTGGGGAAGAAACACTGAATAATTCTGTGCTGTTCGAGACATATTTTGCAACAAAGTCTTAGATCACTCACAGTATAATTAAGCTATGAAATCCATTAGAAATGCTAAGTATAATTTAATTGGGAATGTTTTGATTTAAAATTCCTTTGAATAATGTAGGCTAATCCTTACAGAAAGAGAGGAACGGAGATCAATCTGTTTTTTTCTGTTTTTTAAGGAACACATGCAAAAGCTTGGAAAATACAACATGGGCTAAATGAAGTTACTGGAATGCTAAGTATCACTTTATCAGGGATATTTAGTTTAAAATATATATGAATAATCTGAACTATAGTACATTGTTGTAGAGAGCAAAGATTAATTAGTATTTTCTGGTTTTTTGGGCACATAGAAACTTGCACATATAACACAGTAGATTTTACATGCATGTGTTTTGATTTGGTCATGGTGATCCATAGATTTAATTACAGCCCTTCCAATGTAATTCCCAACACATCTTGTTTGCTTTAGTGGCTCTTTTTCTTGACTGCCTTTTCATTAATTTTATTCTCCACCTCTGTGTGTTACAGCACAGAAAGGACATCTTTGAACAGTGAAGGCAAGCCACAGGCCAGATTTCTGCAGGGATTTTTGAAGAGGAAAGGGCAGTAAGTAAGAAGAACAAAAGGACATTATTTTTATAATGAACAATCATTCTCAATGTGAAGTATGGCTGAATACTTCTTCAAACAACAAAGAACCTTACTTTTATTAGTCATAAAAAGTAATTTGTTTCTTTCAATGCTAATCATCGTGCCACGGTCTGTGAGTAATTTTTTGTGTGGCGCTCAAATTGTAGAAAACCATGAGTCTGTCCTGCGGAGAACTTGCTTGTATTGTGGATGGCATGAAAGCTGAGAATGCTTCTCAGCTCACTTGGGAAAACAAAATGGAGACAAGACATTAAAAATGGGTTTGATGTAGACAATGACAATCTTTTTCACTCAAAAATCTCAAAACTTACTCAAAATATAGACTGTGCTGTCTAAACAAGTCCAACATTATCTAGGGCTTTCTGTATATCAGTACTGTGTGTCTACTTTTCCAGACTTTTTGCAGTCATGTGTACAATCTGATTGCTGGAATACTCCTTTTTCAGATAAGGTTTGTTTTATAGTTATTTTCTCACAGGATAGCATTACTTAGTACCAGAGAAAAGTGAGTTGGATTATCATCGTTACTACTTTTGCCACCATGTGGGACTCAAAAGCAATTTCAGTAACTTTAGACCACTAGGAATTTTACAGCATCCTACCTTGGTTTGGTTTAGAAACCTCAAGGGAAGAAATATTCGGCCATATCCTATCAAACTTTGGAGGATCTGCATGCATCAGGAAAAATCAGGTTTTGTTATTTACATCTGTGTTATTGTTCTAAACAGGCAAGCATATGGACAAAGACATAGATTACAAACATCTATTACTGTACTAGTCTAAGTTGCACTTGAACAGTACATGACTCCACAGTGAACAAGAAAACAAGCAATTGATGATTCCCAAAACACCAAATGGACATAAAATACTGTGCATAACAATTTATCCTCTGTGGTTTAAAATATAATTTTTCATGATGAGAAGATATCCTAGGGCAATATATATGGTTCCAACACCAGGAACAAAACAGGAACATATTCTGTTAAATCTGCTCTGCAGAGATAAAATGACAGTATCAGACAAATATGGATTTCTTATCAAAGACACATATCTTACCTTATCATCCTGTTTTAGGGCCTTTTGAGTGAATTACATATCTGTTATCGGAAGAAATATATTTACCAGTAGAGTGGGCCTTTTCTTCAGCTCTCAAAGCTTTTTGTGTTTCATCTATTTCCTATCACCTCTGCTGATATATTTTACAGCTTGATTTTTTTTTTTGTCATAACATTAAATGTCTACATTTGTTAGAAATCCTACGTAACGTGTTACTTGCATGAAGCATCTTGTGTTGAAGCAAAAGAATTATCTGTGTCTCTTTAGAGCTTTATCTCCTTTGGTTAATGTGTTATAGGGCTGGAGTAGTGGGGAGTGACAATCCTCAGCAGAAGAGTGCTGGGTGTTGGAGCTGAGAATATGTGAAGGGGATGGGGCCATTGTGGAGGAAGGAAAGAAAACTTTTTTTATTTTCCATTTCCATCTGCCTAGTTTTAAACATCAGACTTGGACCATGTTTTTATTATCTTCTCTGAGTACTGCAGTGGTTGTGTTTTCTCTGAGCCAAATAGAATTTTTCTTAATGGTCACATCAGCCTACATATGGTGATACTAGTGGGAAGAGAGCTATTCCTTCACTTCCATCTATGAGGAATTCAGTTGGGTAGTTGAGTAGATTGCAGTTGTCACAACTTGGTTGGGCATCAAGGGCCTAGGCTTATATGTCTTTATGAAGAAAATGTTTTTCACTGTTACGTCCATCTTAGTGGGAGACCTGCAGTGAAGCTGTGACAAAAAGACTGAGGCTTCAAATATCTGATATGGAAGGAGGACACCCCAAAGTTTCTTCTGACCCATTTGTCAAGGGTGAAGAGAAATTGGGTGGGTGGGGCTGTCTATCTCCAAAGTTCTCCCACGTAGAGAACAATTCAAGGAAAGGATGATGACCTGCACTGTGCCATTTACTGTTAGGTAGTCTTCTGCAATTGAATGGCTCAAGGTGTAATCTAATCACATAATTAGATTTTCGCATTTTTGTGCTTTTTCCTTATCAATCAAGAAAATAGAAAAACTGAGTCAGTTTGGTAGATTCTCAGTCTACGCATTGATTAAAAATAACCTGCCTCTACAGGTCAGATCCACCAATTCACACACATAGGAAGTGCAAACACAACAGTCAGGGTGTATGACAAGCTGTACTTACTGAGGTGGCATGATAACCCAGCCCATCCACTGAAAGACTCTACTACCATGCACCTGAGAGACCACCTTTCTCCTCCTGAAACACTGACTGACTGGTTATAGTAAATAAGTTTCAAGCATGCACAGGCAAATTATTTGCACAGTTAATTCACTGTTGAAATTCTGGTAGCTTTAGGAACACTTAGGTTTGACCTAAACATTTTAAAGGGACTGGACATTAGAGAATACATATAAAAATATATTAAAAAAGCAAAAGCAATCTTTATGGACTACATTGTCCTGCTGTCCCCTGAGCCTTTTTCTCTTTTAGCCCTTGTGCAGCATCAGAGTTATTGCAGAAAGCTGTTAACATTTCAGACTGGAGCTTCCAATATCCTCCTTGTGTTGTTAAGTATGGTGTGGCACACCTAATACAAAAATTCACAGGTATAGTGGTCTTCAACTGAAAAACCCTCTGTAATATGTAATTTAGTAAACTGCAGGTCCTATATAGGAAATCAGACACTTGACATAATTGGACTCGTATAATCAGTAAGATTTCATATATAATCTATTCTCATTACAATTTCTCCAAGTAATCTCATGTCCAAATAAAATCATTCCTTGTAAGGTAGAAAAAAATCAGTGTTACATATTTCTTAGTGATCCTATAAATGCTATAGATCTGTGCTTGTTTTAGCAAACTTACTTAAAATGGAGGTTGTGACTTACCACAAAATAATTAAAAATTCTCTGACCCTTTAAATTAGATAACACTGAGCTGAGTTTCTTAATGGACACCCAAAACAATAAAGAACATATTTACAGTGCCTGGAGATTACCAATTAAGTATTATAGCTAGTGATTATTACTAGTTATTAGTGATAATTATAACCATCTTAGAAGTGACTTCTGGAGGTCATTTGTTTCTTATGTTTGCTCATGGCAGGGTCAACTCTAAAGTTAGATGAGGTTACTGAGGGTCATATCCAGCTGAAACCAGCTGCTGCTTTGTAATGTGAGAGACTAATGAGACTTAATGCTTATATTATGTGATTTTTTTCAATCTTTAGTAAAGAGGATATCTTTTTCTCATATCCTTTTTCACAGACTGTATTATCATCAAGATTACAGGTTTCTTGATAAAGGTCTTTATTCATCTCCTTGAATTTATTTTTTTTTTTAAGGGAGATGACTTTTAAATGCTTTATCTAAAAAGATATGTGAGATGTCCAAGTCAAAGAATGTTGACTGTCATTCCCACATGTATATTGGAGCAGATGAGTCATGCTTTGAACAGCCACTGGGAAGATTCATTTAGCAGCTAGTTATTCTTTCACAGCAACCTGTGAAAATATTTCTAGTCTTTAGAGATTACCATGAAGGATTTTATTTATAGAGAAGTTGACTGGATAAACCAATCTTTTCCAGAACATTTCTATGTCTGCACACTGTATTTTGTAATTAGAGTCCTTATTTGCCAGAATAATTAAAGAATTCTGGTGTAGGTATTTCTATAAGATATCCTATGTAAATCTACTGTAATATATTCCATGACAGTTATTTGGGCAAACAAGGCCAAAGAGAGTTTCTGAATGTATGTTTTAGTGTTATTATTTGAAACTGAAGCTACTGTAGGCACCTTTAAGAGTGGAGGTATGTGAGCTGTTCAGTTGAGCAGAAAATCAGATATGACATTTTATATTTGCATTGGAACTTTTTGCATTTTTAGTTACTATTGTTCTAAAGCCAATTATATGTAGAAAATAACTATGGCAAAAAAATCTTACTTTCATGAAGTAAGGAAAAATTGATTCCATTATATTTATCAGATGTATGATAATTTCCTTTTTCCCTTCCCAATTTTTTATTTTTTTTTGGATATACACTATCAGAATTACTTCTGATATTAAACAACAAAAAATCTGTCTCAGTAATTCACTGGAAGTGCTGTCTGCATCATGGGCCACATCATAGTTTCAGATTGGGGAAATAAAGGAAATGACCGGGTAGTTTCAGCCCGATTCCAACCAGACAGCTGCACATGAAAAAAACCTGTCATGATCTTGGCAGGAATTCATCAGCACGTTGTTGGCTTCTCACTCCAACCAAGTAATGAGCTGATATTAAAAATAAAATGCATTCCCACTGAGAGGGGCTATCCTTCCTCGGGGATGAAGAGCAAGGGTGATAGAGTGTACGAACACTGTGATGGTGCCTGGGCATCTGTGCTCTACAGCAGAGTAGTGCCTTGTCATCTCCTAAACTGTGTCTGCTGACCCAGCCCACAAACAATGCATTTGCTGTAAATTAATACTAATAAATCAGTAAGTCTTAAATCATGCTCGCTAATGGCAAACAGGGAGCACTTGTGTTGGCACCTATAATTATTAATTTAATTTTTAATAACAATAAGGAACCCTAGTGAAATATTCTAATTAAGGTGCTTTCTAACTTTCCTTCCATTTAAAACATGAAAAAGTATTAAAAAATATGTCAATGTAAACTTGGTGATTCAGTAGAAGTTCATGTCTCCAGCCATAAAAAGCTGCCCTTGCCACTGCCTTTTTTAAACCATGAGTAGGCAACAGTAAATAGCTGTTCTAGGATACTAAAAAATATATGCTGGGCACAGTGGAGTTACGAGAGTGGTTTTAGGTGTTAATATTGAACAAAAAATTTAGGAATAATAAAAAATATTGTTCACTGAAATCAATGGCATATTTAGTGATAGAATAATTGGGTGTGTTTATATCAGATTGTGTTCCACCACTTATTGCAAGCATCACACTATCATTATTACAGCATTTCTATCTCCTTTTGTCTTTTTGCAGTCATGATAACCTACCTTACATAAAATTTGCCTTTCAGCACTTTCATTAAACTGCCAAATTGAAAGCATTGGAAGAGAAGAAATGCTGATTTTTTTTTTTAATCACCCCTTTATTTTATTAAGTTTTAAAAAAATACTTGCCAATATTAGGCAATCTTTCTTGGAGCAATGTAGGAAGTTTCCTACCTGTTCCTTTGAAGAAAGGAGAATTCTGCATAAATGTGAAGATGTGGTTGTTTTATGGCAGCTCCTCAGCCATAACAGCTTTTTTAACTGTTGGAAGAATTTAAATGCAATTAGTCCTTTATGTGTCCACTTGTTGTAGACTAAAAGAAAGTGATCTTTTTAGAGGATTAAAAAAAAAAGATAAATCTAGCTCTGGAAACTTTCAGATATCAGAAAAAAAGTCCATTGACTTGAATAAATTGTTGGCTGATTCTCAAACTAATGAGGGCTGAGGGAATTCTTCAATTTTAAGTATTTCCACTAAAATGTTTGTAGAAGTGCATCAAAGTGAATCAAAGTCTTTTTTGAATGAAATATTTAGGTACAAATCTCATGAAACAAAAAGTAAACAATTTTGTTGATAGTTTGCAGGGGTTGCTCCTTTTTATTTGGATTGGTTCTGTTTCTTCCTACAAAAATGCTGAAGTTGGCTGGTCAGTTGGGATTATTGTACAGTAATACACAACTGATGAACAGGAAATCAAGACCTTTTTTTAATAATTGCTATGCTGACTTGGAAATCTCATTCTTTCCTTATACTCTGTGAAATAAACTGATTACATGTCTAAGGGACAGAAAAAAAAGGTGAGAGGGTAATATATAGAAGTATATTTTTTCCCCAGCAGTTTCTCCCTAAGCTTTATAGCTACTTAGATATTAAAAAAAAATTGTTGTGGATCATATCTGCTCTCTATAAACTTCCTTGAGTAACTGAGCTAAACTTGCATATTGTAAGTGCTATGTGTTTTGCATCGGTACCATGGTACGTATTGAAATGTTGATATCTTATTTTCTATAGTGTCCTATCATTTCATTGTTTATTAATGGTTAAAACAAAGATAACTGTCAACTGAATAATTTTCCTTATATTACAGAAAATCAAAAAGCATTGAAAACACTATTTGACTGATAGACTGTTTTTAACTAACCCATGATGATGATGGTGAACTGGAATGAAGAATGAGAAACAATACTGAACTGTCAGCGTCCGTGTCTATGAGACTGGTGAGAACAGCTCTTCTTATCTGTTAAAATTGGTGGATCTGGCAAAACAAAAACTGAAACAAAGGCTCTCCCAAATCCCATCCCAACAACCTGTCAGTGCTCCCTGGAGCAGCATTCTGACCCTGCACTTGAATCACTCTGCTGGGATGTTTTCTGCTCAGCGCTGGGGCCAGTTTTGCTTCCTGAACTTCAAGGGTGACATCCTAGTTACACAGAAAAAAAAATGGCTTTGTTGTGAATCCTACCAGGTAAAACTGCCCATTATGTCTTTTATTTGGACTGTTAAATTTCTTTCAGATCCAGTGTTCAAATGAGTATATCATACCATAAAGGCTATCCGTATTTTCTTTCAGTTCAGTAATTTTTTAATATAATGGAAAGTCTAATTTTTAAAGCAAAAGATTCTGAGTGCTTCAAAGTACTAGAGTAAAAGAGGGAAAACAGATACTGTTACTGGCTTGATGTTATAATCAGTTATTTAGATAAAGTGATTGCCTTAGACTAGGAGCCTGATTAACAGTATTATTTATTAAAAGGTCAGATTTGGATAAAACGGAATTGCAATTAGAACATTTTGCTTGTATGTCCAAAATAATAGATATAGTCTGCAGACAATATTTAAATGTTCTAAGGAGATAAACATCTCAATGGTCTCTCAACAGTACAGCTTTCTGTAAAACTTGACCTCAAATAATAATAGAAAAGTAATGTACAACCTAGTTATGCATGTTTATATCCCACTGTCGTATG
The DNA here is from genome assembly GCF_003984885.1 of Neopelma chrysocephalum. Lineage (NCBI taxonomy): Eukaryota > Metazoa > Chordata > Aves > Passeriformes > Pipridae > Neopelma > Neopelma chrysocephalum. The sequence goes on from NW_020925863.1 coordinate 1,833,990, forward strand.
TGGGTGTTGTGTATATGCTCTAGTCCAGAGCTTGGCATTGTAATAGCCTTGATCGCACGATTGTAGATTTAATGAGAGAACTTCTTGATTACTGCAAGGGGGCAAAATCAGGTCCAAAATACCTTGCGTTGTTATTAAAAAGAAAAAAATCTGCCAGTATTTGCTCTCACAACCTTTTAAGATAGGTACTTACCACATTAAAATTTCATAACAAATATGTAAAACAAATAAAGCTACACTCATCCGTGCACAATTTTAGTTCCGGAAAAACACCTACTAGATTTTTCAAGGTTAAGAAAACAATAAAATAAGAGAGTGCCCATTTGGTCTTTTCTCTTTTTTAACTTCTGTGTCTGGCATTCATTATCATAAAAAAAAGTTCTCTTCAATTGAAATTGGCTATAAAGAAGAACAAAACCACAGAGAACAAAGCAGAAAATACCGTTTGATTATTGTGATTGCATCTTGCACTTGGGTGCACGGTCTGTCTCTAAACTCTGACTCATCTGCCAGCAGCAGGCTTTAAGGTGATAATCACCCACACAGAGCTATTTGCACATCATGTCTATCCTATCCTGTATCTAATTATACCCTTTATAACAAACTGTTTAGCATAATTAGTGGAGTTATGCTTTACAGGAAAAAAGATAGAAGCCATAGTTTAGAAGATTCAACTTTTTGAAGGCACACATGTACAGATTAGTGACTTTGGTATCTGGTCACGATAATGAACATTTTGATGCATTGCTCTATGTAAAATTGTACAATCATTATTTTAGCAAGTAAAATAATGTACTTTTCAGAATATTTACATACTGTATGTAAGCATTGCTTAAAATTATGAAATGGTTTTGGGACTCATTAATTGCTAACACTTTCACCAGTATTTTTCCAGACATGGCTGAAAAATGCTGAAAGGGCCAGCATTGTAATCAAGAATGCTGGAAATTATCAGAGAACCTATAATTCAACTGATAGACAACAGCAGGTACAAATGACCTTAATGGGAAAGCTCTGATTTTTTTATTTGTTTTGTTTCCTTCTAGATGATCAGAAAGGATGTTTACTAATGACCACTCTTTCTTGGTGTTCAAACTTTAATAATAAGCTGCTTTAACACAAGATCTTTTGAGGTAAAAAAGGAATAGAGAATAATACATATATGTGCACACAGGAATATATTTATTTTTCTTTGTTTGTTTTCATTGCAGTCTTAAAAGTGTTAAATGAACATTACTGATGTTGGCATCTTCTTTGTATGCTGGCAATTTAGTCTTTCTAACCCCTCTGCCCCAGCCCCATCCTCCTTATATAGCAGGAAAAGCTGGAAGTACACAAAAGCCAATACCCCCCCTGTAGGTGTTTGTTGCCAGGCAAAATGAAACCCAAACTGCTTCTCCTAAGAATAACTTCCTGTCCCCAGATGGGGGAAAACTGCTGATACGAACACAAATACTGTATTAGCATAGACAAAAGAAAAAATCATGCAGAATCCATTAAAGCAGCCACAACTAATTAATCTTGTTTGGATTTGTGTGTTAATTGTACTTCTGTTGACTTCTCTTTGAGACCAGGATAAATTTATGGATTCTATCCTTGTTTAACAAAAGTTCTGCTATTTCTGTATTATCAGAAAGATGTTCAGAACATTGTGCAAGTAGAATTATTTCCCCCATGAGCTATTTAAGAAAAAACACATGGAAAAAACAAGCAGAGTATTTACTTGAAGAGATGCTCATGCTTCACTCTTTTCAGGAAGGCAAATAAATTTGTTGAATTCTACAACATATCATTCCAAGACATTTACAGCAGACTAATGATAAAACATAGACTTGCAGAAACTCTTGTATTTCCTATGGAATTTTAAACGGAATTTTCTCCATTTGTAATAAAAAAACTGTACTAATCACTCCAGTGTAAAATACAAAGAGGTCAACAATGCATCCTTTCAGCTCACCATTGTTCAAAAGGTATTTGAGTTTCCCTATTAAGTTTTCAAAGGCCAACATCTGCTGATGCTCAGAAATGGTAGATGTGGTGACGAAGGCTGTATGGAGTGTGAAGTGAAAACACAACCATATAGACCATGCAACACAATACTAAGAAACTATAGCACAACCAAACTCCAAAGACCTATTTTCCCATTCATCCCATTTCTATTATTAATCGCAGGAATATTTCTGACATAAATTTCTCTTTCATTTAGTTCTTTCTTTTTTGTTGTTATAAAATATATGTCTAAACACAAAGTTTTGAAAACAGCATATCGCTATGAATTTGCAGTCATGCAAATACCAAAGGAGACACTAGAGCTGGAAAATGACATTTTTAAGATTGAAGACTTTCATTTGCACATTATTGTCATTGATGCTGTTTCACTATTTAAAGCTGCAAAACAGATGCCGTGGTGTTCAGCTTTAACACTGCTCTCACTTGCAAGGGAGATAGTTTTGATGGCATTTAACTTGCTGTCTAGAGCTTAACAAATCAGTGCCATTCATGAGCTTAAGTAAACTGACTTGATTTATAAATTGATAGACCTGACCCTGCATCATAAGAAGCAAGACCATTTTACCCAAATTATTAAAAACTTTTCAGTTGGATACTGAGCATGGCAAATTGCATTTTACAACTGTGATATTTTATAATTGAGATAGTTCTGCATTATACAAGTTGTGTCTAAACTATCTGCAAAGCTGAGGCTGTGAGGAATATTCTTTCAGTCAGCCACAACAGGATCCCATTTCTGCCTCCCTGCTTTATTTGTAATTAGCTAACGTGCCATGACTGTGTGCACTTCTCTGCTATGGAATTCAGCTGAGACCCACAGTTGAGCTGCTGTGCACTTAGTCCCTTCAAGTGTTATATTTAAGTAACCATATATTTCATTGATATAGTGGTCCTTTACATAACAGTGTCATGGTTTTGTTATAGTTTAAGTATAATATTTTGGTCCTTTAATTGCATATAGGAAAGCATTTTTTCTGTGAAGGAATACAATTCTGTTTATTTTGTGGAGTAAAGCCGAGTTCAAAGACCACTACAGTTAATGCAGATATCAGCAGATATGCTGTATTTGCAAATCTACTTCATAAAAACGAAAGCTATTACATTTATAAACTCTTCCATTTGCTCTTTGGATTTACACAGGTGTACACACAGGAAAATTAATGGTCCTATACCGTTATTAGCAAAACCTTTTTTTTTTCAAGATGCTCAACAAATATTTTCTGTGCAACAGTGTCTTAATTCTTTGTGTAACACTCCATTTCATAAGACTCAGTCTTCATCTGGTGATAAAAACCAATCAGAAAATCAGTGGTTGAGTGCAGACGAGTTGTCAGGAGTGACATTATCTCTGACCACATAATAACAGTTACATGTTAATGCAACAGAGGAAAGCCAGCATGGAGCCCCTACACTATAGGGCACCTAGTCAGAGAAACATTATCTACAACAGAAAGGGATGTTGGGAAATTAGATCCATGAAGCTGAATGACAATGCAAAACAATACTGGTTTTATTACTTACTACCAATACTGGAAATACTGGGTATACCTGCAGAGAAAAAAAAAAACACAAAGAAGTATAGTTAGCTGTTTGCTTTAGTTGGTTGAGCTATTACATCTAAAATTCTGAAAACAATTTTAGAATACTGTGGTGGCAACTGCCAATATGTACCCAGACCTTCATAAATGCAGAATCTTTAGATTCTTCAGTATGGGGCTGCAGGGACCACTAAAATGCATTGACAGATGGGACCTACACCAGCTCTCTGTACTTCATGAATTTGTTCAGAACACTTTTGTATTCCAACTAACCAGTCATTAGGTTTAATGCTCTAGATAAAAATATCAGTCATGCATGTATTATGCAGATCTAGGAGAGTAATTTAACCAAGGGATAGATGCATTGCTAACTGCTTTGGCCAGCTGCTTAAGTCAGTTGATACCTTCTGTTGCATTAATTGTATATAGCTATTTTTTCCTCTTTTACCTGACAGTTATCTAAATTAAGCTATGTAAAAGAAATGTAATTGAGTGAAACAATCTAATACAGTAGGTTGGCCTTATTGGCTAAGGATCTCATTGATTTTTTTTTTCCTCTGTTCATTTCATTCCTAAACTGAATTAATGCAAGGAAACCATTCTAGAGGCAGGTGAGATTTACCATAAGAGGTGGGGCTGCTGAGGAGTAAAATTCCTTTACTGGATAAGCAATGTGGGATCTCATGTTGTATGATGGAGTCCCAAGACACCTTCTTGTCAGGTCTGCCCTGAAATGTGTGTAGCACAAAAATATGGACATGAATCTTTCCTGAAATGCCATTTTCTTAAAATTAAATGCCATTGTTAATGGACTATGGCTAGTCACTTGGGTTAGTCAGAAACTGCAGATCAATATTTAAATCCTGGATATTTGCATCTTCTTGGTTAAATACATTTTGCCTTTTTTATGTTTTATTGACTTTTTTTGATGGCACACATTTTGCTCCAGAAATCTGTCCGTTTCTCTGTTAAACATCTGCTATACTTCTTTCAACATCTATCTTGAAGTTCTGTCTAAGTCAGAGGTGGCCCCATTCTGCAAAATAGCAAACTGGAGTGAAGGAATGTCTTGAGGATTAATGATATTCAATGTACACATGGTTGTAGAGTCAAGTTGGGAACACTTCTAACTCGTGGCATGGCTAAGACAATGCCGAAGTAACAGAATTTGCAGACTGGGGACAGATCGTTGTTTACAAACTTAATTTTATTTCCACTTCTGCTGAGATTAATGTATATTTTCCAAAATTTTAGCATCATAAGGTATTGAAAGCTAAATGAAAATATCATCATAATAGAACAATACACTCCTAGTTCTAAAAGTAACAAAAAGTTTTTTTCAGTTAGGATAATGTAAGAGAACTTCTATCCCTTTCTCTTATATGTCAAAAAGACAATCAATTTTCAAATCATTTTCCCTGAAGTTTCAATAGCAGCTTGTTTAAACTTTTGCAAGTCACTGTAGCTGGTTTCAATTAGCAGGATCCGTTTTTGTTTATACACTCATGGAACCTACACAAATATTAGATAAAATACAAAAACTGTGTTCTCGCACCGACACTTTCGCTGTGAAATGGTATTTGTATTTCTTCTAGGTATACTCCCCCGCCTCAAACCTCTCTGTCTCCTACACACACACACAAATATCCTTTCCTTTCTCTACTGAACAGATTGTAGCAAAGGGAGAGGTTTTCCTGCAAGTCTGCTCTCCTCATTTTACTGTATTTCAAAATTTTCAATGAATTCATAGTAATAAATGCTTCCTGGGCAAAGGATAATGAACACAAGGTGCCTGCTAGTCTGAGGGGCTCTGGATTAACCTTGCAAAGGTGTCTTCAGGTTCTGTTTCAAAAGCTATTTCTGTCCTTTTTCTATTTCTGTGTTGGTGTGATCTTCTGTAACCAGACTGATTTTTGTAATACCAGGTATCCCTGTGTGTGTGGTGACTGGCCTTGATAGTGCACTACTTTATGCCCTTCTTACTAAAGAGAGTGAGAATGACACCTCTGAGTTTGTCTGGAAAAGAGTTGGTTATGTAGGGCCATGAAGCAGGATCTATTAGCACTCTGTGAAAACCGCACATATGATGGGAAAATTATTCTTAGAACGAGTGTTTTTGTGAGATCTGGAGTTACATATTGAGGCTAGCTCTTGAATTCAGCTGAGCTGTATTTGGTGCAAGTCCTTAGGTAACGAGGCACAGGAGGTGTGATCCTCTCTCTCTCTCTCTCCCTCTCTGTCAGTGTGGAGGCAGGCAAAGGCCTAAGCACACGGATCCTCCTGTGCCACTGCTGCTGGGGACACCAACACACTGCAGAGTCATCCCACCACTGCTGGCCCTTTGGATGGACCTGCTACGTTATGTGACATGGATCGTTTCCAGTCAGCCTTGTATTGAAATCTGTGAGTACTTTGCAGCAGTGAAGTGATGTGAAAAGGTTATAGAGATGAAGGATCAGGCCCATTACTTCCCTTGATGCACAACTCTATTCAGCCAGGCATAAAGAGCAAATAAAACCAAGTGATTGAATTCACATATATTCAGTTGTTAAACCAAAGCAATGTTCAATCTAAATTATCTTCCAGCTGAAATCACTGGAATGGTTATTAATGGTAATAGTTTTAGAGTGAGGAGACAGTGAGTAAAGCATGCAAAGAAAGTTCAGGGGTAGCTACTGGCCCCAAAATGGCAAACATTGCACTAAAATGTCACTAATACTATTTATTATTTTTGACCTGACTTGAAGGTGGTGGTTTGGTATATTACATGTTCACTGTAAGTGCATCTAAATATATATGCATTACTTGAGAGGAAAAAAATCTGGTATTTTCCTTTCATACGATCTTCTGAATCTGCCCTGTAATTTTCTCGTTCCCCCTGCTTCCAGAAATGGGTTGTTTTAGCTCTTAGCTACCATGGAGCTGGCTATTGAAAATGAAGAAAAAAAGCAAATCACATGCTAGCAAAGAGAGCCAGTTTTTGATTTGTTCTATAGTTTGTGTCAGTGTGAAATCCGTAACACAAAGTAAGAGGATCGAGATTTCTGTGAGAAGGGTCACACTGCTGCTTCCAGTCTCCTACCCTGCAGACCTTCTCAGCACCTTCATTGTCAATGCCCATGTGAGCGTCTGCCAGCAGCACAATTAATGTAGCCAGGCTGCACCTCTTCCTGGGCAGGGAGTGTGTGTGGAATGAAGAAATTATTCTGTCAACTCAGTCTTGGCTACCATCTTTCCCATGGGCTTGTCTGCCTCTTCTCCATCACAACTTAAATGTGCACCTGCCATGTGACAGGGAGCCAGGGACAGGGTCCTGTTGCTATCAAAACACTACACTCAGCTCACAGCTCGCTCACATTCAGGCAAAGGGTGTCCCCAAGAGCTCAGTGAATCATCCAGGTGAGATCAATACAGCCCAGAGACTCAGAATTAGGATTGTTGTGAAGGCATGGCTGGATATGATAGCAAATAATGCAGTCCAGATATGAATCTGTATTAATTGCTGATCAAAGCTGTGTGAGAGCTTTTCTGACAAAAGAGATGTCTTTATAATTACACTCCCCACCACACATTTAACTCTTCAACAGGAACAAAATATAGAGCCTTTTCTGGCAAAGAGTCAGAGCAGGTAGGTCAATGCCACACCCAATCTTTTGGTAGAATATCTGTGCTGCAGCATCACAGCACTCCCTGCAGTGAGTCTTTCTTCCCTCTGCAACTCCTTCACTGAGGCATGATTGCAATATCAGATCCTCAGCATCAATATCAGAAGTTCTGGATTCTCTAGTAATTTAAAGCTCTGAGAAGCTAGAGGATCCCGGCATCTTGTAACCCCTCAAAGGGAGTGATCATTATGATCACAGGGCTAAACTTTTCATGTATTGCTAAACCTGTATTCAAACAAAGGACCACACTCTGTGAAAGAACATTCTTAGGAAATTTCACAGGTTTCATTCAAGGGCCCTGGAGCTCCTGCTACTGTTAATTTTGCACTTGTTTGCTCTGTAAAGATTGAAAATCTTTCAATTCCCAGAAAAAGAACTGCTTAGATGAAGTTTGTTATCCCTCACCTCTGCTTTCTCAAGTGATATTACCAGAAATAAATGGGACAGAGGAAATACTTAGTTATTGCTTTATTGGGTAACACCTTTTCAAATTTGGACTTTTTCTTGTTATATTTTAGTGAGTCCAAATCAGTATTGAAAACTCTGTCTGGGAAACTCCCAGTGAGATCAAAGGATTTTTTTTCCAAAAATTTTATTGGTAGAATGTCAGAAACTTTGAAAAGCCCAAAAGTTAGTCCACTTATAGCACCTTGAGTATCTTAAAACAGAAACTTTGCCTTCCCATGCTGCTGCTGCTTAAAGACTGGAACTCTCTTTCATTTCACCTCTTCACTGTATATGGCAAAAATAGAGTTGTTTGAAGCCAGTGACGTATGGAAGCAATTCATTTCCCAGCAACAGATGCCACCATAACCAGCACAAACAACCAACTCAGCAGGGTCATGCAAGAGGGTAGAATGCTGAAGAATAATTTTTCAAGCCCTATTTAAAAAAAACACAGCACATTATTTATAGTGCATTGTTTTTCGGTACACACCTGCAATGTTTTGCTGGCTATTGCACTGGATACCTCATTGAAGGGAAGTTAGTTTATCACTTGCAGTTTTTCCTGACATTCCTGTCTACCTGAATGCTTTTGATACACTGCAGTTTTGCCCTCACCACTAGGCTTCCCAGCCCAATACAACTGTTGTATGACATGTTCCTGTGGCTTTATATCTTCTGTAAACTTCATGGGCTAAGATTAATATGTAATATAAAATGGGAACAATAAGAAGCTTTGCTGTTTTTTAACTTGATATTGATTCATAACTTCCTTTTTCTCTTTGAAAGATTTATCAAAAGCATCAAGGAGCAACATTTTACATCCTAAGTGTGTGTCCCACTCCTTCGAATTGAATTATGAAGTAGGCACTGGAAAGCTCCTTCCAGTTGTTTGGGAGAATGGGGCCCTTAGAAAATGGGACACTATCTACTTTGAGTCTGCTTTGACAGGATGGCAGGATGTGTGATCCTTTCAGTCAGAGGGATCCATGCTACTTGGATTTCTGAATAGAAAGCACAACTTCCTGGCCAACTTCATTTATGCTGATACTTCAAGATGGCTTTGTGTCAGCAAATATTTACAGGGAAAACTGTGAACAAAGATGAGGGTAACCAGTGCAGTTCTGTAAGTGCCATAATTTTTGCCAGAAACTGTTTCTGTCACAGCTGTGACACAGGGACGCCTCGTAAGTCTTTTCCCATTCAGGGAGGATTAAGGCTGTGCTGCTGAAATAGAAGCTGTACAATCGGAGAGGGACCCAACTGCAGGAGAAATTCAGTGAACTGACTGAGACTGCCTAACTCTTGACTGAAAAGAATCATCGATGTTTCCCATGTCCTGGTCACTTCTGTTTCATGTTGAACTATGAATTAGCAAAGTCATGTAACAGCTGGGAAGTGGTTTTCCCAGAGTGTTTGGGTACTTCTTGTACAGGTTATTGGTTGTGAAGGGATTGACACAAAGCAAGCAAGCTTTGATGCATGGCAGCTCAGTGCAGTCTTAGACAGCACTGTCTGAACAGAAGTGCCAAAGATGATCTAAACAACGGGAGGAAGAAAAGGGCTAGTGCTGTCAGACACATACAACTGCTGAGGAGAAAAGCTATCCTGTAATACCAAGTTCAATAAGTTCACTTTGTGTGTCAAAACATATTGCAGAAAAAACTATCCACAGAATGTGGCAGCAAAAGGGAATGAATGTAATCACAAAATAGTCAATAAAATAAAGTGAAAATATAAAATAAATGTTAGGTGGATATAAATGCAGAAATAGTGCATTCGTTAGTGCCAGTAAACAACAACAAAATAGTGCATTTGTTAGTGCCAGTACTCACTATCTTTCACAGGTAAATCATGGAAAAATGTTTTGCATTCTCCTGAAAAACTCATGATGACTTTAAATGAGAAGGACACAGAAAACAGTTTTATATTAAGGTTTATGCTTTGATTGCAGAATAATCTGGAATGGCTTGTGTTTCATGAGCTGTACCTTGAAAAGGTATGATAAAGTCTTATTAGTCACAAAAAATGGCAAAACAGAACAATAAAAATAACAGAAGTTATAGTTGGGAAAGATTTGGAAAAGGACATTATGCTTCTTGTTGGAGCTGAGCAAATTTCCCAAGTTCAGAGAATCTCAAGAAAAAGTATCTTTTTGTTTTGTGAAAAAAAGAAAAAAATTATTTGAGTGTTTCATTTATACAACCATTTTTAACTGTATCTTATTTAAGATACATTCACTTCCTTAGATGTAAAAGACAGACTTTTAAAATTGGAGAAAGGATGTATTACTGGGACACTGTGTTACTGGATTATATAAAGTGTCCCCAGGGAATTGAAGTAATATATGAAGGGAAGTTTAGGCTCAAACCAGATAAGTTACTTCTATCAACCTGTTCCAGCAACTATTTACAGAATTCACACCTGACTAGGGAGGGTATAATGCTAGGGCTGCATTGCTGACCACATGATGGAGATGGTGACATAAAGGCAACAGAGTAAGGGAAATTACATTGGCTGTGCATAGTTTACACAATACTGCAAAAGTTCATATGCTCCAACACATAAGGCCTTAAATCAGAAAGTGACAAAAGACATGAAGCTTTTACATACCATAAATGATGCTGCTTGTAGCCAGTAATCAGACAACCCACAAGAAGAGAAGCTGATTTAGTTCTGGAGTAGGTACATAGGACCCAAGTCAAGAAGTAGTTATCAGAGAACCACTTCTGGACTGAAAGTCAACATGTTGTTGAGAAGGAAAAGGATAAAAAAAAAATCCACTGCAGTAATATTTAAGTTTGAGAGAGCGAGGAGCGAACAGATTAAAATGAGGAAGTTAGCTAAAAGAAAAATGAAAAGAACATCTAAAAAAAATATAATGCAAACAGCACGGAGGCAAGCTGGAGACAAAGTGTATGAGAGACTCAGAATAATCATATATAACTCATATAATTTTTTTTTAAATTATAAAAATCAACTCTCTTTTAAGCAAAAAAACCCAAACCCCAAATTCAAAACAGCAGAATGTAGATGATTTTGGAAAGACACCCTTCAAAAGTGTAAGTCTTCTCAATGAAGAAAGATAGGGGGGGAAAAAAGCATAAAATCTGTCAATTTAAATATAAACCACAGTATTTTGAGAATCAACTTTCTACAGACACAAAGTTAATAATTCTTTTTTGTTAAAATAACCACAGTAGAAGCAAGAGGCCTCCCAGAGAGATGACTGGGAAGACAAGCAATCAAGGTATTATTAATATTATGGTTAATTAATAATTTAATATTGAATGAAATGGTTTAATTAATATTGGATTTAATAATTTAATTGAATTTTAATTGATATTGAATTTAATTAATTGTTTTCACCGATGTTTGCAAGAAAGAAGGTTAGAGAGATTCTCACAATCTGAGGAACCTTCTCAATGTTTGTCATCATCTGAAGTAAATGATATCTAACAACAAGAATTGCCATAAGGAGATGCACACCTAAGAAGTATTTTAAAGGAACTTAAGCATGATGTTTCTGAACTAACTCCTGTAGCATATAACCTGTTGCTTTTGCCAGCCTTGGTGCCAGAAGAAATGTTTTAACTGTGGTACCATCTTAAAAAAGGACTCAAGGACTGATCCTTATAGTAACAAAATATAAAGCAAACACATTTTTATGCTATTGTAAAAGAGCCATGTTGTTATCATGTCTAGAGTATTGTGTAGTTTTAGCCTAACCGAATAAAAAAAATAACACCATGGACCCAGAAGAGACCAAGAAAGCACAGATGACCAGAGATGTGGCACAGTTATATGGTAAGATGAAACAGATCAGGATTTGTCATTTAGAAAACTGGAGTGGATAATGTCAAGTCTATGTCATGATACATGATATAACAGAGCTAAATAGGGGTGTGTTATTCTGTGTTCCTTCCTATCTAAGGAGGTACAGGCTTAACCATTTAAAAACATTTAAAACAAACAACATACCTTTAACTCATTGTCTCATTAAAATGTGAAATGTATTGCCATAATATATCACTGAGATCAAGATTATATCAACTGGGTCTCTCCTGCTGCTCGGCAGCGAGCAAGCACTGCGAGTATGATGGAGGGTCCAGCTCAAAAAGCCAGGTTATTGCTGGTGACTGAGAAGGCAAAGAATAAATCCTTCCTGCTTCTTCCTGTTTGCCATAAATTCCTGCTGATGATCATTGCTGAAGTCAGGATTTGAGGGGACGTGGAGTGTTTGTCAGCTCCAACAAGGTTACGTTTTCATGATGCTATCATCATAATAGTAATAATAATAAACCTCAGAAATGACTGCCTGTTATTTGTGAAACATTTTGATTTTTGACATAACTGTGTATCTGATGAAATTCACTGATGTGCTTTTAACATAAAATTGTTTTAACAAGCTTCAGACATCCTTTAGGTAGGCACTAATTCCACTGTTCTGTCTGGTGTGTGCTCAACTGCCTGGAAAGCAGGTAACTGACACAGCAAGCTGCATTTAGCAAGATCTGTGTTTTCATGTTCAGATGTATCTTGTCACTAGGTTAGATGATTGCTGGGGTAGCAACTGCATTTTTTAATGTATACATATATTTATAAAATATGTCCTGTGTGTGTATACGTATGTATGTGTGTATATGTAAAAATACATAGATAAAATCAACCTGGTAAATCTCACAATTTTTCCCAAACAAAGCTTTAAACTATTAATTCTTTGAGCCACACTCACTTTTTATATGTGAAAAAAGTGAATACTCTTACAAAATGTTTCTCCCCGGCTTCTTGGAAGTTCTTTTTTTTTTTCTGCTCAGTAAGAATTTTATCATAATTTCATGCCCCCACACTTCATGGTTTGTTACTTGGTCTATTACTCTCACATTTTACTTGATAAGGTCCTGCTTCCTATGATCTTCATTTCTGAGTTTTGATTCTTCACAGCTGCTGCTTTGAAGTCTTAGATAACATTCTGAGCATTGCACACTGTTCCTGGTTTTAAACTTTTCATTCAACTGCAGTTCATAGCCCTGTTTCTCCCAAATAACTTTTCAATAAATGTTACATTCTAATAATCTAAAATGAATGTTTTGCTTTTAATCAGGGTAAAACTGTGTGCTCCTTTCTTAAAAATAGCTAGTAACTTCTGTCAAAAGGTTTATTCTCATTTTCAATCCTTTCTTCAAAGGAATTTAAGTCTGTTACTCAGTTCAGGAGGATTCTGAGTCACTGTGTATTTCATATGCGCAGGAAAGTGAGAACTGATGCTCATACTTGTCTTCGTGCCCTCTCTTTCACCACCATATTCTTTTTGACCCGATCCTGTCGAGGAGCTGGAAATGCAGCTGTCAGTAACTTACTCCTCTGGATAATATGAAAGTGTGCTGGAATAGTGAGTGTGTGTGTTGTTGAATGGCTATTAGCTGGAACCAAGCAGATATAAAACCTCAGGTTTAGCCCGTGCTTTCCCTCTTGATCTACAAGATCTACAAGAGTGCAGATGAATCTGGACTGCAGGTCACCATCAGGTAAATGTTTCCCAATCTGTAGATCTTTAGGTATTAATTTGAAAAAATTGGTCTGTGGTTTTTTTTTTTCACTTTCTTGAATGGATGAAAAATGAGCAAGGACCTCATCTCACATGTTGAGCTGAGGGTGTTTCCAATCTTAAGGCAATAAGGATGTATGAATGGAGAGCTGAGGTCACCGTGGCTGGAGCAGTACTGCAGATATTCGCACTGTTTTCTCTCCTCTGTGTGTTTTTTATGTGAAGTCCTAATTTCTTCATTCCTTAGACCTTTCTGTGCAGTGTCCACAGATATGTCTATGGATACAAACATGCAGTTCTCATGCAAGTTATTTACAACCATGTGAGAGCACAGATGATGTATACTTAGCATTAACACTTGCAAATTGACACCTTGTTCAATTATACACACTGAGCCATAAAGAAATGACAAACTTTTGCCAGCATTAATCTTTCTTCAGAGTCATGATATGGGGCAGAATTATAATAATGAAATATCCTTATTATACAAAACTACTTACAGATATTAGCAGTGCCCTTAGGTATAGGCAGATAAGAACCAGGGCTCCATGGTCGGCCCTGGTAATTCTTCTTGCATTTTCCACAGTCTGGGCCAGTTGTGTTATGCTCACATTCACAAAGTAGTCTTTTGTTTTCTTCTTTACAGCCAGTAGCATGAAGGTTGCACTTACACCTATTTTTAGAAGGCAAAAATAAAACAAAGTGGGATATTATTTAAGGGTGAGGTGGGTTTGAGTTCAGATCCTCTTAGAAATGCATGTCCTACAGCAACCACTTGATTTCTGTGTTGTGGCTGTAGTATTGTTCTGCCATGCTTTGTAAATAGCAAGTTGCAGTATATTCAGCTTGCACAGGTCTAAAAGTAGAAATTTCACCACGACTCCAAGATGCTGAATCCTTTCTTGTTTTCAGTAATTCAGCTCCACTGAGAGCAACTAAATTATTCATAATTTTTACTACAGACTGGTCTATAATCTTGTAGGAATTCAAGAGTTACTCACTATTCCCCGGAACAAAACAAGTGCTCTGCTTATGTTCTTAGAAAATCTGGCCCAAATTAAGATCCGAATTAGGCCCTGAGAAAACAGACTTCAGTTAAATATCCTCTGCAATGCCACGCTTTGGTAGAAGGGAAGCTCACTATAATGATGTCTTGCCATTCTAGTTCAGAAACTAGTGTCTTGCTATTCTTGTTCGGCAAGTGCTATTCTTGTTCGGCAAGTACCATCTTGCTCAGAAAGGAAAAATAAATTTCCTGCTGTAATTTGATATAGCTGTAGTCGCTGAAGGTCAGAGGAAATATTTTGGTAGGCACACTTAGTTTTACTTGGGAAAGAACACCTAATTGAACCTTGTGACAAAATCATTAGATAAACTGGATTCTGCATCTGGTCTTCGAACAATTGTATTTTCTTTAAATTCCCCTCTTTCCCTGAAACTGGGACACTTACAGAATGGGAAGTTAGCTTCATAAACAGTAAGGCATTGTCACCTCTTTCCATCCCTTTCCAACAGATGTCAAAGTCAGTTCAAATCTGTTTCTTTTGGGGGCTGGAGAGAAAACTAGTATTTAACGACCTTTCCCGTTTGTTTTCCTCATGATTGTACATCTAGCAATTTAAAGGATTCTCATGTGGGCATTTGTCACCCTTCCATACAGTGACCAATAATTAGAGCAAAACAACACATGGAATGGCCAAGTGCAAATTAACAGCTGTCAAGCTGACTTCCATTTGGAAGGAATATGACCTGAAGCAATTGGCCACATACGTATATATCCCCAGGGTAAAACAAGCTTGCAGTTGTCATAAGTGGCTGCTGGAGAGAATCCCTAAGAATATGTAATACAGTAGATGGTGGATCATTCTCCTCAATGCTAGAAATGAGACGGATGAAACTGCTGTTATTTGAGCAATGCTCATTCTAAAGAAAAACATGTTCAGCACCTTTAAATTTGAAATTGCCAAAATGTATTGAATATGCTAGACAACAGAAAGAGTGAGTCATTTTTATACAATGTCCAAAATATTGGTGCTTGAAGACTAAATCAGTTGTGAATTTTCAATGACTGGCCACTGCAGAATGAAAGATGCCTGTCTGGGTGTCAGTGGATGAGATATGCCTATGCACATAGAGATTGAAGATTTTGGTAAATGGAACTGCTATTAAGAAAAGCAATGGGTGATTTTACTGTCCACACAAATATGAAAATGGAAGACTCCAAACAGGAGAGATATATAACAGTAACAAGACCAAAAAATAGGGTCAGAGGAGAAAAGCAGGAGAGACTGTGGAGTCACTAGAACAAATGAGAGAAAGGAAGAGACTGGATTTCTTTCAGTAGGAGATTTCTGTCTTATTGTAGGGACTCATCAGTGTCAGAGGCAGCAAACTGATCTAGGCAAGAAGAAAAAAAAATGGCTGATTCTGAGGAAAAGCTGTAGTTCCTAGAGCTCTGAAAGGGTGCTGCAGACTGGTAGGGGAACAGAGGTGGGGAAAAATAAATGTATGTCCATCTGCTAATGGATGTAAATGTGCACAGCGCTTTTAATAAGCACAAAAATAAAGAATGGTTGTGTCAGAAAACCTTGTGCAAAATCTCTTTGCACTTCTTAGATGCTGTGCTTGTCTTGTTCTGGAGAGACAGACTGATCCTTCCTTGGTTTTGCTTGTAGACAGTGCTGACACTGAAAGAGAACAAAAAGCATCTATAGAAAGCAATGTGGAAGGTACCACGACTCAAGAAAACTAAGCCAGTATCAAATTCTGTGGTGTATGTGGAGCCTTTTTTTAGGAAGGCTGCACTAGGAACTGGGCAATCTGTCCCAGGGACCTCATCAGAGTGTACATATGCACAGTCTTAGAGACTTTTGCAAAGAGAAATGTCTGTTGTGCTTGAGGGGCTGACTTCTCTGGATGACTGAAAGAGGTAAATGTGCGTAGCAGGGCTAAGAGATAACTAGAGTATAAAAAAAAGTTAATTCTATCTGTAGGATAAGCAGTAAGAAAAATAGAAATATTTTTACAGAAAGAAGACTATTTAGGTAAAAGTACCATCCAGATGGACCATGAGAGAACCACTCTAGCGATGAGAGACACTGGATTGTGAGTGGTGTGAAAACAAAGCAGCAGAGTCTGGGCCTTTGGCATTTCAGCTGTCAATCAGCTGAGCACCACTGATCTGGTAGCTGACTTGGACTCCAAGCAGATCACTGTCAGGATGAGGACATCAGCTTCCTATGGAAGACTGCTCAATTTCAGCTCTTTTTTAAGGAAGGTTACCTTTCTTTTGTACTCCAGAGGTAAGGAAATATTTTGTTACCTTATAGAATATCCACGATGATAAATTATTACTGAAAATCCTAGGTACCATTAAACACTTGCTTTGAAGGCAGTTCCTAGCTGCTATTGCTTTAAATCTGAGATAGGAACAAAAAGTTCATGAGATTTACAAACAAAACACATTCAACACAAAATTTCATATAGCTTTTGTTGATCCTCCCATTAGCAGAATGTCGCTTTGGCTGCATGTATAAGAATGGAGGAGTTCTGAAACCCTAAAGAACTGATTTGACATCCTGTGTATTGAGTTCCAGATGACAATATTTTTTGTGCCTATACAGTTCTTGAAACCCAAAGAAAAAAGCCAAAGTCCTGTGTGAGGTATTACGTACACATGCCCAGAAATGCAATTACTGCGTAGCAGTGGGTGGGTAGCAGCTGCTTGGCACACCAAGTAGGTCTGCCTGTGCATGAAGAAGGGACGACAGAGGGAGCTGTAATAAGTACAGCAGGTTTGAGAATACAGGTTAAGGTCTGGCAACGTGGGAGGACGTATGCTACAGCCTGTGCACTGCACTGGCAAACAGCCTAAGGGCAAAATCTCATGTAAGGACACAGCAAATGTTAAGGGCAAAGTGCAGTTTTGAGATACAGTACATGCTCACTGTAAATGGCACTGCTGAGGTCTAATGCTTGTATGACTTTACAAAGAATGTCTGAAGTCCATGATTATAAATATCAACAACTCCATGGACAATTAGGTCACATATGGGGAGATGCAGGCCTTGAAATAGCTTTCTACCTGAAGGGAAAAGTTATCTGCCTATTATGTCTGGTGACAGCTTTTCCAGACTTTTTTTTTTATTGCTCCTGGTGGGGGGCAGCTCTGCCAGTGTTGAGCTTGTGCAAGCGAATGCCTCTGCTCCACAATACTTGCCTGCATTTGGAAACTTCCACCCTGATGTTGCCACAGCACGGCTGATATCCATCTTTCCAGTTCAACCCGTGAGGACTCTCCCTGCTAAGCAGCCTGGTTACAGCACACGCAAGAACACATTTCCCTCAACGTGCAAATTCAATTTGGAATTGCTGGAGATTGATATTGCTGTCCAACGCTATAAACTCTAATTGTGTGGGAGAACAAATTTGTTTTTCTGACCACTCATCTCTGACAGACTCATTATTTTGTCATAAAGCAATTGAAATGATATTTTTGGCAGTTACATAAGGCGCAGGAAGCACTCTGGCGTGCTGAAGGAGCAGTGCTGTTGTAGTGGGAGCCCTGGGTGCGCTGTGTTCCTCACAGACTCTATTTACATACAGACAACTGACATTAAAATGCTGTAAATATCACCAAGGTAATTGCTAATAGCGTGCTGACGCTCTCGCACGGGAGTGCCAACCAACAGACTGGGGGGCACGTGAGGGGATCGTTGTTGTTGAAGAGATCATTCATGAGAAAGAAAGACAAGAGAAGCTCTTTGATACATTTTTAACGACTAGCCATATGTTCCTCACTTAGAAACATCTTTGAATTGTTTTAGGTCATTGCCAAAGTTTAGAAAATCAACTTAAAACCAACTTGGAAGACTTCTGCCCAGACCCTTTGCTTTTACATGCCACGAGTCGGCTCTCTGCTCCCAGGTAAACAAAGCCTGAACTTGCAGAGGAGTTGGTATGTTTGCTCTTCATGTTCCTGCTCACATATTGTAAAATACCATCCCCGCACAGTTTTAATTAATAACCACCACAATTAGGCATTTAAAAACACTCTTAGGAATGTTAGGAGCCTTAGTCAGCTCCTCGGTGCTAGCAACTACTTCCAGCACCTTGTTACAGTTGTCCTAAAGGACTTGGCCATGCTTTTCATGACATCAAATGTGTTAAGGCTGTCACCTACATTATGCCTCTCAAGCTTACTAATGACCTTAAGCCAGCTTCACCAGTGAGATTTAGTCTTCTAATATAATCTAGACAAAGATGAAAATTCCACATTACAAACACATTTGAAGTGATACCTCAGCCAGGAGGGAGGAAGAGATGTAGGTTGAGAAAGTGAAAGTCAAAATATAAGCACTTTTACAATATACCATGAAATCTTTTGGGTAAAACCAGCTTTGCTGGTCCATTATTTTTCAGATTTTAAATTTTTGACTCTTTATGAGGCAAATTCAGCATAACTTGAGAAACTGTATGTACAGGTAAATTACAAAACTTTTGCACCGTTGAGTGTACAACGTAAACAACATGAAAATACTTAGATAAGTCTGATTTTCCCTTAATTTTCTCTAACAAGTGGAACATGTTTTCACTGAGGCTCACATTTGCTGAATATTGTTATTCATTATATTGTAAGATTTTTTTCCATGTCATGTCAAAAAAACCCACAAAGTATGCTGGTCCTTATCCTAATTTCCAAAGCTTAATAGATTTTGTGAGGATGAAAACAAGTATAAAGGATACTGTCGTGAAGAAATAAAATGACTGATGGCCAATTTATTTCTGTGAGGATGCAACAGACAGTGAGAACACGCTTACATAAAAGTGATAACAAGACAATTACTGCAATCTCTGCTACCAGTGCTCACTGTAGGGACTACCCATCTGAAGAAGTTCTGAGCTAAAGGGTAAAAAAAAACCTAAGGATGGTTGACAATCAGAAAATGGCATGGGTTGCTGGCTGCAAGTAGGTCTGCTGAACAAATGTTCACGTGAAGCAGAAAAGTAAATTCTAGTTTCTATTCTCTTTTTTTTTTGAGTCATATGAATATGTCAGGTCCACGTTGCTGTAAGGAATCAAAGTCCAAAGAAGGCACTACATATTTTTCTGGAATTTAGAAACAAGATCCCTATGGTCTGCTGGTAAAATGTAGACACTGTAGTGAGAGTAATGAAATGTGAGTCCTCTTTTTCACTTGTTTATTTCTGGAAATGCCTTCTGCTGGTCACCAGTCTTTTTCCCTGTCCTTTTCCCTGAATTTATCTAATACATCATAATCTCCCACTGAAACAAAATTCCTTTGTGGAACAGGGCTAAATCAATAATAAAGGATAAACAAATTCAGTAATAACAAATATAACTTTGTATAGGTAGATATATTATTCTTTCATTTGCAAAGCAAGGACTAATGTTGGATCAGGTTTTTAAGCTTCTTAAATCTGTAAGTAGCTTTGTGGCTAGAAAAGAAGTTTAACCTGCGCTCAGTAATCCTGCTGCACCTTAGTACCTTAGAATCCAGAGATTTACAGAAGCCTCTTCAACTTTATTCTTCACTGTTTCGTTTTCACTGCTAAATTCGGGAGGAAATTGAATTAGACTCCCACAGGCAGTATGGAAAATTGGGGAAAATAGCTTCTTATTCTCCCTCAGCTGAATATAATATATCTAGTGGGGAACAGCAAAGCCTAGGCACAGAGCATGTTTGCTTTGCTTTCTCAGTGGCCTACTTCCAAGCAGTTCGGAGAGCTTGAAATTAAAAAAAAAAAAAAGACAACAACAAAATCCAAAAGGGCAGCATAATTCCCTTTCCCGCAGTCCCAAGGCTCACAGAAAGCATTCAGGGCATAGTATTGCCCAC
Source organism: Neopelma chrysocephalum (assembly GCF_003984885.1). Taxonomy (NCBI): domain Eukaryota; kingdom Metazoa; phylum Chordata; class Aves; order Passeriformes; family Pipridae; genus Neopelma; species Neopelma chrysocephalum. Next base: position 1,854,055 of record NW_020925863.1, read on the forward strand.
TGTTTGCACTAAGCCAGCCCAACTTTAAGAGAATGCAAGTGCTAAATTTAATATAAGATTTATTGTGTTCATAAGCTAGTAAACATTTCTATATACTGTCAAGTAAATCCTGGCCAATGCAAGTAAGAACTATCAGATCACTGCTGACCAATTTATATCTCAACCTGTATTTGATTAGTACATTGTCTGATAGATGCACACCATCTTCCTTCTGAAGGGAAACATTAGTGGGGCAGGTTCTTCTGGCTTTGCTGCTCCTTTTCCCCTGCCACTTTCAGACAGAAGGCCACAAGCTACCATACCTTGCCAAATAAACTGTAAATGTTTCTGATATGCAGTAGTTTACCAGATGACATCCTTCCAGACAAACAGAGGCAACTGAAAATGTTTACAGGCTACATCAACAGCACTCATCACAAACACAGAAAGGAGGAGGCAGACTGAGCAAACTCCTCAGTATTTAAGCATATGAAACTGTTCTGATTTTGGGGCTAGATAAAAAATGTTACAGATCAACAGATATGAAAATATTCACTTTCTTCAGTCTCTTAGATCCAAAGTCTAAAAATAATCCACTGTTGCTTATGTCTAGTAGAACAGAACAGCTAATTCTGAGTTATTTAAGTTTACCATATAAAAAAATAGTCATCCTTAATATTAAATACTTAGATAAACCTAGCCAAGTGGAATGGGCACATGCTTTTTCTAACTTTGATTTCATATTCTCTAAGTGTTAAAGCAGAAATAAATGTCTGAACATATACCTGCTGTTAGCTGCTGAAAAGAACCAACTTCCATTCCCTTCCTAAACATTAATTTTTGCTTTTTTTTCTTCAGAGATATTAGTTTTCATTGAAATGTGTCAATAAAGAGAGTGGCTATAAAATCTGCAAGGGTTTGCCAGCAGCATGTTCTGCAAATAATTTCACTCGTGAACACAATTTGCCAGATTCTTAGCTGATGTAAATCCATCTGGCTCCTGTAGATTCAATGAATTTATGTTAGTTTGCACTGCCTGAAATGAGGCCTAATTTGTTTCCAGCTTTCATTCATATTATCCTAGGCTTGGTGGCTGTATTTTTAGATAATGGCAGATAATCTTTTCATAATTTTCACTGGCAGGTCCAAGATCTTGAATAAGCATGGGATGGAAACTGGGAGTCAGTGGAGCATAAGGAGCCCAGGTGTGATGTGCTTAGGGGTAGGACTGCTGAGAAGGTAGGATGCCAGTACTTTACATTGTTTCTATGCATCTATTTTTCTCTAATCTTTAACCTCAGAAATAGGAAGCTTTTCTTATCTACATGAAGGATGCTGAATGGGAACAATGGCAGTCATGTCTCTCTCAGAGTGGAAGCAAAATCTCTTGCTAAGATGAAGACCAATAACAACAGTTTCTTCCAGTGCTACCAACTGATCATTTAACACTAGTGGTTGTTTGGTAGATTCCCAGACTACCAAAGAAGAATTGAGAAAAAGCAGTGGATATAAACTCTAAGTACACCTGATGGACTTAGAGTTTACATCCACTGCTTTTTCTAAAAAATTAGGTTTTTTTTTTCCTTCTCTCTCACTTGAGATTTCCTTCTTTTTCACTGGAATCCCTTTAATCTCACCTACTAAGTTGCTGTATTTCACACTTCAATCAATGTCTTGATACATGGAAGGGATGAGATGGCAGAGGGGGAAGCACATGTCGCAGAGGTACTACACAGCTAAGGTGTTCTGAGTTGTCATGATGTATCTCCTGTTTTCATTGGTTTGCTCCAACTATCAAGAAAAGCTAGGAGACACTAAAAACCTGAATAACCTCACTTCCCATACTGCTATATATCTGAGAGACAAAGGCTACTGGGACAGGAATGCATCTCTCTCCTCACCAGCTGGAATAACAAAGTCTGCTTGGCAGTACCCTGCCATAATCCATCTGATAGTGCAAAGAAGTTAAGAAGCACAGCATCTGAGATTTGACAACTGCTCATTGCTATCAGGCTATTATGGAAGAAAAGTTTTTATTATTTTAAATTTTTTGCTGCTGTCCAATATCCTGCTTAGCCAACCTTAGTTTGCCATCCATTATTAGGCAGTAAGTCATTATCAACAAGTCAATAGACATGACCAGATACCCAAAACAGACCTTCTGTTTTAAATGCTATAATACCACCTGGCAGAATTTAACCACTTTATCACAGCAAGTGTAAAAGTCTGTACCACAACCTGGTAGATTTTTAAGAATGTGGCACACAAACCTCAGATGAATGGTGGATCAATATATCATTGCAAAATTATATAGCTTACAAATTTAAAAACAGAAATTAAGAAGTCTTTAGGAGTCACTGTTTGTTTTCTTTTCTCCCGATACAAATCTGAACATTAGATTGGAAATTCCCAGCATTTTGCTAATGTCCATCACCACTTTTAAGTTTATTGAGAAACCAATTTTCCTGGGTTTAATTCAATTAATAAATACCAGTCTTACATCTGCTCAGCAGCAATCCCAAGAAAGCTGCTCTAAGATGCTAGTGATTACACCAAACTTCCTGTCTTTATTTGTAAGTAGTATTTCACAGCATCAGCTGCCAGCTGGTATCCTGAATTCTTTTTCTCAGTACAACACTGAAAAGGAACAATTTGTTGTGTGGGAGGTCTAGAATTGTGATCATTAAATTACCATCCAAGCGGACATGTCTACAATAGCATTCAAAAATGTTGTTTAACTGTCTGGAGTGGGGGAAATTTTATTCTCTCACGCAGCAATACCCTAAAGTGAGCTGTTACAAATTTGTGTCCACAATTGATGTTGGATGGACCTGACTGAAGCAGAAATATCTTTACTTTAAGCTTAGAGAATGACTCAGGGCGTAGCACCTATTGTGTCACAGTAGGGAATAAAGTATTTTCATGAGACATTGGCAGGAGAGCAGTGTTTCTGCTACATGAGAAACAAGCAAGGTTAATTTTATACTGATTTTGGTAACTTTTTGAGGACTATAATAGAGAAAAGCAGCATAAAAATATCCATGGTGCGCGAAGAATTCAACACCAGGGAAACCGGTTCTGTGAAGCAGTACATCTGCTGCTCTTTTCAAAAGATTTTAAAGCATTTCTGTTTAAGAGACCTCCCATGGACTCATTTAAAAGCTCAAATGTGCCCCTAGTAGTCACTGCTGCAGAGATGGTATATATGGAATAGTGGCGTATGGACTGTAACTGGTTGCCTCCAAGGGAGAGACAATATGCCTTGTGCTACTCTGAGCAATACTCCTGAGAGGAGCAGTGGGTGTAAGCCCTGGCTCGGCAGAGACACCCTGCTGTCCTCCACGGGTGTCCCTTTGCGCTGCACAAGGACTGGCCCCCGCAGCAGCCGGTAGGGCGGGATCCTGCATGTGGGCAGGGAAGAGGTGCAGAATAGCCCACCCCACATACACTGACTTTTGGACACCAGGTATCACTTGACAAAGTGAGATCTCTCTGATAGCTTTAATGCAGTGAGTAGCAAGGTCCTGTTCCTACTGCAGTCAGTAACAGGAAAGGTTTTTCTCTGGGTGCTGGTTATCAGGATTCAGTGAGGAACCTTCTCCATTGCTCATTCTCTGATAGGATCTGCTGTGACCAGCTCTGCTTTTAACCCCTCTTGTTCTGTTTATGTCTGTAGGTGAGGGGATTTTACAAATCAAACAAAGCTCTGATGAGACTTCCACATCCTTTCCAAAAAAACACCAAGACCATGGAAAAATTGTTTCCAAGAAGAAGGTGGGTTGTAGTTGAGAGAAAAGCAAACATAAAGCAGAATAATTTACGGAGGTTGTTTAACCCTTTCAGAGCTGCTGGTTCAAGCCAACTCATGGCAGCTCCTGTGATCCCCCCCACTGGGCAGGCTCCTGCAGCGACAGGATTCATGCAGGACGTGCAATGAAATGGAGCTGGAGCAAGGGATAGGAGCCAGCAGGAAAGATTTGGGCAGTTGATCAGGAGGTTGCACTTCTGTTTAAAAACAGCCAGAAAGGAGTCAGACTTTTCTCCAAAGATAAAAGGTCTATTGAAAATATCCTTGGGTTTTTTGCTGCATATGTTGGCTGCCTTTTGCTTCAGGTGTACCACCAATACACACAACCAGCAATAAAGCACACGTAGAGAACAAAGGCTGAGTTCTCATTCCAGTAAGTTCTGTTAATAAATAGTTACATACAACCTAACAGTCCCTGAAAAGCTCAGGATTCAAGTGCTTTAAATAGACAAAATCAGATTGCTCTTCTTTTATCTGTCTTGTTCTATAGGAGATATGTTGGGGAAAGATAAAGAAATATTGATAAAAGCACTCTTTTATTTTCCATATCACCATGAGATGTTTAGGCACTGACTGGACATTTAGAAAAACCAGGGTAAGTGAGGGCATAAGCAGAAATGTAATTCAGATTGTCTTTTGAGACTCCTGAGAATCCAGATGTGAAAACTTTTCGCATATGATTTAGTGGCCTCTTCATGGATATTTTTACATGACAAATATGTAAAATATCATTAAATTATGAGGACACAGCCTAGCCAAAAACTAATGCTTGATTCTGATAAATAGCTTAATATTCGTCTTTTCAGACTTATGCCTTGCTCCTCATCTGCACAGAAGCTATTGCCCAAGATTCATCGTTGCAACTGCTCTGAAAGGCACCTTTTCACACAGGTAAACTGCGTCCTCCTGTTCCCTGCCAGTGGTTTGCTGTTCTGCTGGTTATAGCTGATATTACTCCTTGGTGTTCTGAATTTAAGGCCTTGGAATCGCGTCTCTCCCTCTGCAGCGCTGCCATCGTTGCCAGGAAGCGAGGAGCGCAGGGCAGCTGCTGCGTGCGGAGCGCCGGCCCCGTCCCACTGCGCTCTGCCGGGTCCTGCCGCTGCCTCCGCGGGATGCTGCTCACACAGGCGAAGGAGAAGAACGTGCTTACTTGCGAGGGCAGGTTAATTGATCTCTTTTTGAAAAATCATGTTGCTGAACTTGAACTTTAAGGATAATTAAAAGGCATAGAGCAGCTCTGTTCTTTTCTGGAGCGTGTTCCGAGGTATTCATGATTAAACTATAAAAGCCGAGGGTGCATAATGAACTGTTCAGAGCAACTAATGCTGACTAAATATTTCAAAAGTGGTTTTGTTCTGGTGTTTTCTTGTGTTTCATTAGGGTTGATTTTCAAAAAGCTTAAGCCTCACGGGTCCATCTAAAATAATTGGGAATTGGTAGTTGCTTATTACCAAAGCAGACACTCCCAATCCACTTTAAAATACATACAGCTTTTATTGTCCCTTTTTTATTTCCTTTTCTTTTCTTTTAGTTTTTTGTCTCAATTGGAGGTCATTACTTAAAAGAGAAAAGTTAAAAAACCAAACAACATTTCTAATTGTTTATCATGCTAGCCTCAATTTTTTAACTTTCAGAATCCATACAGTATAAACTCCTTGTCACAGAATAATTCCCTCTGGAATTATTATGATAAGAATTATTTGCCAGTAGTGCCATGTAAATAATTGATTTTTCAGTTCACTGACTGAACTGAAAAAAAATGGGGGAAAAAAAATAATTTGTGTCAAATGAAATGTGTAGTTTTATTTACAGATTTTAAATCCCATTTTAGAAATTATTTTTGAAAAAATTTTTTAAACAACAATATTTCCAAAGGAAAAATTCTGCCTTTTTTTGAGTTTTCAAAAAAATTAGTCAAAGCTGCTTATTAATGTGAGTTGAATTCTGATACTTTTAGCCATCCCAGACAGAATTTTCTTCTGTGAATAATTCATCCTTCAAAAATACTAATCCTTTCTCCTGCTGAAGAAAACTAGATGACAAGCGAGCTGTTGAAGTATGCCAAAAGCACTTAGCATCCTATAGCTAACAGATACTGAAAAAGAGCTGTTGGGTCACTTTACCTCTAGCCCTGTTGGTATAACAACCGGCACAATGAAATTATTTGTTAGGAGTAATTTTAAACACTTCAGGAAATGAAGTTCTAACTGTATCTTTTCTTTTTAATTTGGGAAAACAATTCTTCTTTCATCTAATATATTTCAGTTGCTGACTTTGTGTAGAGAAAGATTACTTTCTTTTTCAAAAATACCATATGACTACTGTTTAATTATAGACACTACTTATTGTTATCTTGAAGCCATTAAACTGGTTAGATCTGCAAATGTTTTATTATTTCATATTAAAGCCAGTGGAATTAAACAAGATGGGAAAATTTTAAAGGCATTTTAGTATTAGAATACTTGAGATAATCACAGAAGCACAGAATATTCTGAGTTGGAAAGGACCCACAAGGACCATAGATGGTCTGTGGGTATGACTCCTAATGGATGACTTGGTCTACTTGGATCTGAGTGGTCAGAGCTAGGCAGTCCTATTCATTTATTAGAAGCAGCTGGAAAGGAGCTCTTGAACCTCAAATGGTGAAAGGGAGAGGAGACCTGGCTTCTGGCATTGGCCTGGGAGCAGCAAGCAGGTGACACGTATGGACGTGTGTACCGGCCTGCCCATCGTGGTACCACCAACACTGGTTTTCCCCCAGGACCAAAATAGGTCTGCCACTAGGGTTAATACTTGCCCTGGCCCCAAACTCATGTGCCATGGGACAAGAGGCTTTGTGTATGTCTTTGTGAAATGGGGTTGATGACACTGCTTTGATAAGTTTAGGTGGCAAAGGGCTAGTAGTTTTAAAGCAAAGTCTTAAAATTCTGACCTAATGTCAAGTGAGAATAAAGTAATGATTGCTTTTGGCCTTCAAGTGCACTGAAACATTTATTATTCATGTTTGTTTTTAACAAATACTGGGTAAATCAAAGAATGTTCACACAGAAGCTGCACTGTCCACTGAGAAGCTGGGAACATGTTTTTGTTGTCTACAAAACCAGACATGCTGGGAGGTCGAATTTGATCCAGTGACCACAATATTCCATGTACCAGAAGAACTGAACAACTTCATTTATATTTTAAATGTTTCAAATCAATACTTCCCTTCATATTGTGTGACCCCCGCCAGGAAACTCTTATAACTGAAAATTTAAGGAATAGATTGCAAGTTATGAATAATGTAAGGCTGTCATAGGGGAAAGCAAATTGTGAAATACTGCTGACAGAAACAATCAGTACATGTTTATACTGAAGAACAAACTTTAGCAATTCTGTCTTGCATAACGCAGTTTTTAAAATCCCATACAAACTTTTCAGTTTTCCCTGAAATGTCAAGCAGGCTTCCTCAGCATCAAACTCCACTGGAAAATATACAGGCTGTTTGTGTTCTCAAAGAATGAGCTAATCTGGAAGTAAAATGCTTGCATATATATATATATATATATATATAAAATAAATAGCTCTATGAAAAATAATGGAGAACTAACAGATGCAGGTAAAGAAATAGCCTAGATTTGACAAAAAAGTCATTAATACAGGGATGTCTAGCAGCATCTATTTCTCAAGCAGCAGGCTATTACAAGGAACATATCTAGCAAGATGGGACAGGATCTGATTTGAGGCATAGACAGTCAGATGGTGAACAAGAGCTTCCTTGCATTAAAGCATTCTTCAGGGCATAAGGAGAGTGCTGTTCAAAATGAATTGGGTTTTGTTTGCACACTGACAGAGAGTTGCCATCAACTGAAAATAAGAAGAGGTATTTGTCCTGAAGACCTGATGAGCAGGAAGAGACAAGGTGCCCTGCGAGTGCCCTTATAAGAATGCTTGTATGACACAGAGCTTTATCTTTAATGAACTTGGGCATAATTATGAGAAACCTGAATTATGCAAATAAAAAATCAAGAAGAAAAACATAATGACCACTTTATAAGAAAATATTTTGGAAGTAATAACTCTGGGGATGAAGGAGTTGGTGTCTGATGTGTTTTATAGCTGTGTTCTCTCTCTCGGACAGAGTTGTAGAGAAGAAAGATGGAGACAGCTCCACTGGGATTTAGGATGGTGCCCACAGCACTCATCACCTCCTGTCCCCACCATTACTGTTCATTGTTGTTCCTCATTTATTCTCATGCCTGCTCAGCATTTCCTTTTGTTGACCTACACAAGCCAGGAGGGGGGAGCATTACACAGGACACAGAATTGCCCCCAGATCTTGTTAAAGCTGTTCTCTGCTTTCACACTGAGCAAAAAACCTCAGGAGAGGAAAAGGGCAGCACTTGTGGATTTTCTGCTATATACAGATTTATCATGATATATAGCAAATGGACTGAACCAAATGAGTTAGTGGCCAATATAATCATATCACGAAGGTAACAAGCTTCTGGCACCTGTTCAAGCTTCTTCTAACAGAAGTTCAATGTAGCTTTCAGAATACAACATTTCTATTCCTTTTTTTTTCCTATGCAGATCACTCCTGTGTTTTGTCTCTGGTTTACCCCTTTATGATATTGTCTGGGTTTTCAGATGCTGACCTACCTCTGAAGATAAAGAAACTGATAAAGTAAGAGAAAAAAAAGTCTTAGTCTGTAACAGGATTCTGTTGAGATGCATGCACTGCAGACTGTGAACTCCAAGAACAGCCAGGACAAAACAGTTGTTGCCTTCTCGGTCTTACTGGCCCTGGCTCCTGCAGCTGCAAGGCAGGACAAGTGCCCTGGGCTGCTGCTGGCAAGTTTCTTAGGATGAAGTCTCCCCTACACCTCAGGGCAATTCTTTCTCTTTCTCGTTTGACTAATTTAGTTATAGCAGCTGAATTTTTAAACCTGGTTTCTTTTAAAATCTGCTAAATTTATGAGGATATGAAAAAGTACACATTTAATGTGTTAGGAATTAGAGGGAAGCTCCTGTATACAGAGCACTGAGACTGGACTTCGTGTTATATCAACTATGTTTGCATTGCAGCAAATATTTGCACAACTCTCCAAAAGGTCTCTCTTCTGTTACAACATACACTCAGCCAAATTTAAATTGCAGAACCTTTTTCTTTGGGAGTAGGCCTTTTTTGTGGTCTTAATATGGGCAAGAGATTTTTCAAAAGCCCTGGTATAATAAAACACAATCGAAATTTACAAAATCCCTAATTTTTTCCAAGAGTCAGCACTAAACCACCTTTAGGTCATTTCATTTTAAATGCCAAATGCCTCTAAAAATCTAATGTGATGCTCTTTGGATGAAGCCTTTAAAGCATATGTCTCTCCTCTCCACAATTCACAAGCGGGCTCCATGTCAGCTACACTCTACTTGTGCATTCGTTAGTCAAAACCTGGGTATGACTGTACAGCGAGGAAACCAGTGAACTGCATTAAAACTATATACTGCACCTGCTTGTGGAATCAAAAGACATAACCCTTTGTCATTCTGGTGGTATGGCAGTCTTGAGTCTCTCCTCTTTAAAGCATCTATATTTTATGAAGCATTAACAGACAAACAAACACATAGACCACAAAATCCAAAGTCTGCATTAGTCTCCAAAAGTAGCCATTGGAAAGAAGAGATATTTCAGAATCTGATCTCTCAATACAGTCATTCAGTATCTGTAAAAAACAAAAGTGCAGGTACATATTTTAAGACATCAAGTCTAAAACATGAGATATTTGTACATGTCAGAATGGAGGCTGTTGTGATCATCTACCTGAAAGGATTACTACTGGAAAGAATCACCACATTGATAGTTACTTCTGCAGTGACTAACTGATCTACCTGATGAGAAGGTAAAATGATACAAACTGGTTTGGATGTGTAAGGATTCTACACTGTTGAAACTTTCTTTTGAGACACGTACAGTAGAGGAGAAATTAAATGTTATTTTGCTTTTCCTTTCATCCAACTGTTTCTCCACTTCCCCTTCACCATTCAGGAAAAAATCAAATGGAAAAGGGGGATGAAACCCTTTACTTCTCTCCATCCCCTGCTCCCTCTCCCATCTAGCTTCTGGATTGGGTTAAACATTTTCAGTAGCAGAATATTAGCAATTAATGACACAGATTGTTTGATCTTTACCTCATTAATAACTATAACACACCATTCTGGAACCACAGCTTCCCATGTTTTAATTTTTCTCCTGTGTTGCAGAGGGGAAGTAGCTGCCCTTGCTGGCAGACTGCAATTCCTATGGGACACAAGTGATTAAAAATATAACTGGCTCCTTGCTGTTTCACTGTCCTGCTGGAAGAATTATTTCAGGGGCATTCAAAGGAAGGGAGGCATGGTTCCATAAGCACAGGATCTTTAATGAAGCTTGCTAAATGATAAGCAATTTTCTGCATTGACAAAGTATAATAGGTTTACTTTTTCTTTGTAAATTGAGATGTTCCTGCTGAAGGTTTCAATTCCTTTTTTGAGCCACATGGGCAGTGACTCCCTACGCGCTACAACTAAGAGAGTCACGATCACCAAAGAGAGAAACAAAGACAGTGAGAAATGAGCAGCTGGAGGGATGCAGGGTGTGGGAGGAGGGAAGGAGGATTTCCCAAAGTGGGTCACTGACAAAACAGATGCCTTGTCATACTGCAGCTCTGTCCCCTGTCTCAACTGCCCTCACTGCACCCTGTTCCTGCTGTCTCTGCTCCCCCAGTGGAGCAGAAGGTTGTGGGACCTTCTGTGCTCTAACTGGGGGGTGGAAATGGCAGGGTTTTTAAAAAAAATTTTCAAGTCAATTCATGGTTGTGCTTACGTGACACAATCAACAGCCTCAGTTTAACTGGGAAGAAACAGCCCACAGTTCAATAAATACAATGAGAAAAATCTAAGGCCATTTAAAAGGGATCAGCCACTGAGGGAATGAATATCATGTTCCCTCTCCTGCACAAAATGCTACCAGAGGTTCCTGGACTCCAGTTCATGTTCATGTGGCTGAGACTGACTTTCTGAACAGGCCTAAACAAAAGCTCTATAGAAGCATTACCAAATCAAAGAAGTTAAATTACTGTGTTTATGACAACTTCAGTAAACACCATCCCAAAGTCTAAAGATTCTTAATGCACAAGAGAGTTAGAGGGGAAAATGAGTAAAATCAGTTTTATCGAATATAAAAGTCAGAAACAATAAACGGTTCTGCAACCGTTCTGTCTCTGGTAACTTGCATTAAAATATATATAAAGTGTTCTGGGAACTGAAGCAATGCTTCAGTTCAATAAAACTAATGCAATTAAAGAGAAAGAATCCTGTTTTTCCTCTGCTTGCAATTTCAAATGAGAGCTTCCTAAAACTTGTGACCATTGCTGGAATCCAATTCAGGACCTCAGCTTATCAAATTGCCAGCTCTGGCACCATGCCTTTGAGGTATTATAAAGTGCTGCTCATCACAACATCTCTGTCTATAAATGCTCCAGATAACTTTAAAGTGCAGACACCCCATTTTGAAACAGGCAAGTGTTCACTGTGAACCAAAATGGCATCACCAAACACGTGCAGCCTTCAGCCAGTGCTTCTCCTCTTGCAAGGCAACAAAGGAAAATGTGTTAGCACAAAAGGTCTCCCTATAACATTTGTTTAAACTTGGAAAGCTTTGCAGGACAGCACACCTACACAAAGCCACAGGTTTTCTAGACCCTGTAGACCAAGCATCTTATTCTGTAATCCATTCCAGGGATGAGAAACTGCCAGGCTAATGAGCTCTCCTGCAGCCTCTTCCCCCTGCAGGTGCTTCCCTGGAAGGATAATCTTAAATCAGACACTGCCATGCCAGATGTAACTCCTCAAACAAACACCAACCCTCCCTCTCAACATAGCTTGAGCAAGCCTCAGCAGCATCTGACTTTGATGAAATCACAAAATTTTTTCCATTCAGACAGCCAGAGCCAAATTAATTCCTCAGCATCTTTAATGCTGAGAGCCACGTCTTGGGAATTCAGTACAGGAACATATTAATCTCTCTGATAGGTGATAGTGCAATATATTACTGATGAGGGAGCCAGTATGTCAGCACTGTGAGAGTGACCCTGACCAGCAGATGACTGAATGGGTAAGGGGAGAAGGAGCTGCTCTAGCTTGAAGGCACAGCCTCAACTTTGGCAGGCAGTCCTTCACTCTTGTCCCACTACTAATTTTCCAATGCATTACTTTGTCGCTTGAGTATCCAGAAAAGCTCATTACGAAGGTATGTGACAGCCCCTGATAATACATGTCTGTGGCAAAATAATTGATCCCTCTTTGCAGCAGTGATCTTTAATGCTCATAGGGCATGGGAGGTTATTAGATGGCAGGCACCTTTTGCTGGTCTCTAGTGTAATACGTTACCAGACAGCAATGCGCCAACTATCTATCACTTACAAAATAATGTCATCCCTGAAGAAGGGCATGGCAGCTGAGGTTAGGGGAGGAAGAGAGTTTAATTATATTTGTGGATGAAAAGATGTCCTGAGAAGAGTGGGTAGCCTGTTTATTTATTGGCTGTTCAAAAGCGCTCAACACAATATAAGAAAAAGATCAGGCTTTGCGTTATGGTGGTTCACATTGCTGTTACAGACTCTAGCCTTGAAATCAAGTTCAAGATGAAGAACAAAATTACCTCTTACAATATGTGGTTTACTTCTGCAAATGAAAAGGGTAAGAGATGTATTAGTAATGCTGGCATTAGTGGAGGCAGCTGGTTTTAGCTATTTGGTATTTCAGGGATGTGAGTTTAGCATCGTTACTAGAAGTACAGGTTACTATATTCCTCTGCTAACTTTCCAACAGTGAGCAGATGGTTACCCTATTACCAACCATTTGCATTTAACATATTGTAATGATTTATATACCACATGTCACCGAGCACAGTGAAAACAGTAAATGGTAACTAATTATTTGAGTGTGAAGACGCATATCTCAATGTATATATCCTTATTGTAATAAAATTTTATATTTTTGGTTGTTAATAGATTTAATGTGCAGCGTAACAGAAACACTGGTGGCAGTTAAATGGGAACCACCATGTCACTCTACGTTTGGGACAGCATTGCTATCATTAACATTTGTACCACTACTCCCTTCCATGCCTGTTTTATGAGTGATGGTGCACAGAGGACAGATTATAACCATCCACCGTGCTTCTCTACCAATCTTTCTTAAGTGTATTTCAAAGTACTTTATAAGTCTTAATATATCAGATACTGGCTAACATCATGGAACAACACACATCTGGAGGGAGTGGAAGTGAGCATGCTGCATGGCAGAGAGGAAAGACACTCTGTATAGCTACCTCAAAGACACAAATAGATTTAAGGAAGAAAATGAAAAGAATCACAAGTCTTCCAGGGAGTTTACAAGGAAGAAGCAGACAACTACTGACATTTGCAAAAACATCAAAGTCAGAAGATAAACTCAAGGGTTCAAAGAAAGAGTATAATTTTTGAAAGCTGCTCTCCAGCACTAGAATAGGGGCATGTGTATGTACCATGTATTGCATTATCCGTGGTATGTCCCAAGACCTGATCAGACTTAACCTACAGTATAAAACTATGGATTATCAGTCTCTTCCTGAAATGTTTTTGTTTAGGTTTGGCTTATTTTAAAATGGTGTCCATCACCCCAAAAATGTCAAAATAATTGCCAGTGAAGTACAGCTATGCTACTCCAGAGTATAGGAGCATTTCCAGCATAAAGGTCTGGATGAACTGTTGTGAGAGCAACCAGATGCTGTTCACAGACAGACTCTAAAGCTCCAAGGACTCGGTATGCTGCAAAAATTAAAGGTGGTCTCACTCAGGAGTGGTAGTATGTCAAGAAGTCCTCCAATTCCTGCTCCCTCTTAGTGTCATTATGACACTTGCTATTCAGCATCCTTTTATTTCTACCGTATCTCACAAATCTAACCAGATCACAGCCCGTTTACCTGTGAAGGGTTGCAGCTAACATTATGCTCTTCTGAATGCGTCAGCAGCCAGACTTTCTCTTGGGAATATTACCTGCAGCATAACTCCTCATCTCCTTTTCCCTGACCATATTGCTGCCTGCTAAATTCGCAGCATTGCCATTTGTTTCTGTAGCTCTTTCCTTAATTTTCCATGAACAAGATTATATTCTATGAGAACAGAATTACAGCAGTGTTGAAAACTTACCCTGTCGTTCAGCCCAGTTAACAAAATGTTAAACCCATGCTTTACTGAGGTTTTTTGCACTACAGCCTGCTGTGATCAAGTAGGGACCATGACGATTCCCTTTGTGCATGAGTCACTAGTACTGCTGAGGCACATTAATCCCAGAGATGGACTCAAGAGGGAATGGGAGGAAGGGTTCTCACAAACCCCACATAATGATACTATTAGACCTTGACCTTTACTAACTCCCTTTCCAGTTTCTGAATAGGTCTTTCCATGTGACTGTATCAATGGACTTAGCAGAACTGTCTTGCTTTACATCAGCCTTATTATGCAAAGATGAGAGAGCATGAAAAGGCTGAGAGGTGTGTTTTTTTCCTGATTTTTTTTAAGCAGAAGCTGGGATACCCTTCTTCCTTCTGTACTCCTCCCTCTTTTCTTTGTTTCTTTCCTTTCTTCTGTCCACTCTTCCTTTCCATCACTTGTTTTCCTTTGTTCCTCCTACATGCATTTGAAGTTCTCTGGGTTAGTAAGGTAACTTCACTAACATTACTCCGGAGTTACAGGATTGCATCTGAAACTAATATCAGGACTAGTCTCTTGTTTCAATACTTCTCATAACACACAGGGAGTGATACAGAACATACTATGGCACTGTTCTAAAGGGAAGTAAGAGGACAGACAGCAAAGTTTCAAATATTTCCATATTTCAGGGAAAGCCGAATAAGCGCTTGTTTATTACAGATAACAAAAAAAGATTAACAGAGTGACAGAAACATGACCTGTGTCAGGAGAAAGCATGTGGATATTTTGGTTTCAACTACTACCTTCTGTGGCACTTCACACACTGAGAAGTGTCCAGGAAAAATCAGCTCCTAAGCACGTGTAATTAGGTACTGAGATAGCAGGCAATACCACCATGCTAAGACCCATGGAAAGGATCAGAATGGAAACTTAAAAAACCCCAAACAAACACACACCAAAAAGTTGGTAGTTCCTGTTATTTGTGAAATAGTTGGAAATTTTTAAACTTTTAATGTGATAATATGTTGTACCACTGCAGCTTTAACTTCAATCTGAAGGACATTCCTGTGCCAGGAATCATTTGTCTATGTGATCCAGGAGATCCTTAAGCTTATTTCAGTGTTTGCATTAAATTGAACTCTTTTCAAATGAAAAGCTTAAAGGAAAGAAAGTTTCTGCAAGCTATTGGAATCACTGAATTTATTCAGAAAGGCTCTTTGGATAGCTTTTCAGCATACAAAGCAACACAGAAAGAAAAAATTCTCATTTCTTTCATCAGGAGTTTTATCTCTACTCCTTTAATATTCAATGGCAAAATGAATTATACTACAAAAAGGCTTGGTGCATCTCCTCAAACACCCCGATCCTGCACGATACTGAGCTTCCTTAAAAGACAGTTGGGGGAAATCAGTATGGAAATACTTGACATCTTGCAAAACGAGCCAAGAAAAGATGATCAAATACTAGTGAGCAAGAGTGGTGAGTGAAACCTGGTGATTTAAACCCATTAGTTTCAAAAGCATATAGCAGAATGAGAGTCCTGGACAGCATTCAGGCTCTACTGCTCTGCTCCCCTTCCAGTCACTACGACCACACTGAGCTGATGGACAGGACATGTGTCGCTGGGATGGAGGGTGGAAACCAGTATTTTCTGAACACAAGCAGGAGTAAAACCCACCCAGGACACCTGTATTGAGTAAACCACTGGAGACTGCTCATGTGTGAATATACACTGTGACCATTTAATTATTTCAATTCCTGATGATCCTAGATTTGTTTACAGAAAATGATGGACCACTTTCCTTAGTGACATATTACAGTAGATATATTAAAAAAGAAAACTGCATTTGGGAGTTAAAGATAAATTGACACACACTTAAATACATACATTTCTTTTTCTTTCCTGTTCTCTAATGAGTTCATAATTTAATCAGAGAAACTGCTAGATTCCCTCCAAATACTAGTAGAAATCTCAAAGGAGAACAAGCTGCTTATGCAAATGTTCCTGTAAAACAAAGACTATTCAAGTACAGTAAATAAATATCAGAAGCAAGAATGGTATTCAGTTGTCTCCTTAAAAGCTAGAAGCTTATGTATCTTAATATTGATGGTCTGGTTCTGAGCTGAACATGAATGAAAACATTTTCTATTATAAATAAAACGACAGCATTTCTATCTATTATCACTTCCCTAGGGAAAATTTATGGTTTTGGGTAAATTACAGAGGAATATTATGCCAAGTGTATGACAGAGTTACATGCAGTTTTAATCCAAGTAATCCATACACAGACTGGATTGGCAGAATAAGCAAGAGGATGAAACCCAGTAGAGCCCACCAGTAGAGCCCAGCCTCCCCGGTGGGACTGCTGAAGGTGGCAGTGAGAGCTCCCCACTCAGGGGAAGGGCACTCACCCACCCCAAAGCCACCACAGCCTCACTGAGCGGTTCAGGGTCACAACTGGCAGGAGGGGTAGGCTGAATAAGAAGACAGAAAAGCCCCAAACCCCTAAGTAGAAAATATACTTTCTTTTGGAGTAATTTATTCAGATTCTGAGATGGATTTAAATTTAGGAGAGAGAATGTGAGAGCAAGAAAGTATTAAAATTGAGGTTACTTTTCATTTGTGTACTGTGAGTTAGAGGTTCCTTTTGCTGCTGGAACAGGAATCATAGCTGAGATGGGGTCAGAAAACCCTGGGGCTTAAATACAGAAGCTTCAAGGAGAGAAGAGTATAAAAATAAATTCCAAAGGGCTTAATAACATTGTACAGAGGCTGGATATTCTGGTGTCAGAAAGAAACTGGTGGCTCTTAGATCAAAACATAATCATTCAAAAGCAATAAGAGCCTTTGTTTTAGGCATCTAGTCATTCTGTTACCCACTGGGACAATGGTTTTTTTACTAGCATCCCAAATTACAGTTAATTTACAGTGTATAAATGTAGATGTCACTAAAAATATAACAGTTAGAGCAAAAATACTTTAAAATGAACATTGTTAAACCTTTAGCAGTCTGATCCAAAATCTGCTAGGAACCTTTTGCCTGACTTCAAAGGAATTATTATCAGCATTTTAGTGAACTTCTTCTACAAAAAAAAATGTTTGAAAACGGAAGCTGTACCTCATGGCTTACTGCCAGGACTGTTCTTCACAAGGAGTCAGAGACAGGCAGAGCCTGCAGACAGCTCAGGCCATCTCTGCAGGCAGAAAAGTGAGAGAAACCTTCCAGAGGTTACTGCACAGGACATCCTCTGATCCTCTGCAGCAAGGCTAGACCAGGGGAAAAATGTCTGCTCTTTCTTAGCTTCCCATCCCAGAAGACTTTCTTTATGCATTAGTTGACCTTTCTAGTCGCTGGACCATCTTGCTTCAGCAGTTAATTAACACAAGTGCCATAATTTAATACAGTTAATGCTAGTTTATGCCCTTTAATGTACCTTCCATTAGTGATATTATTGTAGTATTACCCTGTAAATTAAAATAAGATCAAGACTAAGAGAGGGTCTCTTTAATTAAGGTACTGGCACACTACAACGTCCATTATTCACTAGAAAAAATCACCCTGATTTAGTGAAGCAGACCATCAGTAAGTCAGAATTAGTTCATGTGGATTATTAGGTTTCTTGAATAATGTGAGCACAATGGGGTTGCTGAAATTGCTAACAGCCCTGTTTCCTTTTTTCATCACCTTAATAAATACACAATGGAAGTGGTAAATTGAAGATGAATAAACAGGTGGTAATAGAGGAGGGAAGGTGTTCATTAAGAGGACACAGGTTTTCATCTCTAATGCAACATACATCAGCCTTATTTCACACCAAAATGCAAACCAATGACAAAACAAACCCTATATTAAGTGGGCAAATCTCCTACCAATAATTCATTGTGAAGTATTAACCACTCCAGTATCCTGTATATTTAACACAGTGGCTTTAAGACAGATGCTTTTCACTGTCATTGTCCCTTAAAACACATTATGAAACAAATTACATTTTATGCTGCCTTTACAAATATGCTATTATGAACTTTGGTGACTTTAACCATACTTAACCTACAGGTTATGTTTTTCAGAAAAAGGACTAGCTTTAAAGGGTGTCTGCTAGCATCACTCATCCACTACATGTCAAGTTCCTTGGTAATGTCCCTTTGTATCCTATCTTCATGGAATAGTCTGAGCTATCTTTACCAAATGTATACAAATATCTGGGTCTCAAAGCCCATAATATGAAACAGTGTAGCAAAATAAAATACATTTGTAACTTAATTTCCAGTTAACATCCTAAATGAAGCTGTAACAGCTGGAAAGCTCAGCTGAATCAGAAACAGTGGCACAACCAGCCTGGTAACCCTTGCTTCCCTCCACTAGGAGGGCACATGCCTGGAATGCTGATTGGGAGACTCTGGAGGGGGCTAAAATGTTTTTGGTAGAGATAAAAAAAATACCTAAAACCAGGTGACAGTGGGCTAACTGCAAGTTACATTTGGTGCACCTTAACAACCAGGAGCTGTGTATTGCAGCCCCACAGCTACTTAGCAGTAAGCAAGCCCTGAAGTCTTTAACAAGATACTGAAGGAAACCGCACCAAATCCCTAAAGAGCTGTTCTTCTCATTAGCAAAACAGTGATAAGAATTCACACGAATCTAATCTAGTGAGGTACTATTACCTATCAGATATTTCTTTTAAAGCATGTGTCCAATTACTGCAGCATTTAGACAACAAGCATCAGCATCAGATAAGTTCTCTGTACAGTCATGCTTCATTTCTATAGATAATTTTTCACAAGATTGCTGAGTCTCAGATGTTCTCAGAAGGTTTCTGTTTCTAATTTGCATGCAATGCACTCTTTTTTAATCCTTCAGATGCTTTCTTTGATAAAGTACTGATAGTCTAATTGAAGTCAGACTAAGCTCCAAATGGGTTTTCAGATGGGGAGCAGGCTTAAAGCCTAAGGATCTTCAAATCCTGAGCTTTGATATGATGCCTCAGTAGAGCTAACCTATGTGGAGCCCAGCAGAGAAAGGATACACATTAAATAGAACATAGGTGTAATTTTTTTTTTTCTACACTGAGACTAATTTTATCAAACTAATTCAAACAGTATCTTAAGCTGCTTACAATCCACTTAGCCCTCCCAAAAGACTTTGGAAATATTATTTACAATGTAACTAATGAGTATTACAAGAAGAATTCTTAAAACAGCAACATTTATCTTATACTTTCTAATGTTAAATTAGTGATCCTTCATGTATGGGTATGTATTTGGTGTGGACACAGAAGACTGTAACTACATACTAAATCTACAGTCCTAAGAAATATATTTTGATGATTTTGATTTTCACCACAGAAATAATAAAAATATAGTCACCAGTGTTTTATATAATCACAGTCACTATTTTTTTTCACTCAGTTCCATGTCTGCAATGAGAACCCCTGGTCTTCCAAGATGCATTAGCTTTTCCATTTGTTTTGATACTTAGCTTCTCTTAAAAAAAAAGAAAAAAGTTTTTTAAAATGAAAGACTTCAACTCTCTGTAGAAGAAACAGAGGAGAAAGATAAGGTATATTAGAGAGGTGAGTGAATTGCTAACAGAGATGATCCCGTTTACTTCTTTGGAACAAGCTGGCATCTAAGACACATGTAAAAGGATCACCCTCCTTCTTGGGGGCATCAGTCAATTGCTAGTTTGAGTTGGGAAGACGATTTCCCGATAGGAATGTCATCACACAGTTATTATTTTTGGGACTACAGCACCTGACACTGGCTACCGCTTGCCCTAGAGGGAACTCTTTGTCTTGAATCCAGCTGAATAATCATCTTTGTTATATTCAAATCAGTCTCTCTAAAACACTGGGGTTTTTTTCCATTTTAAATCAGCTTCACTGCATTTCAGAGCTAATTAAAGTACAAGGAATGGACTCTACTCTCTGCTGCCCTCCTTGTTCACAGCTGGACCTAGTGGGAAGGGTTCATGCAAGAGCTGCTGTACCAATCACAGCTTACATTAAAGGCCTGGAAAAGTCAAATGATAAAACAGAATCTCTGTTTTTAGTTAACTGCTCTCAGAGCAGGCCCCAACTACATAAAAGAAGAAAGTGTCCCAATGCCAGGGTGAATTCCTGAGCCAACATAAGAAGCAATGCTATCCTGCTTGCGAGACCTAGGGCTCAAGATCCAAGGCTAGTGCCCGCGAACACCCGGGACTTTGTCCTGTGAGAGTCAGAAACTTCTAATATGACCAGAAACAGCCTTCAGGTGAGCCTGATTTCCAATGAACATGTCTTCACAGAAAATGTCATCATGTTTAGGGAAATAAAAGGTTTTGAATAACTTCTAAAATCAAACACATGCCTGTTTCTGAAGTTATATATTCACTTACCTCCCATATACCCTTATGTCTGAAATTGCATAAAAGTAGCGTGCCAGGTGTTGCTCATCTACATATATTTCACCCGTTGCTGGCCTAAGCAGTCTTATCCTCAGATCTGTGATGGTAAAGAAATCTCTTAACTTCTTGGTTGTGTCAAGCTGGCCATAAAGAGAAGCCATGTTATGAAGCCGAGGTCCAGCAAAAAAAGCAAATCTATCTTTAATTTCAAAGTGGATTATTTTACTATTTGTCATGTACCCAGTAGAGTATTCCTCTGTGCAAATGATTTCTAGGACTGTGTGCTGTGATAAATCCCTCACTGATTTTGGATCCATGTGAAAAGCATCTAAGCAGTCTGTGGCATAGTATTGGTAGGGCTGCCATGTTCGTCCATAGTCGAGTGATTTCTCCAGGATCATTTGGTCTGGACGGCCAGATTCAAAAGTGATAACTATGTTATCTGTGAGCTCAATGGTTTTGTTCCAGGAGAGCGTAATATTAACATGAAGAGGCTTTGGATAATCCTTCCAAGTTGTGGACTGCCAAAACGTGGAGGGATGTCTTCCTTCAAGATCAAACATCAGTTCTGGAGGATGAGCCAGTTCTTGGGTACTTGCATCACATTCATTATTGCACATGTAGGGATTCCCCTGAAAAAGAGCAACATAGTGTTACAAGAGGCACAGTATAGGTGACTGTGATACATAAAGATGTTTCTTGACTGAGAACTGCTGCTTTTTCTCCAGGAGTTAAACCAAGAGAGAAAAAAACAAATGCTTGCAAGTAATACCCTTATCTTAATGAGATTTATCCTGGCCGTTTTACCTGTCAAAGTAAATATACAAATGCAACATATAGAGCATCCCTGCTTCTGTAATATTAACATTTTTCTTAGTATATGCTAAAGAAAGAAAAAACCTTATTTACCCTGAATGGCTCAGACCAGGGATTGAGTCACAAAAGACTGAGAACAGTACGCAAGTCTCTAATAGTTCAGTAACTCCAACTCTTCTTAGAAAGTGCAGCAGCCAAAGAGAATTATTTTTCAAAACAAGTATGTTCCTCAGAGCTCCACCCATGAAAGAAGTAATTTTTAGGGGAAGTGTTTTCTGGTTAGCAGTGCAGCCTGTATGTACTCAGTATGAACCAGTATTCAGTACACCTTCAAGATTCCTTTCACCCAGATGTGAAATTTATCCTGCTTAACCATGCTCCCAGCTCAACACCACCTTGCCTTAAAACCTTTACACTTGCCACCAAAAGCCAGTAGAAAAAACAGTGTTCTGTCTGCTCTGGGGCTTGATTCAGATATCTGCCATCTTATTACAGGGTACTGAAGTACTTCAGGAAAGATTTTTCATGAGGCACCAGCTTCAATTTATCAGGACAAGATAATCCAGCACTTGATTAGGTGGGAGATGTCAGCAGCTTCAGCTGGAACATTGCCAAGGTGGCTGTAGCTCTGAACTGAGGGTTGAGTTAAAAACAGCAACAAAAAAAGCTTGCCAATAGTGCACAGCTTTTATTGCTGCTTGTCCTCTGTAGCAAGGTGAAAGTGAATTATTCTCTTTCTGGCCTTTTGATGCATTAACTTGCACACTACAATCTTCTGCTTCTTCACAAAGGCTATTTTGTCTGTAGATTGGGGATATCTTGTAGCAGTTGCCAAGATATCAGACCCCGTAGGCTGCACTGAATCACGTATGTCTAATTTCACCTTTCAACAGTACATTAGTATTTTGCTACTTGTTCATTCTGCGTTTGTTCCAGAGAGCAGCCGCTGCTCTACATCCTTCCCTCTGCCTGACATCAGATTGTGGAAGAAGCCATGCCTCTATTCACTGATGGTCAGAACTGCTGGGGAAAAATATGCACATCCCTATACCTAGTAGAGCTCGATGAGCTTATAAGTGTAGCTATTATTGTCATTAATCAGAGTTCCCTGCACCTACCCTGAAAACAGAAAAAGCCCCAGTATGATGATCAACCTTTTCTTTTCTTATAATTACAGTTATGCTTCTCTCCACCTCAAAGCCTCAGGGCAATGAAGCAATTCAATGCTATCCACTGTGGGAAATGCGTTTCAAACATCAGTTTCCACCTTGGCCACTGCTCTGTTCCTTGACATACTCCCACAAAACACAAGCAAAAGAACTTCTGCACTGACTTTGCCCTCCCCACTGGTAAATTCCTCTTACCTGGGCTGGAAAATAGTATTTTCATTCTCTCTCTCTTGTTAATACAGCTGAATGCTAAAACTGACAACAATTCACTGGGACTGGAAGTTATGAAAGAAAACTACAAGACAACAAAAAGGGTTATTTGAAAAACAGCATGCTGCTGACAGCTTCAAAGCATGCAGCTGTAACTGGAAATACTCTGCAAAATATTGTCTATAATAAGTCCCTGTTACAGCTCTGATTTTAAGCTCATGGTTGCTATTTCTATGCCTTCCTTTTGAATAAAACAGTGAAAATTAAAACTAAGTTTCAAGAAGAATAGAGAAAATACCGAATATTTTAATATCTCAGTTCCATTTAATATATCAGATATAAATGCCAGAATTTGCTAACTTACACAGGCCTTTTCTTTTCCTCGGGGAAAATATACATATTGTGAAATCTGTAAGGTTCCAGACCCTTTGGCTATATGTAAATACCAGTTTTTCAGAAAATGCTGAGAGTTGTGTAAATCACACCTGTCTGAGGTTTCCTAGAAAAATCTGGTCCCTTCTGTACCCAATGCCACAAAGCTGCCTGTGTGCCTAAAACCTATATGCTTCTGCCCTTGCTTTTGTAAAAGCAACTTCACTGGGAGGTCATGAGTATTGAAACCCAGCAAATAAATGCTCCTGTGCAGCCAGATAGGAGCATTAAGCACTGCTGAGGGATGGCTTTGTTTTCCTTTTCCACAAACAACCACTGAGTCTGTCATGATTCTTCGTGTTAAAAACTAAAGCCGCTCTGATCCACTAGTCCCTGGATGCTGGAAAAGGCATGTTTCATGACTTCCAGTGGGTAACCCAGATTGTATGGGACGTTGTCTTTCTTTCTGTATATTAGTTGATTTATTTTGCTCTCCTTGCCTTTTATCTTTTGCTTTTTAGCAAAAGCTGAGGTGCCAACAGAATCAGAGAATAACTGGGAGAGGGGTCTCTAAAAACCCCACAAGCTAATGTGAATGAAGTAACATGACAGAGCTGGTTGCAATAAGTTACCTAAAAGAATGGCACAGTGAATGCGTATTCTCCCAAATAAATGGAATTACTGTTTTAATTTTATGGCACACAATTCTACTTTAAGAGGTGTATGATTTGATGACACCAAAATAACCTGTGTGGAGTTCAAGTACTCCAAAGAGAAAATTAGGAGAAAAATAGCTAAGCTGATATAAGCTGATAAAATAAATGTCCTGAATTCTAACACTGGGATGAAGAGAGAAATTATGAGCTTAGGTAAGTTCCCCTCTGTCTACTGACATGGCAATCGCTGACGTAATTTTGAAATATTTAACATAATTATTGCTTCAGAGGCTTGGAGTCAGGTTCCCATTTTCTCTACCAGCAACTTGGCTTTAGAATCATAGAATCATAGAATCATAGAATAGGTAGGGTTGGAAGAGACCTCCAAGATCATCAAGTCCAACCCCTGATCCAACTCCAATTACTATATCATGGCACTAAGGGCCACATCCAATCTCTTTTTAAAAACCTCCAGGGATGGTGAATCCACCACCTCTCTGGGTAGGCCGTTCCAATGTCTGATAACCCTCTCTGTAAAGAATTTTTTCCTAACATCTAACCTAAACCTCCCCTGGCAGAGCTTGAGCCCATGTCCCCTTGTCCTATTGTTGGTTGCCCGGGAGAAGAGACCAACTCCCGCCTGGCTATAACCTCCCTTCAGGTAGTTGAAGAGAGTGATGAGGTCGCCTCTAAGCCTTCTCTTCTCCAGACTAAACAACCCCAGCTCCCTCAGCCTCTCCTCATAGGACTTGTGCTCAAGTCCCTTCACCAGCCTCGTTGCTCTTTTCTGGACCCGCTCCAGCACCTCAATGTCCTTCCTGAACTGAGGGGCCCAGAGCTGAACACAATACTCAAGGTGTGGCCTCACCAATGCAGAGTACAGGGGAAGGATCACTTCCCTGCTCCTGCTGGCCACACTGTTCCTGATGCAGGCCAGGATGCCATTGGCCTTCTTGGCTACCTGAGCACACTGCTGGCTCATGTTCAGCCTCCTGTCGATCAGCACCCCCAAGTCCCTTTCTGCCTGGCTGCTCTCCAGCCACTCTGTCCCCAGCCTGTAGCGCTGCAGGGGGTTGTTGTGGCCAAAGTGCAGGACCCGGCACTTGGCCTTGTTGAACTTCATTTCATTGGAGTTTGCCCATCTCTCCAGTCTATCCAGATCCCTCTGCAGAGCCCTCCTGCCTTCCGGCAGGTCGACACTCCCTCCCAACTTGGTGTCATCTGCTTCTAATTAATCTTAAATGTAATTTGCATGGTAAGTCATACTAACACTACCGAAACAGTGTAAAAGGGTCTTACTCTACATGAACATCCCTTAGTACATGTTATTATGAAAACAATTACTTTAAATGTGATTAGTTACATATTTTAATGTCTTGATCCCTATAATAATCCTCTTTAAGACTTCTGTGTCAGTAAAATGAATACAACAAAGATAAACTTTCCCTGATTTGTGAAAACTAAGCTCAGTCTGTGTTGGGGACATCTAAAGGACCAGAGCATTAACAACTGTAAGTAATTTTGTGACTAGCAGGCAGCCATAAACAGATCTTCATTTAAGCCTTCCAAGGAGCAGCTCTTCTGTTGGACAAGGTGGAAAATATTTATAACTTTTTAAAATTATATTTAAGCCATTAAGAGAGTTCTAAATAATTAAACACTGATAAATACTTCCAAACACTTTACTACCAATTAGCATAAAAGGTAGCTGAGTCTTTTCCAACACCACAACCACCTAAAAGAAACCCACTATTTTCCTGTACAGTAATTGGAGATTGATATTAAATAGCTCCTTGCAGGCAGGCAAATAAGGTTGCTATTTATTTTGGTTTTGGCTGCTCATGGAATTAAAAATATTACCAAAACTACTGACACAGTCTAAAAGTTTTGGCTTTAGGAAGAGGGGTACCTGTTTTGCAGGCAGAGCAAAGGCATATGGCTGTATCACGACTTGATCTCGTTCAGCCCTGGCTGGAAAAAGCAGCGTTACCTGAGAAGCTGCTGAGTAGGGCTGACTGGTCCCAGTAGGGTTTCCCCTCAATTAGCTGGATTTAGTTTGTTTTAGCACACAGTAATGTTTCTTTGTGCCAGCCAGCTTGAACTTCTGTAGTGGTGTCTGAGGTGCTCTGCAAGTGTCCGTGCCTGGGACGGGGCACTGGGGCTGGCCTTGCTCCCACTGGGCAGCACTGTCTTACCAAGTGCCTCCTCAGGAACAGCTCAGTGATGGATGAGACAGTGATCCTAGAGTGAGGATTTTGGTTAAAAACAGAGGTCTAACAGTACTATGACCATTGAATGTCAGCAGGGGAGCCAGCAGTGGTGCTGAAGCTGCCGTTCAAGGGTTAAAGTCTGAGTGCTGCTGCTCAGGTGAAGCCTCTGGTCTCTCACCAGTACAGCTCCTCAGTGACACCCACACAGGCTTATGGTTTGATTGAAGATGTTGCTTCTTTCAATCTGTTCCCTGTCCACACTAACACCTCATGGACTTTTTCACTCAGGAACAAAGACAGAGGGGCTTAACCCTTCTGTAGCATGAATATTGGAAGCTGTATCACAGATTACATGCTGTAATAGACACCTGGCTAAATCCCTACAGAGGATTAGAACTTGCGTTTTCAAACTGGGGAAGGCTGCTGAGGTCAAGCAGGCCAAGATTTTAAGAAGAAGCAAAATACATTTTCAAGAAGTGAATCACAGCAACTGATTTTTATACCGCTGCCTCAAGGTAATTAGCTCAGATGCACCAGACAAGAAATAAATACAGTCTGACTCACATTTGGAGAGAGGCTGTGTGGTAAATTACCGCATTCAAATCACACTTTTGGAAATAATACAGTATTTCTGTTTTCCTTTTCAAGAGATCATACAATTAATTCACTTAGTGCCAAGCTGTACATTGTCGATGACTAATTAGACAGTAATAGCTAATAGCAGCAATTGCCCTAATGCTTACATTTTGCATGTGGTTTCTAACCAGGAATTATTTGTTTACCATGAAAGAGCCAGATCACGAAACCATTAATTGTGGGATACTACTCATTAGGTTGTTGTCCTACTAAGGGCAAACAGTGTGGTGGAGGATTGGCAAGGCACAGGATCTGTTGCATGATAATTGATGTTATCAAACTCACTACATCCATTAGCTGGTTTGAGAGCATCTCGGTCAATGTCTGCAGAATTATTGTTGTGATGAAGACAGGAATGGCTGTAGACAAGAACATTTTACCATCAATAGCCTTTCATCACTGCAATGACAGCATTTTAAGCTAAAGTGATTTAAGCTAAGAAAGAAAAAGTGCTAAAATTTCAGTGGAAGATTTCAAGCTCTTTCACAGAGCTCCCAAGTGAGAGGCATCTGGATGGCCAGACAAGCACTTTGAACTCTGAGCTGCAGGCTGAACAATATACATTCTTCAAAATGAGCAAAAAAGAAAATAAAAGCATATTTAAATCAATAACTTCTGGGGAGACTTAAAAAGATTAAACCAGGGAGGATGGGAAAGGCCAAAAACAGATAATAACGCTTAACAACTTCGTGCGGTTTTAAGCTTGAAAGTACATTGCAGATTATGGCCCTGATCCTGCAACAAACTTGGTGCAAGAAGGCTCATAAAATTCAGATTTAAAAAAGATATTTAAGCCTCTAAAGATCTGGCACTTTGCCTTGTGGAACACAAACCTAGCTAATTAATCTTCATGACAACACCTCCATGAGGTATGGAATTCTATCTCGAATTTACATATAGATGCAGAATTAGAGAGAAATGCTTTAGCATGATGAACTCTGTAATCCCTGATTATATTGTACCCGTTTCTTCCAAAGCCTTTTGGTAGATCATGTGAAGGCATTCCTGGCACTCAGAGTAGTTCTCAGATTATTGCCTCTCTTCAATACTATGAATTGAAAATGTGTAATAGGAAAACATTTTAATATTTGCAGCACAAATTTGGTGCACTTGCCAAAGGCATTTAATTCCTAGCAGAAAATTCTCTCCTTTTAGATACTTTAGTTACTTTTTGGAAATGCTTTTCAATTTATTTTATGAGGCAAATGGAGTTTTGTTTCCTCTGAAATATCTCTACCCACTTTTGAGGGGTGAAAATTCTATTAATTGCTAGTGGGTGGCTTTATGCTTCTCAGACCATCTTTGACTCAGCAGTCTTGCTGATGTTATTTTGACCACTTGATCATTCCGGCATAACCTTAAGGCAGATCTGCTGGCACTGATTCAAGTGTGGTTTTGTTATTTCAGAAGCTCAATATTGGTGTTTTCCTCCTGTATCAGCAGCTATCTGGCAATATAATCACTTTCCTATTTATAACTTACGCAGTGTCGTGATGTGTAACACTGGGACCCCATTGTGCTGAGCTCTGGCTGAACAACACGGCAAATGTTCCAAGAAAACCTGAGTTCCTTTTACTCCGGATGCACATCTGGATTTGAGAAACTGACATCCCAAGGTTTGTAGCATTCCTGTCCCCCAGCACACTGGCACTTGTCCTGGGTAAACCAGCCCATCCATGAGAGCACTCCTTGGACAAGGCAGCAGAGGGTATCAATCTCCAGCATCATGCTCAGCTCACATCAGTACATTTTCATCTGACCCACTTTTCCAGCCACCTTGCTGCCCTGCAGGAGCTCCGGCAAGGAAGTCATGCAGGACATACAGGGGTGTCCTCAACTGGGAATAGCTTATACTGTCAGTAACAACCACCTTGGGTGTCTCTACCTTAGATTTTGTGTTCTGATACAGCTCTCATCTTGCTCACTTTCTGATTATTTTGAACTATCCATGAATTAGAATGGGTAGTAAGGGGTAGAGAGGGTAGAAAGAAGATGTCTAAAAACTACATTTGAAAGAAAACTGTGGATAGCAAAACATCTAAGAAACTATGGAGGACCCCAGCAGGCCTTAATATCTCTGGCCAGCCCCACCTGAGCAGCAGGGGTTGATGTCCGTGACCAGCCTCAGCTGGGCCCCAGGCCCAGGTCCTATTTAAGCTCAGGCTGAGGTCTCTATCTGGCCTCTTCTCCTGGGTGGGCTACAGAGCTGTGTTGCAGTCCTGTTTCCTTCTGGTCTTCCTAAAGGGGCTCCATCTGTGACCCTGCTTTGCCTACGTGTTGTACCTGGGGCTGCTGATGGGCCATTGGTGTCCCTTACACCATGTGGGATGGCACGCGTTGGTGAGGGCACAGCTGGTGCTGGGGTGGGTCTCCCACATCTGGGAGACCCCTCCACATCTGTTCCTGCACTGGGTGACTTTGCTCCTGCTGCTCCTTGGCCTCCTGCTCCCTGCTGAGAGATATGATTGACCATTGTGGGCAGGGCTTGGCTGGTGCTCCCTCTCAGTGGGTGAGTTGTGTATGAGTGGCAGAAGGGTCTCTGCTGGTACATGACACAATTGAAGGAGTAAATGTAACTAGTTCTGTGTTTCTATTGTCCACAGGCAATAGAAGAAGAAATGTGCTTTGCCATAGTGCTGGAGGCAGCTGATTTGTCATGCCTGTGGCTTCTGCAAAAGGTTGTTCATAGCTTTCTAACTGGTTCCCAAGAAAGCTCCACCTTCTGCCCCTGTGGCTCCCACTCCTGTGGTAAGGGTTTTCTTGTCTTCCTGGTGGACAGCTCTGGAGTGGTAATGTGGCATCAATATTTATCACAAGCCTCCACAAGTCCTGGTCACTGAGTACCTTCAGGTACAGGCCATGAATTTCAACCCTATTTTTGTGTAAATCAAATGAAGTGAGCAGAACAGAGCACCAGTGTGGTGTTTAACTGATGAGCTACAATGGTGTTCCGTGCAAATCCTGTCCTATGCTAATTTCAGTAAATGCATCTTACTTGGACAGCTCTGTATGCAGAGCATTCATCACAGCCCTAAAAAAGTCATGCACATACCAACTCTCATGTGAGGTTAGAAATGAGCAGTACAGAAACATAAAAATACTGAAGTGAATGAAAAATAAATGTACAGTGTTGTAATTACTTGAATGAAAACTACATGGCTCTGGATCTCTCCATTAAAGGATGACTATGATTATTGCATATATAGTTTAAATGGAATTTGAATGAAAACTTTTTTCACAAAGCCATTACTGATTAGTAATTGTTACGGTAAGATGTTGGATATAACAGGATGGATTTATACTGCAATTTAAAAATCTTCTGTCCCTAATATATGTGGGCTAAACTTCTCCATTACCAAATTGCCCCTTAAATATCTTAATGATAACGCTGAATGCATTATTTACTTATTGAGAAAGATGTATGAAGCCTCTTATTCTTTTTTCTCTTAGCTATGATATTTTTCAATCCAAAGCTTTCTAAAATGCTATGTAGGTCATTAACATGGCTTTAATAACTATCTGACTGCCCACCAAAGCAGACTGTCATAGCTTTTTAATAGCATACAGCTATTCTACAGCGTTCAAATACTTACAGAGTAGAACTGCTGTATCTGACTTAAACTTCAAAAGTATTTTACATAAGCACATACAAAAATGTAAAGTCAAAACCAACAAACTATTTCTAAACAAGCAAAGCTTTTTTGTCAATTCTGACGTATTTAAGTATGGTGTAATAAGAAAAGTCCACACTATTACAGGCAGTTACTATAAAGCAAATTACATGAAGAATTTTTTTTTTAAGTAATGTCCACTTAACCTCTATATTACTGATTTCTGTGCAGGTTTGAACTAGGTAGTAGAAGTCTGAAATTCTAATGTCCCTCTAGGATTATGTAAAATCAACTTCAGCACTTATATATGTAGTTCACACAATAACTCGAGTTACATGTTAGGCTTGCCTGATTGAACAACGATAGGTAATATGTATATCTATGTATGTATAATTAGTGTTTAAAAATTTGGGAATTTTCAGATTCAGTGAAGCTCAAATTATGGTTACAAAGCAGTATCATATAGTGTCAAATGGGTGGTTTGGAAGGTAAGAGTGAGTGTAAGGCTACGTGTAAGCAGAGGGAGACAGAGGGTTCCCAGCCTCACAGCTGCTCACTCGCTCTCTTCCTCACAGCACAGCAAAACAGATCAAGGGCTTCCAGTCACTAAAGGTAATTTTGCACTAAATTAAAATGAGGCTACTCTCTAAAATGGCACAAACTTAACTCTCCTGGGTTTGAAGGGGGAGGGCCTTGAAAAACTTGGAAAACAATTTCAGAAATACCACTGTGCTACTTTTCTGGTCCAGCAGCTTCCAGTGTATCTTTTTCCTTCGGGGTTGTACCTTTGCTATGGGCTCAGCCCTGCCTCAAGCGAGCATCAGCCTGAAATCTAGCAATGTGCTGCTTGCTCAGCCCTCTCCCTGCACTCCTGCTGGGGAGCTGATGGTTTCTGAGTTGGCAGCTTCTCTGTAAGGACAAATTTCCTACAAACCTGGGGGATCCCACCTTTGTGCCTAGCAGTTATGGTGAGCTGGATGTGTCTGGAAAGCAAGCGCTTTTTACCCCAGTCTTAAGATTTTCACTGAATCAAGTCTCTGATCTGATGTACTGCTTGGCCAGATGAGTGCTGATACTGCCAGAAGGGATGCAACAGCTGGGAAGGAAGCGAAGCAGTGCAGATAGATTGACTGGCTTAAGGGCAACATGAAAACGCACCTAAATAGTGAACAAAGAGTGAAATTAGCCTGTGCTGTCATACTCATGCTTATCTGTTGAAAGGTCATTTACATATAAAAATAGTTACTTGCATGTGCATGTGTTATTTATACTGTAAAAGACCACTCAGGGTGTGTTCACGTGTATTGGGCTTAGGCAAAATCATTTCTGTCCCCAGAAAATGAATTTCAATACATATGTCCCCCCAAGGCATCATTACAATTTTATTTTTACGAAGAACAGCAGGATTTAGGACAACAGATTTAGATTATTTCCTTTATGACAGATGTAAACACAGCACCTGCAAATGCTATCCAGGTCTGCACTGAGGGTACTGCTGTTGCAAGCTCTCCAATCTAAATTCAGGTATGAAAATTTTTGTTTTTTCTACTAGCAGGTTTTCTTTTTTTTCTCTATGTACCCATACGTGCAAGCATGCTTTACATTTTTAATTTGCTTTATCTGATAATTTTATTCTTTCCTCAAAGTGGAACTGTAGAGTATGCTACACCTGGGAAGTACAGCAGAGTGTGATGGAAGGTATGTCATGTTATGTCCTTGTGACTGTAGGTTTTGTTTTACTCAGAATACTGGTAGTCTCTGTTAATAAAGATTGAGATAGCCAAATGCTCTGTATATCAGTGCACATATCAAGATATTCTGATTGACAGTTTACACAAGACTATTTTCATGCACTGAAACACACAACTCCTGCATGAGGAAGTTAAAAGGGAAACTAACAAAACCAAACCCCAAACCTTAACTAGCTTTGTAAAGATAGAGTCCTTAAGTATTCACCCTCAGAAACAAGATCTTACCATTTACTTCCCACTTATAAATTTCCACCAACCATCTTTTAAGATGCTATCTGCTTCCCTAAATGTGCAGCTACACAGTCATTCTGCAAAATCTCTGGGATATCAACTACGAATTATGGCCAGACAATGAGCAGAAGTATACCAAATCCTCCATGGTATTCATTAATGGTTGCCTGTGACAAACCACTGTCAGCTTTAATAGTTTTCCTGGGGTAATTCCTGCATCCTCTGTGGGAGACTTTTAAGATTGTTAAAGAGGATTCCTAAGTAGCACCAATAGTTAAGTAACTTTTGTCAAATGTAATGCAAAACATGGGAAAAAAAAAATCTTTAATTTCATTTTATTTCTTTCTAAAGAAAGTAATCTTCTTAGAACAGATGGTCTAATCAAATACCTATATACCCTAGACTGAGTAATGTGTATATTGATGAGAGCATTACCAAAATGTAAGTTGATGTTTTACTAATCATCCCAATGAAACACTGAGTGCCATTCAATAAACAGTTAATTTCCCAAAGCTGAACAACCTTTTACTTTGTTATTATTGAAATGAGACAGCTTTGCTAAGCCAAGGCAGGTTGTCTTCCCCAACTCTGACAGTCCTTTATTTTGCATGCTGTCACACCAGTTTCAATAAGCCACTCATGTAATAGGATGTAGTGTACTAGCTATGAATAAGGGTAGCAAAATAGTGTCACATAAAGCTGTAAAAAAAACTTTCAATCCATGTTAATGTAATGTTTTGCATATTAGTTTTTAGCTCTAAATCTCCAAATTACTTACAAGCAGGTGTGTTCAGCTGCCCACAAAGTTACAGCTAGGGGAGATCAGACAGAGAAGTGAAGTAATTAGTGCTCAGACAAGTGGTCACTAAGCCAGACTCTTTTCCTTTGCTCCACAGGCCTTTTTTTCAAAGAGAATTTTTTTTGTCTTTGTATTAATTCTATGGCTAATGCCATAGAGAAAAGAGCCAGACAACAGATAAAAGGGACCAAAGAGACAGAAGAAATTCTTTTCTTGTTGGGGATGTCTTAGCTGTACTTTTGGGACTGTCTGCATCTGTAGGCACTGTTCAATAACACTCCAGAGTGTTATTGATTCTGTGCTCATGGATCTCATGCAAAATTGTATTTCTACAAGAACTGTAATTTTATTTCTGATTCTTAATGTCAGTATTATTTTTGACAATTTCGGATCTGCTCCTATATTACCAATATGTCTACTGTTGTTTTTAATAAGTTTTAGAGCCAATGGATTAACACTGAATATCAAACACCACAATTAGAATTGCTGATGTTATGCAGGAACATTGCTCTAAATATATATATATATATATATAAAAGTCTATCTTACTATCACTACAGAATCTGCACTCATTTCTGTTGTATTTGATAATTTTTGTTACAGAATTCCCAGGCTCAGAGGAGTCTTGCGTGTATGTGAACCACTTAAAGGAAGAATGAAAAGGAACATAAACAATAATGACAATTGTAAGTGAAATCCAATTTCACCTCATTTCTCTTAAAAGGTGGGATACATTGTTTTCCCTTCATTTGTGTTTGTCAGGATGATAAAATAAATATTTTTAATGAATAACAGTGTATACCTACATAACAGGGAATTGTTATAGAAACAAATTTAAATGCTGAATTTCATTATACAGTGAAGAGATGTCTTATTAGTATTCACAATGAATTGTGTGATGTCTCTCCACTTTCAAATTATAGCACATAGCACTTGGAAAGAGAATGAAGACACTCATCAAATCCACATTAGGATACTGCTCCAATATAAGTAATTCAATGAAAAAAACACCATACAGTATCTTTTGAGGAAGGGTTGCAAACTTTGTGATAAACTGGTAATTTGTTCAGTTCTGTGCTGGAGATTGTCATGTAATTTCCTTTATTACATATGTCCATAATAAAAAAATAACTGTATAGCTCTGAAAAATATAGTCACTTTCTAAAATAGTTAATACTAAGACTGTTATCTGCAAATTACACTTCAGGCATGGTGTGTGGTTGCACTGTCTCCTAACAACCTGTCATTTTTAAAACTTATTTCATCATAGCATACTGAAATATGGAGAAGCCCAACTGGCTGGATAGCAGGGCTGCTAAAAGGGAAAGGAAAGCAGCTGCTCCTGTCCCATGCAGAGAGCAGGAAAGTAATGTCTGCATGATCCCTGCTGCTGCCTCAGATGGGACACTCAGAGCAATGGGAATTGGGAGTGAAACCAGTCCCCAACAACATTTCATGGCCTCAGGTACTGTCCCAAATGACACAGAGAACCTCCCATGTCTGAATGAGAATATTCTACCTGAAATAAAGCAAGAACATCTCTAAGTGCAAGAAAGGCTTATGATAGGGTATGTAATACTTTCAATTAACTCATCAGATGTGTAGTATGCAAGCAACTCCCTTGAACTGAGGCAAACTTGCTTCCTGAGTTGATTGTAAAGTAATTCAAATCTGGAGATGAAGAGGCTTCTTTCCCTATAGAGCGCTGGCAAGACTGCTGCAAGGTGAGGTTTCTCTCTGAACCTCTGCATGCTTCCACTGCAGCCAGGAGTTGTCATCAGCACATTAATTGGGCTAACTCAGGCAACCTCGTTAATAAGACCAGGGCAGCCTGAGCCATGTGGTGGTGCTTGGCATTTCAATGCTGTTTGCCTGTGTGGAGGTTGTGCTGCCAGTTCTTTTTGCATGTTATTAATCCTCTACAGAGATTGAATCTGGGTGTATATGCCAGGATGAGACAACTGTAACTCATGGACATTGTAGAATGAATATATCCTAAAAAGCATTTGACTTTTGGTAAGCATTAGGTGAAGAAGTTTCTCACAAGAAGAGACTGAATGTAATTTTTCTATAGTGGTAAAAATAGACTTTCTACAACTGCCTGCTGGGATGCCTGAAGGTAAAGTTTAAGGACATGGATTTCTTTTATCCTAATACACTTCAATCTATTACAGAGTAAGTTGATAAGAGAAGCTCTAAAGTATGCTGCTTTCCACTGTATCACCCTGGGAAGAAATAAATTATGGCATATTATGTTCCCTATCAGTTCTATCCATCACACATCTTACAGAAGACGTGATGAAGAGAAACACCTTGGATAGAGTAATGCAATTAACTGCTGCCATTTGAAACATGAAAAATTACATTTTTTTATCCCACCCTGTCCAGCTGTTCAACTTTTTTTGAGCAAAAATGCTGTTTTAGGACTTGCTGGTTGACTGTAGGACTACTTTCCAACAGACTCTTCTTCTCACAGTAGGTATAAGAAAGGTCAAAACCTTGCAGCAGCTGCCAGTATCCTGGCTGTGCAGCCCAGAGGTCATGGATGCTCAGGGACAGGAGTGTACCAGGATAGCCCAGCTCCATCTTCAGCGGCCTCTGTGAGGGGCATGACAGCAACACGACCTCCCTAACACTTGGATGTGCTTCTGATGTCTGATGGTAGCTGGGCAAGGCAGCACCTGAAGCCAGAAAGGGATGAAGTTGCATTGCCACAGTGACAGAAATGCCTCCATGTGTTCCTACAGGTACTCTGTGATTTAAACAATCTAGTGCTGTTCAGCATTTATCCTTAAATGGAATTTTAGGTTCCAGTTTGTACTGAAGGCGCTATATGAAGTGCACTTACTGGAATGAAAAATATCTGTTTATAAAATGAATCAGTTCTTGCAAGGGTGCAAAAATAAAAGACCTCAGAGAAGGAGAAGTATTCTTTCCTCTGGTACAAAATTTAAGGCTGTGCTATGCTACAAGCCAAAGCCATATGCCATTTTCTTTTAAGGTACGCAACATTTACATTTTTTTATCTAAAAAACTTTGCATATACCATCTGAGTATTTTCAGGCCCTAATAAAGTGTTTTAAGGATAAGAAATGGCATAGCTCTGCTTATAACAATGTCTTTAGAGAGCATACAAAATCACGCTGTTCCACATGGCTATGTGTGATATGTTAATGCAAAAATATAAAAGAAAAAAGCAACTTCAAAAGATATGCCCTTGGATTTTTTTAATTTTCATTTCTCCTAATTTTTCACTTGGCTTTTACTGAAAGTGCTGCAGTGAGATCAGTGAAAAACAACTCTTGATTTTAGATTATAACTGAACATAGGGTAGTAAAAAATTTTAAATGGATTTGAGTTAATTTTTGTGAATTCTGTTACATAGCATTTGAACACACTAGTTAAATAATACTTCATGGGCATGAAAACTCTGCAAATTCAAAATGTTGGCCAATAATTAAAATGTATATAAGAAGAAAGCAAGCCTGTTAAGGTATCTTTGATTTTAATAACTCATAGTGACATAGTAAGGTTATGGAAATGACATATTAGTGTAATTTATTCAAGAAGCTGGAGAGATACTTGTCTTTGTCATAGAAGCTATTAAAGAAAAAAATCTGCTGTTTATCTCTTGCCTCCTTGCAAATGTTTGTGACTCTATATCTCTACTTATCTCTCTATATTCTGCAACACAGTACTGACTAGCTTTAAATTAAAAAATCAGTTCCTTCGTCTGATATTATGAATAGTCAAGTTCCTCTCTAAAGCTTCATATTTCTTAGACTGCTTTTCTAGACTTAGTTTTGTAAAGACTATTTTGCAGATGTAAGAGTTAGAAACTTAGAATCACAACTGTACGTATATATTTATGGAAAAGTTTGCAAATAGCTTTAACTCTGACTTAACATTTTCTTGTAGGGTCCTATACCCCCCAAACCTGGAGAAATGACCTGTATACATATTGATAACAGGACTTGGCTGATGCCAAAATTTTGGATACGATGCTCAAAAATAGAAACTTCTGACTTTTTTTAAATCTGCAAGCACAGAAGAAAACCATTTTAAGCTGTATGCTTTATATATGAAGAGATATTTAAATATTCCTTTAGAAAATAACCTTATGCCACAGAAAATATTTTATTAGGACTTTATGGTTTATTTAAATTCTCTAAAGTTCCTTTCAATGAAGCAAATCCTATCCTGAGATTCAATTAATTTAATTCCTACACAAGAATTCACTGAAACCAACAGATGTTCTTACTGAATAAAACCTGAATAGCAATTGAATAAAAGCTCCAGGAGGTATCCCAGTGCTTATGAAGTCCCAGATCATCCTGTCACTTCCCAGCAGCTTTTAACTCCGCATACATTGCGCTCCTCTGAAGCTGGCCTGCTTTGCCATCAGCTGCTCTCCCCCAGGGTCACTGGAGGAAAATGAGGAGGAAGTTGTTGAGTGAGAAAAAAACTAAAAGTCCCCGCTCTGCTCCTGAAGCTTGCAGATGTGGCAGGGCTTAGGACAAAATCCCTGTGGCATCCAGGGGCTGTGAGGACCACGTGAAACTGGGGAACAGAGGCCACAGCCCCAACTGAAGGCAAATAAAAAGGCAGTAAACAAATATGTGACTCAAGAAAGTCTGAAGAGTAATTGTGTTTCTCCGAGTGTAAGGTGTGTTCCATACCAGTGCTTGTCTTCTCAGGTATCACCTTGTTAATTAAAGAAATGCTTTATAATAGAATAGCTGTCATAGATGATATAATGCGATCACTTTGATATCTTAATTAAATTACACCACAGGCTCTAAGTCCTTCAGGGCACCTTCATTTAAGATCTCAATGTTTGTAAGTCACCACCCTGAATGGGATTATGATTTTTTTCAATACCTATACCTACAAATGCATGGTTTTATTAGTTTGAGTCTAGGCTAGCAGGACTAAGTCAGGCATGGGACGAGGCAACTACAAGAGAGAGACTGAAAAGGCAGATTTTCAGGTTCTGACTAGCTTTTATACAATAATGGATCCCATCATCCTGCAGAAGACTTTAGCATAAGTTATTTACTAATGGTATTAAAATTCTAATCAGGTACTAGATAGCCCACATTTGTCATTAAAAATCACAGATGTCAAAGAGTCTAAACTTGGTGTGTCTCATGTCACTATTCATTCTTATTCGCAGCTGAGGAGCCTATTTTCAGCTTACCCAGTGGTCCAAGGGACACAACTGTGTTGAATACCATAGGTATGTGTAGAATGTTTATAGTTCAGTTACATGAACAAGATTTATGTAATGGTTTAAGCTAAACAGAGAAAGAACAAAGCTTTCTGCTGGGCTGTTGAATGTCTTAATTACTGCTGTTTGTTTACACATTGGTATTGCAGTGGCATGTCACGCAGTGGTCCAAGCCCACGGCTTGCTGAAGGGCATTGCCCAAACAGGGATGAAGACAACCTCTGCCTGGAGGCATTCCCTATCTTGACAGCATTTTGATATATCTCATTGTCGGTTTTATTATTTTGTTGATGGCCAGCTGCTCTTTTGTCACCTTTACAATGACATGCTGTCAAGCATGCAGTGGTCTTAGCAAAGCTCAGGTGTTCCATTGTTGTTGTGCCTTGGAGAGGCAGATGCAGAACAGCCACATCCTACACTCCTGAGTAAATCCAAGTAGGAAAACTTCAGGAAGCAGCACAAAGTATAAGAATTATATATATATATATATATATTTGGTGCTGTTACTCTGGCATTTGTGATGGACAAATCCTTCATGTTTCACTCTGAACTCCCACTAAAGGCTGTGGGAATCTTCACAACTGATTTAAATTGAAGCAGGCTTGCTCCTAGATGTTCCCATTATGTGAACAGCAGCAAGAGTCTCTAATACAAAATTTTCTCACAATAGCAGAAAAAATAATGAAGGGACACACTGTGTCCGATGTAGGACACTGTGGGTAAAATCAATCTCTTAATGATGAATAATTGTAAAGGTTAAAAGAATGACATTATTGCAACAAAAAATGTGCCCCTCCAATCATCTCAGATGAGGACTGATCTCCCACTGTGTTTTATTGTTTGGAGTTACTTTATTACTGGACTTCATGTAAAATTAATTACTCCCTAATATATCTGCATTTAAAAAAACCAAACAGCAATTATGAATTATGACATTTAAAATAATTCACCAAGTGAATTTAATTAAGTTACAAACAGAATGTTCTGCAAATAGAACTGCTGCTTTGAGAGCAGGCTGCAGCATGCTGCCTGCATGGCATTAGCCAAACAGGCAGTAATGATGCATGTGTGTGCTACACTTTGGAAATGAAACTTTTTTGAACCAGTGAAATACCAAGAATAATAATTGTGAGGCTGATCTGCAAGAAAATATACTGTTCATCCATAAAGGCAGCACCCCAGACTGCAGTCTCCCCAGTGGTTCCATGTTTTGTATTTTTAAAATACTTCTTTAAAGGGCAGCTGCATTATAAGCCAAGTCAATGGTGAGAAGGCTGCAGGGAAGATTTATTTTTGGTTTTGAATCTGTAGTAGACCAGATGAGTAAGAAGGGCTGGGGAAGGCTTATTAATTTTTGCTATGATTCAAGATGAGCAAGTTCTGGTAAGAACAATACAATTCCACTCTTTCAGTATAGTCGCTTTTTCAGTTTTAGAGAAAACTCGTGTTTTTTTCCATTCCGCCATGATATGGAAGAAGTTACATACAAAGGACACTCTGTGCTACATTTGTAAACTACTCCAGAGTTTTAGGGAAGATCATCTTCAGCTTCCTCGATGGTATCAACAGTGTCTGAAAAGAATCTCTGGAAAAATACACATTTACTCTTTCGTGCTGTGAAAATCCAGTTAAAACTGGACTGTATTGCTTACATTCTCATTTTTAATGAAATGTTATGGGAAATCTGTGTAAGTCAGGATAAAGTGGGAGTAACTTTTGTGACTTCGTTAAAGCTGCAGTAGACAAAAAAAATTAGGAAATGACATCTTTGAACATGTATTAGGTTCTCCAGCAGTGTCTTTAATCAAAATCAATTTGCTCTGAAAAATACATTAAGATTTCAGAAGTTGAATATTTTGATACTCAAATATGTGAACAAAGTCACATTTTCGATCCCTGACCAATCGCAACTGATGCTGGCATCGTTACTGGGATTTTTACTTTTCAAAATGCCACAGAGTGGTTAACTGCAACAGAAGTGGGAAGTTTCAGGGACAGAGCAGCAATGCTCAGAACACGCTTTTCACAGGCAGCATTTACGGACACATTGCTGTTACGAACCTTACTCTTTTGGAGAATAGAATGTGAATTCTTTATCCACAGCTGAGAGCCTTTATTCCCCAAAGTAGTGTCCCTGAAGTCACTGCAACTGTATCTGAGAGCCAATTGTGTGAACTGCATGTGATGCTGTATAAACGGGATCGCGACCGGAGTGGTGTGGGAGTGCCTGCTTACAGGAATGGCACTGCAGTCCTTACTCCTGCATTTCTACAGGTAGGCTTTGGGGTGTGTCCTTGGCTAAGAAGGTAGTCTGAAAAGAAAGCCATTGGGGGGGACAGGAGGGGTGGAAAAATACAACTAAATTTTGAAACAAGTTAGTGACAACTGTCGAGAACACCAGATAAAACTGAAAGAGAGGTGATAATGGTATGAAACAGGAAAGGAGGAGTGTGAAGAATGGAGGTCATAAAAAAAAAAGGCAAAAAGCAATTGAAGTTTAAAATAGACAACTTCTTTTTGTTTCTGTTTTCCTTCTCCTTAGTCCTCAATTATTTCAAGTCATTCCCTGAATATGTCATGGATTAATCCCAGACAGCCACCAAGCCCCACGCAGCCACTTGCTCCCCCACCACCACGACTGGGGAGAGAGTTAGAAGGGTAAACGCCAGAAAACTTATGCGATGGGATAAAGACAGTTTAATAGGGAAAGCAAAAGCTGCATAGACAAGCAAAACAAAACAAGGAATTAAATCACTGCTTCCCCTGGCCAAGCAGGTGTTCACCCATCTCCAGGAGAGCAGGGTCCTATCATGCATAATAGTTACTTGGGAAGACAAACACCACCTCTCCAAATGTTCCCCTCTTCTTCCCTCGACTCTATATACTAAGCATGATGTCATATGCTATGACATATTGGTTAGTTGGGGTCAGTTGTCCTGGCTGTGTCTGCTCCCAGCTTCCCAAGCCCCCCCAACTTCCTTGCTAGCGTGGCAGTACAGAAAGCAGAAAAGGCCTTGGCTCTGTGTAAGCACTGCTCAGCAACAACTAAAACATCTTTATTATCATCACTGTTTTAAGCACAAATCCAAAACATAGCCCCCTACTAGCAACTGTGAAGAAAACTAACTCTACCCCCGCCAAAACCAGCACAATATATAAACCAGGAAGTCACAGCCTGGTCTTTCTTCCCTAAATGATAAAACGATACTTGGAGTCCTGCTGGTTCCTCTTAAAACTGATGGAGAAGGTATGTTAAGGCAGGCCTAATTATTTGCTATGAGTACACAGAAGGTCCAATTTACCAAGCATTATCAGTGAACTACCCAGAGGCAGTTTATTGAACCATGCCCAACTATGCCAGTGAAACTCTATCCTGTGTTGGTAACATTAGCACTGA
Source organism: Neopelma chrysocephalum (assembly GCF_003984885.1). Lineage (NCBI taxonomy): Eukaryota > Metazoa > Chordata > Aves > Passeriformes > Pipridae > Neopelma > Neopelma chrysocephalum. Next base: position 1,895,524 of record NW_020925863.1, read on the forward strand.
AAGTGTAGGGTAATAGGATCACATATTACTTGGAGTTTCCAGAGGTCTTGGCTCCTCATTCCTAACTTGTTCTTTCTTTTTTTTTTTTTTTTAATCTGCACTAACATAGTCCAAATTGCATAACTAGGCTCATGCACATAAAATCACACCTTCATTTTGCTGTGTATGAGGTAAGAATTGAGTGCCCAGTCTGCAGGCAGCAGCCTAACTACAATGAGGAATTTTGCACACAAGAAGGAAAGCAAAAGGAAAAAAAGGTCACTGTCTTAAAATGGGTAAAGAAAATGGGATGTAAAAGTGCTAGATTACAAAAAAAATTACTTACCATTAAGTCATTTTCCCTAGTGCCTAATTTTCTTTCACTCCTCCATCTTAGTAGACATTATGCTAAATGACAAAACAAATGGTAAAGACCAGGACAAGAACTTCTCATGCAAACCAGCCAGAAGTACAACTTTGAAAGTCCTATTTTCCTTCCTTTTTGCCCAAAAGTCTTAAGATGCTCTTATAAAGAGTATATGTTTGTTACCAGAAGTGGGCTCTTGATGGAACTTGACCGTAATTTATTTTTATGGCTTGTAATGTTAAGTAATTTTACTTAACATGCCATTCTTAAGCCTAAATGCATGAGAGAAGGAAAAGTATTAGACACAGCAAATGCACTAAGGAAAATTTATACATTTCCACTGAAAAATGAACTGATGATCTGGTTCACTGACACTGCATTTCTCCAGTATTAGGCAAGTCTAGCAGGTAAGTCTCCTTCAGAGTTTGACCAATGTCTACCTGATGCCTCTAAAATATTTTTTTCAGATGAGGGAAAGATCTCTTAGTTTAATATCAGTGTCCTTACTGGATGGACTAGTGTGAGCATATGCACTAAGCACCACATTAAGAGTGGTATCACTGCACAGCATTTTGTTTGCTGCATGCCAAGCAAGTCAAAACTAACTTGTTAACTATCTGCTTGGTGCTATTGTGTCATATCCATCACCACCACATCTAGTACCCTCTACTTGACAGTTTATCTCAGTAAAACTACTAAAAAGGGTCCTCATATGCTCTAAATCATTTCTGACTGGAGCTGCTACTGGCTCCACTAGGAAAACTCATAGGAAACAGAGTTCCTGTTTGCAGTACTACCATCTTGAATGTTTGCTAAGATCTTTTATCAGGCTCTAGTGATTATATTTAAGTTGAAAAGAAATATTTTTTCTGCTTTATTAGCCCCTCAATTGAAGTAAAGTGAATTATATGAATGGACAAAGACAAACCTAGCATCTGTTGCAAAGTTATACATAGCCTTATACCTTATTCCTATTATTATCTAAGCATTGTATTGCAAGTCACATTTTAAAACATATTTAGAGCATGTATGATTCCTGATCTATTTATTTTACTTTTTTGTCTTCTTTTCAGTACCTTGTACTTTCATTGTTGTAAACAGCTGTTTATGATCATGTGTTTGGACAGAAAAGATGAAGAACAGGTCAGGAAATATGGATTATGAGTCTATCTGTTTACTGGTTAATTAACATATTTCAAGAGGGCTACAAGAGATAAAGGAAAATCTAATGGTACAAATTTGCCTCTACCGTTCACCAGGTCTCCTAATTTAACTTGAATTTATTCTTGGATTCCTTTAAAGATAATGTTCCTAAAAATATCTGTAAAACCTAGATACTAATTGGAAGATTGTGCTTTTTTTCCACAGAAAGCTCCATATTCGCACTTCTGCCTCAAACCAGACAATTTCTAAGAGAAACATCAAGCAATTCATTCCATTTGCCTGCAGAGCCTGGGTCACTCTTGTGAAATGATGAGGTTCAAGGCCTGGAAACTTGGATTTTTGCAAATTGCATGACAGGTACAGCCAGGATTCAGGTGGGTTCTTTTGTAAATCATTTGTCTAATCTACACAAATCTTCCAATTGGCATTCTTCTGATAGATTTTTAATTTATTTTCCCTCATTTTAGCTATGAGAGGTACATCAGTGCCTAAGGCTATGTTACTATCTCTAAACTCAGGCACTTTAAAATAAATGCCTGTTTTATAAATCTTCTACTTTCTGGCTTGGTATTAATGCAGATGTATGTTGTGGCTTCTTGATGTGGCAGGTGTAGGTATCCTCACTTCTCAGTGGCCCTGCCTGGCCTCAGTATGTTTGCAAACATTTAAGCCTAAAAGATGTTTTCCCCCCAGAAACCACAAGGTAAATGCAACAAGTAATCAATCTCCTGAACAGCAATCAGAAACCTCCTAACAAACATCCTACACAAACACCATAATTAATCTAAGCTATGACCTGAATTGCAATGGATATAATCGGCTTCAAATGGTGTGCATATTGTACTCATTTTTTTGGCTGTCACAGTTAGTCTGTTATATGCAATACAAACATATTGGTTTGTTTTGAAGAATACTAATTTCAGGAGGGAAATGTGACACAAATGTTGTATGCAGATCAGGTTTTCTGTTCTTACATGTTCAGACTAAAGCAAAACAATGTCAATGTCAAAGCAGAACAAAAAGGATGTATATACTCAGAAACTAAAAAAACCCAAGCCACCAAACCTAACACAAACCACACAGCAAACTCAGCCCTCTAACCACAAAGCCTCAGAAAGCAATTGAGGTCTGTGAACATTAAGTGGCAGAGAAAGAGATGTGCTTGGGCACAGGTTCAAATTAGGCAGCATAAGTTCTCCTTTATTAATTAGTAGGACATGTCAGTTGAAAACTGCAGGCTGATCTTCAGTCGGTGTAAGTCAGCCTAGTGCCATTTCACTCATTTAGTCCAGCTGAAGATAGTAATGTAATTTTTTTGAGACAATACACTTTTTTGTCTGAATTAGTAAGGAACACTTGAAAATTTTACAAAGGAGTGAATTTCTTGTTCACTTGGCATCCATGTTCAGCAATAAAAGCGGGCAGGTTTCACTCCCCAGCAGGCAGGCTTGGAGGCTACTGTGCACAGTAATGTTTACAGGGCAGCATTGCAGAGGTGTTTTTAAATAGGAGCAGAAGTGTTTTCCCTAAGGATTAAAATAATGCACCTTCTAGCAGACACACTTCTAACAATCTTTTCTTTTACGCAGATTTCCCTTTTACAAATCTATCTACTAAAATTAATGTTGGAAACGCCTAAAGAAATGTGACCAAAAAAAAAAGCTCCTCCTTGGGCAAATACAGGTGACTCTTACTGATTGTCACTATTAAAGGATGGGATTTATTAATACTGTTTATTTATTTAGCTTGGCTGTCATTTCAAAATGATGTGGGGAAAAAAGAAAAAAGAATTCCTTGTGCTTTTTCTGGTGGTAGCTCAAACAAGTTGAGATTAGGCAGATTCTCCCTAGGGACTGTCAAGAAAGGATCATCAGGACATTTTTCTCAAATGACACTGAAATTGTCTTGTGAGTCATTAGATCCATCACTTAAATTTAAGTCCGCATTATGCACATTATACCAGGTACATGAAAAGGTAGGGCTGGCCAAAGGATGGAAAAGTCTGACAGGCAACTGTTGAACAGTTACATGCTGAGAAGAAAATTGTTAATAATAACCTCGCTTCCTCACAAAGAAGGAGGATGAGGAGCAATGGAAAAATAAGTGAAGAAAACCACAGAAAACGAACGGGGCTAGAGGGAATACAAGAACAGCAACACACTAGTGATGGTTCAAGAAACACCTTAGCACAACTACTAAAATGTAAAATACATTTTATTGAAGATTTTTCCTCTTCAGTAATTATTTTCTGCGCTTCTCTGTGTTGTCACCACTGAGAGCCTGGTTTTCACTTCCTCTGCCATGGTTCAACACACACCTATGTTCTCCTTCTCCATACAGTATGAAAGTAAAAGACTTTTTTTCCTAATTTCTCAGCCACTGAAAGAGCACCTGTTGCCATTTCCATGGTGGCCTACACTTTTTTTGCCCTTCAACACAGAAGGAATCAGCAACTCCCAAAGCCAATTTTTTTTGCCCTCCATTCCACACCAGATGTAATTTGCAGAAAGCAAGCTTCCTCCTTTCCTCTGTCTTTCCTGTCTCACAGAGCTTGGCCATTTCCTTTGGATTTCTCTGTGGTCACTCTTGTCTGTTAGGACCAGCAAGAGCTCCTTTTCCCTCCTGACTCCCACGGGCATGGTTCACATCCAGGTCCTGCTGCCCCAGGGAGCGTGGCAGCCGCACTGTCCTCAGACAGCCTCTGGGATCTTCTCCTCCACACTCTGAGGCATAAGGCAGGCAGATGGGCTCTCAGATGGTGACAGGGACAGCGAGGCACAGGATGTGCAGAAGCATCCCTTGTAGAGAGTGAATGGGAACAGACTGTGAAAGGGGGGTCAGGCATTTTCCAGCCATGCTTTGCAGAGGACAGAAATTGTAGCTTGTGAGTTTGAGGTTTCAAAGTCTGGGCTCTGAGCTGGACATCAAATAGAAAATTTTAAAATTTCACTCAAAAGAAAATTTCCACCAACAATAATTTCTGTATCTAGCATGTATAAGTTTTTACAAATATTGACACAAAACACTTTATTTTGGGTTTTTGGGGAAGGAAAGAAAAAACAAGAAAAAAGTGGGATGCAGAGAAGGGAGAAATGGCAGCACTAGACAGACTGTGACTATTATTTGGGAGATTTTCACAGTTGTGACAAAATAAACCTGACTTTTTATTTCAACAGCTAACATCATATTTTAAAAACCAAATAAACCAAGCGAGATCTACAGACTATCTCTAACCAGTTCAGTTGCTATGGTATAAATGAATAGATTAAGTATGTTAAGGGTATCCCTGCTGAAATGTAAAATGCAAGTGCTGAGAAGCTAGCCAAGCCATTTGAAAGCATACCAGCTGGGCTGGGACAGGAAAGGAAGAAGGTCAGGAACTCTGGAGAGAAAAAGGATCAATATCAAACTCTTGAGAGGAATGAATACGAGTCCTACAGAGAAAAAGAAAACTACCTTAGGTGAATTGTCAGAAGCAGCTGCTTGTTCTAAAAATAATAGTGCTTGCTCTTTTGCTCAAGTTTCTTTTTCTTCTCTTTTTTTTCCTTCTCATTTCCTTTTCTTCTCTGCTTTCCCTTGATTGATAACAGAAAAAATTGGTGCCTCTATATGCTATTGCAAAACTGCTGAAATCTGGCAAGAGCAAAAAGGCTAGAAAAATAAAAGATTAAAAATGTTAAAGTACATTCAGCAGCCAGGAAGCTGACCCAAAACTTCAGGTAACAAGTTCATGCAGATGTCAACTTAAAGTTCAGATGGATCAGCATTTCAAGTGAATTTTCTGCAGGGTTTTTAGAGAGAAGGGTAAGAAAGAAGGTAATAAAACTGTAAGAAAGCTTTCAAGCTTACTTTGGGCATGCAGTCCTCTCTGCAGTTCAGCTTAATGGAAGAGATATTCAAATAGTCTAGATTTTTTTCCTTCTGCAAATTTCTCAATTAGAAATGGTTTATTAATTAATGGAAATTAGGGATAAATCCCACTAACTAATCATAGACCTTCCCCTCTGAAAAATGGCTTGCTTTCCCTAGGCTTAGCATCAAGGAGAGCTCCAGTACCAGTCCTGGGCTAGGGGCAAGGTGCAGAAGGAAGGAGGGGAAGCACAATGCTCACCCCATCTCATCCCCTACTCTCACATCTCTCTCTCTTTTCTGAAGCTCAGATTTTGTCTAAATGCTTTGATAACTCTTACTATGGTGGGGCCTGAAAAATACTACTGTCAATAGAGAAAATGAAAGCAAACCTGTACTAATTCTGCTAAAGCCACTGATGTTAGTCTGGATTTAACTTGTGCAAATCAGAGCACTCTATGGACCTGAACAGCTGAAGAACAGAAATTACTGTACAAAAGGCAGCATCGTGTAAACCTAAGATCTATAAGGTCTCTTCATTCAAATCTTTAGCTCTAAAGAGTCTCTGTATTTTCAACTTAGTTACAGCTATGAAGTGTAATGAGATATGATGCATGCTAAAGACCTCGGCTATCAATTAGTAATAGGCAGGAATGAAAGATGAATATCTAATGTTTGACTGATATGGTCTCCAGTGAGAATGGCTGGGTATTTTAAGTGCATGCCTGTATTCCTGGGGAAGACACAGTCAGCAGCTTGATGCCCACAGCAGTTGGCACCAAACAGTTGGCAGCTTCTTCATCTCTGTCTCAGGAGAGCGCCCACTGTACACCAGGGTTTGGTTTCATGTTTAAATCTCACACAGAACCTGCCATGGAGAGTGACACTGATGGTTGTGGAAAAGACATTCAGCAAAGGCACCACATCAGACGTGGTAAGAAAGAAATATTTTCTATGCACTTGAAGTGACTGCTCAGAAATAGGTTAAAACTCCTGTGGCATTCGATGGGGCCTGGGGGGCTGTGTGCACACTTGCACAGGCAGGAAGAGCCTGTCCCCAGCACAGGAGCACAATGAGTGTGGCCACTCTCCATCCCTACTTTCTTAAGCACCTCTGCTCAGAGATAAAGTTATATCTAACGGGGCTTAATGCTCTGAAGATGTGAATGCAAGTGCATATCATAGACCTGTTGATATTCTAAACCCTCAGGTATTTAGACATCCTTTTAAATGAATTGCTCACATAATGTTTAGACACCTGAAATGGAGACCAATGGAGCTTTTCTACTAGAGAAGTTGTTTTTAAGGTACACTTCATTACAAAAAGCCAAAAGCCAGTGAGATTGTGTTCCTTATAAGGGTAACAGCAGCTAATGCATACAGCACACATATATCTATTATTTACTAGCCACCTGAAGTCCTACCAGTGCCGGCGGCAAACCAGACTGAATCTTATCAGCAAAACTGCTTTGACACCAAGCTGCTTTTCTCATGGATAGTTTTCCTGGATTCTCCAGGCTCTGCAATGAGAACTGGAGAAAAAAGCAGGATGGCATACAAGCTCTCCACAAACAAGCCTAGAGAAGCAGCCTGTGGTAATCATCAGAGCTGCTGGCACACTCTTAACCTTCTTGCCATCAGCTGTGAAATTATTCTTTTTTTTCAGATCTGATATAAGAGAATCAGTTTTATTTTTTCCTCAGAAAGTTCAAGCAACAGTGATATGACCTTTAGGGGAATGCTACAGAAAATGGGAGAAAATGGGTCCTTTGAAACAATGAATCAATGGTGTGAACGTATTTTCTGACATAATCCATCACCCTGATAAAATTTGCAGTTGCTCTGTTAGGGAATAAATTGGCTATCACTCCGTGGTGGGAGAGCGGCACTCGTGCACACTGCAGTCTTTAATGAGGACACACAACTGGGGATATTTTGAGCTCAGCGATTTACATAAGCCAAGAGTCCTGTGCACACAGGACTCTGGAGCAATGGAGAAAGCAGGGAAGCAAAAGAAGGAATCACCTAACTTTCATGTGTCCCCACGACTTCAGTGTTGAAAAGAAATGAATGGAAGATAAAGTGGCTGTGCATGTCACCAGCCAGAGGGATGGCACGGGGGGCTTGCTGGGGCACTGCCACTTGGCTTTTCTGCTTGCTGGTCAAGAAAAATACAGCGATCATTGTGAAGAAGAAAACTTGCACTTGTTGTTCTTCTCTGACAGCCTAACACACCTTTTGAGAGATGTTTTGGAAACTGTTTATCCCAGTTGAGGGCTTTTAAGTAGGGTTTGTGGAATTTGGTGGCAGTCAACAGAAACACCAAAGGTAACTAGAGGAGCATTAATGTAGACTGTCTTGGACTGTAGATAATAGTCATACAGTTACAGTAACACCTTAATAAAATACCTAAATATTGCAGGTATAGAGAGCATCAACCAATTTCAAGATAAAAAGAGGCATCTGCATATCAAGTCTTCTGTACAATCCCAGAGCTGTCATCTTCCTGCAAAGCCAAAGTCCTTTGGGAATCAGAAATACTTCAAGCTTTAAAAATTTTTATGAATTCACTATGAAAAGAAATCATAGCACAGCAGTATATGCCTAGGAAAAAAATCTCCAAGCTACTATTCTTTTTAAATGCTGACAAAATTAATAATTCAGGATAATAAAATTCAAAATCATTGCACTTTTTTTGTCCTTATAGTGACATTATTAAACAAATAAGTAAACCAACACTCAAATTTATTTTTGCTTGGTTATTTGAGTGAGTTTTAGCCAATTACTGTGAAAGATAAACCCACCATATTACTATCAGCATAAAATGAAAATAATAGAGAAATTTTTTTTCTCTGCTTTCTCACCCCTTCATCATATATATGCAGGACAGTACTTTGGATATAGTTCATCTCACTGCTGCCACTGCTGGTTTGCCCACCAGTTAGTCAGGCTGCTTCTCTTGTGCAGGGTGTCAAACAAACACAAGAGAAATGAACACAGAGAAAAAAATGCTATAAAGTTACAGTCATGGAAATTGCTGAGAGGATTAGGCAGGCATCACAGCTGAAACCGTTTTTGCCTTTTTAAAAAGCTAATGTTTCAATTTGATACTGTCACTGCAAAACAAACAAAGCAAACTAACATTTCCTTGAAGAAAATAGTAATTTCTTAAAAGACGAGTCTTAAAGATGTTGCCTTTTTGGAACTGGAATAATTCATAGCAGAGAGACAACATGCTGAAAGGTACATAGTTTGTTAGCAGTAAATAGTAGTAAATACAATCCTGTTCTCTCTGTTCTGCCATTTATAGTGAGGATGACTGGGCTGCCAGCTCTTCTGTCCAAGAATCATTAGCAATTCATCAAAAGAGCAAATGTCATTATATACGGAAGCCCAGGGAATTATTTTGCATTTGATTTCCAGCTCTGATAGCATTGTTATTGATTAAAATATCCTCCTGCATAACATGAGCTAGACACAAAAGATCATTGTATTTTTGAACTTCCAATCATAGTAATCCTGAGTTGCCCAAATACTTACGGGTTTAATAAAATTGAATACACAAACCTCTTAGGTCAGACTTCTACCCTGTTAACTAATGACCTTCTTGGGAAGCTGCCAGATTAAGGCACAATTTCTGAAATACCTAAGAACACAATCCTAAAATTGTTGTATCAGTATACTGTATACCAACAAAGCCAGGAACCCTTTACTGTAGAACTCTGTTTTAGGTAGAAATTATGAAAATGAGGAAGGAAACATTTCCTTGTGTTGCCTGTCTCGAGTAAATAACAGGACAGTGAGGTCAGCACAGTGAGGTCATGTGCAATCACAGCTCAGCCTCCCCAGGGGAGTGATACAGGGCCTGCCTTGCGTGAGCACAAGCCTCTACCACTGCAATTATAAACTTTCATTTTATGAGAAAAATGGGAAAAGACCAAGCAGGTAGAGAAGAAACATGATTATTTTGTCTTAAAGTGAAAAGGCTTTTTACTGTATTTCTTGAAAATGTGCCTTCATGCTTTACATAAAGCACAAAACTATCTGGCTGCAGTGCTGTGTGTACAACTGGAAGTTAGGCAGGTGTTGGTACTCCTGTGCTGTAAGAAAGGTGTTCCTCTGAATGTCTCCAACCGACACCATGTGGACCTGTGGTTAAGGGTACCTACAGTACATGGCCAAGACATCTTCAAGGACTTCCCAAGCTTCCTCAGGAAGCTTACAGTGCTGCAGAAAACAAGGACTCGTGGATAGCTTTTGGTCCCCTTGAAAAATAAACAACATTAAGTCATCACCTGAATGGGAAAGAGACTTGGCAAAATACCAGGCCACAAAACAGCTTTGACAGTGGTTTGCAAGATGTCCAGAAGAAAGATGGGGAGTTGTTTCTGCAGCCAGTGAGACACTATATTCTACCATTTGTGGGACAGGCAGGGCTATGGCTTGCAGCAATTTAAGGCTACATATGGATTTAAATCAACACAGCTGCTGAAGAAACCAGGGAAAGGAAACAAAAAGATCTTATGGCTCCATGTGGGCATATCTGAGAGGATCAGCTGGGATGTTCCCACAAGGCCGAAATAAAATAAGCAAGTGTGAGAACTTGGTATAAGAAAGCACCAAGTTTACTATTCAATGGTTAGTCTGTCTGTAACTAGTATTGGATACAGAGGAAAACTGGTACTGAAGGAATCTGATCCCTCTCTCTGTAAATGCCAAACCAACAAGCAAACAAACAAACAAAAAATCTACCAAAAACCAGAGGAGCTTTGTTTAGATAAATGCATCCATCCAAAGCTAACAGACATGAAGCACTGCTGGACTCAGACACAATGACACTTCCAGCCCATGAAGGCCTTTGACATCTACTCTCCAGTGACTCTGGCTGAAGGGATGAGTTCACAGCCCCTCCCTGGAGGTCAGAGCCCCACAGCAGTTGGCAGACTGGACTGGCTGCTCACACCAGTGCAGAATTCATCAGTTTAGCTGACTGACCTGGCAGCTTGTGGTTCAGAGCTAAACCAGGAGACCTCGGGGCTGAAGCAGTGGGGAAGTCCCCTCTGTGGCCCCTGCTGAGGGGAAATTGGCAATAACCACCGCAAGGATGGAGAGGAGGAGACAGCAGCAAAGAACAAACTATCTTGAGCCATGTGGTGAACAGATCAAAGTTTAAAACCTTGAAACATCAGGTTCTGGGGAACTAGAAAACCTCCAGAGGTGGTGGTCAGTAGAGAGGACAATAGTGGCAAAGATTACCACCTCTCTTCCAGATGCCTCACTAGATCAGCTTCTGCTCTATTGAAATGTGTATTTAGCTTCAGCCTCCATTCCTGGAAGTGACGGAATCAATCTGAACTTTATCAGCAAATAAGGAGGACTGTGGTTCCAAGATAAGAGAAAACAGGACATGTACAGACATGCAGATTACTGCTGTTTTCCAGACCCTGCCGTCGTAGCTCAGCTTTGTCATATTTAGCTATAGACAGGTCACAATTATTTTCTGTTTTCTTTTCTTCTCACCTAGTGAATTACACTGGAAAAGCTTAGTTAATCAGAACTAACTTGTTTCTGCCACACTGGTAATTACATACATAACTGCCTACATGCTATATAAAAATTCAGTGATCCCATACCTAGAAAAACACATGTATGTGGGCTAGGGAAAGAGTGGGCTGAGGACAGGTAAAAGCAGCATGATTTAGTTAGCTTGACTGCATGTTAAGTTTCAGTGTGTTATTCTAAGATACCTATTTATTTATAGGTTTGGATTTTTACCATATCAAATATGTGCTTCTTTTATAAAATTAAAGTATCCTCTACTGAGAAAGCATCAAAAAATCCCACTCCAGATATTTAGGGATGACAGTGGATTTGCTCTGCTTGATTTATTTATTGAAGTTTTATCCACCTACATCTTTCTCAGGTGTTACCATTCTGCTTCCAGTTTCACATTTTAAAAGGAGTATTATCCATCTAAAAAGGGGCATTCTTCAAATCCTATGTAATCTTCACACGAGACTGTTACTTCTAAAAATGTGTCTAAAAATGCAGTGAACTAATATATTTTTCATTTATAAAAACACAATACTGCTGGAATGTTCCATTTCTGTTTAATTTAAGTGTGAGTATTGTAACATGCATTTTTTTTTTCAACTCCATTTTTTAGGTTCACTTATTTTGAAAGCTATGGTGCAAGCTTTGCCTCACTACGGACCCAGCTTTCAGAAATGAGGTGATAATTAGGTGTGGATGAGTCTTCTGTTTGAGAACCTCCACAAATTTACCCAATTAAGGTTGGTAATGCTGGTTGTCTGTTAACTAAGAGCTCAAGTGAGCACGGTAAGGTTAGTCTCTTGGTGTTGCTAAGTGTGTGGAAGACCGTGATGGCTTCTAGTCAGTTCTGAGCAAGGTAAGTTTCAAATTACTTGGGGTTTTCTACTCTCCTAGAATTCTGTGGCTATTGATTTATGGATAGCATTTTATGATTGCCCAGTATGTTTATTTCTAATGCTGTGGATACCTGTTGAAATTGCTGTATGCTACCTTCTGCTGTGTGTGTTAGTGTATGCTCCTGCTGGAAGTGCCCTCAGCAAGTGGTGATGGGGAGGTCAGAGGAGTATGTTGATAGGGAAGAAATTGCTTGTTTGCTGTTGAGTTACTGCTGGAGCTGGTGCTAATGCTGTGGATCTGTTCTGGACGCCCTCCAGTGGAAGTGCTTTGTCTCAGTTATGCAGCAATGTTGGTTCTCAAAGTCTCAAAGCTAAGGGACTGTGGGGTTGTGTGCTGTGCTCTCTTGGCTCATCAGGGAAGGCTGCAGCACGCTGGGAGACACCAAAGCAAAAAGCAGGCCTGGTGTGCGGGGCAGCTGCAGCAGCGTGTCGAAAGTGCTAGAGTATCACCACCAGAATTTCTCTTTTTCTGATCTAACATTTGACACGTACTGTGAAAGAAAAAGACCTTCAATCAATATGTGTTTTAATGATTTGCTAATGAGCCACTTAAAAATAAGTTTAAGTAATAAAGAACTCTATATTAACGAAAGGTTACTCCACTTCATAAAAAAATAGTAAGAGACTGCACTTGGCATCAGATGCTCTAAAAGCACCCGGCTGCCATACAAACTGTTTCCAAGACGTTACAAGCATATGACTCATGCAGTAAGCGATGTAAAATATCAATTGCCAAAACTTCCTTAGAAAAGCTTCTTCCTAGATAAATTTAACAATGTCCATATTGTATTTTGCTTAAGGCTGATTTCAAAGTATCTTAGCTTAAGCTTTGAGGAGTCCAGTGCCTACTAAACAATTTCTAAAGTATTTTCAGTGGTAAACCAAAGTTCTTTAAAGACTATAAAAGAACCTAAGACAGCACAATGCATATGGAGCAGAAACTTCCATGGGGAAAAAAAATCTCATAATATTAGGATGCAAAAAGAACAGGACAGAAACACTGGAAATATTGAGATGTCACTCCATAAATCATTGTTGTACCCTCTCTTAAAATATTTCTGCTTTCTTCACCTGCCATAGGACACTGCAGAAATAGAAAAGATTTAATATCATGTGATAGAAATGACTAGATGTCTGGGCTGACTTCTACAGGGGGGAAAAATGAGAACTTGGTATTATTTAGGAAGAAATACAACAGTATAGTATGACTTGCTCAAAAGCAGTAAATGAAGTGCTCTATTTGTTATTTTACCTAATGAAGTGAGGCAAATCAGTAAAACAGGCAACATATGTAAAATGTATTACTGATGGAGCTTAATCCTATGATGTTTAACTGAAAGCCTGGGCATTTCAAAAAAAGGTAATGAACATGTGATGCAGAAATGCAAGAAAACACCATTTAGGTCAAGCTAGATTCTGGATTTATGTTGGTTGTTGCAGACAACAGAATTTAGTATTGAAAGAGAATAACATTGCTACTTAAAACCTGAAAAGAAAAAAAAAGTAACAACTCTGTTTCAAAAACCATTTTCAACCCTCAAAAGGTCAAATTCAGCCCCAGAAACAGCAGGTACAAAGTACACACAAGCTGAATTTGGTTCTAGATGCGTATGACTTTATCCTTCATCTCCAAGGTTTTACTGAAATTTATTTTTTTTTTAATTTTCGTTAAAAGCTCGGACTGAGTTGTTATTCTCAGCACAGTCTCATATTCTTCAATGGGACTATCATATTTTATTTGTGCATTTTAGTCATATGCATTAGTCATGTATCAGAGATGACCTTGTAAGGGATAACCTTGAAAGCAGGAGAACATTACAATATTATGAAAGGAAATCTAATTAAAATAATACAAGTTAATAAAGACAGAGCATTAAATAAAAAACAAGAAAAACATGCTCAGGGGGGGAGCTAACTCTAAATGGAAGTATGTAGTGAATATTGCCATTCTGAATTATTTTGCTCTAAGTATGTCCATTGTTATGGGCATTTGCAACTGAATACAGTTAATACACTTTGACAAATATAGAGCAATCTATTTTACGCTCTCTCCTTTTCTTGCAAGAATAAAAAAAAACCCTAAAATTTGCCCATCAGAAAATACTTAATCAGTAGCAATTGCAAAATACAAGCCAACTGAAATAGGAAATAAAATAAGAAATTGCTACTTTTCCTAAGAAAGCTCGGTGGGCTTGGTTATCTATTTACATCAGTGCTACAGGACTGTGAGACACATGTAAAACCCTAAAATGCACAACTTGCTATACAATGCAGGCTCTAACCCATTCCCTTGGATGTGGATGGAAAACAACTTCCACGTGCCAGTGATGCTCTTGGAGGTGCAGAGCAGCCGTGGTTATCAGTGAGGCTGAGCAGAGCTGTGGGGAGCACAGGGTTAGCATGGCTAAGCTAACAAGTCCCGCAGGAGGGTCAATGGCGTGGCTGTTTTGTTCTGGGAGCACAACAGGCTCACCATCTTCTCTGTACAAGCTGACAGAACCAGGCTGGCCCTGCTCTTGCTACCAAAGGTGTGCACTGTCGTGTCTGAGCCCAAAAAGCACCACAGGTGCTATGAGCACCAGTTCCTCCCCTAGGCAGAGCTGTACACGTATGATGCACAGCACATACAGGGAGACTGTTCTTATGGGACTGGAAACCCAAAGAGAAGAGCAAAGAGATGTATTTATATCCACTGCCAAGGCAGAGAAAGAAAATGTACCAAATTCTGGCTCCTAACTTGCACTGAAAACTTAGAAAATGCCATCATTACAGTTCTTATGTACAATATTGCCTGAGGATGCAACCATGGCAATTTGCACATCCTCAGGAAAACCAGTGATTATCTCAATGTGGCCAGAAGAAAAACTCCCGACGAAACAAAAATGAAACCCCCTCCAATAACATAAACACTCCAACACATGATTCTGATTAAATGCTGCCCTCACTGAGGAGAACTGAGCTTTACATGCAGAAGCTACGCTATGCCCCGAATGAACACTCAAGCTATTTAATCCAAATATGGTTAAACTGAAAATTGCGTTATCCCCTTTTTAGCCTAAATTATGGGCAGACCTTGGCACATGAAGCCTGACTTTGGAAACGTGCCGATCGCATGTCGCTGCCTCTTTGTGATGTGATTTGATGATATGATTTCGATTAGCATGCGGCAGTGGGAGGGGGATGCTGACTGTAAAGAGCAATCCCATCACCTGACAATAGCTCTGTGATGAAATCTCTTACACAGATTAAAGAGGGAAGGGCAATAACTCATCAGAAAAAGCAGAACTGTCTGCTTAATTACTTGAAAAATGTCTCAGCCACTACCTTTTATGACACCTGGTGGGTATAAACATGTCCGCAGTTTTAATTAATTTTACCTCTTTTTTTCATTGCACCTGTATAGCCTGGAGAAATGGAATTCTAATGAAATTACAATCAAGCTTTTCTATTGAGTTTGAAACACACTTTGGCAATAACAAGAAAATGAGGCATTTCCATGGATTTAATTAGGGACAGAAAGTGTACTTGGCAAAAATACTTCCCTACAATTATAATTATTCCAAATCAAGCCACAGTGTAAAGTCCCATCTCTTAATTCATATACTTTGCTTTTGGTGTCCATTTTAATTTAAAAAGATAATGGAGCAGGCTTTTCCCTGGGGTGAAGTGGAGTTACGGTGAAAATCCCTCTCTTGGCATTTTCAAAGCAGCAACAGCATAAGCTCATACCTTTGACCTTGCAGTCCTGTAACTCTCATTTAAAATTAATGAGTGAGACCCTTGAATTTATTCTGCTGAAAACAACACTTTTTATAATGACTTTTATAAACATACCACTAATTGTTCAGCATCCTTAAGTGCCAGCTCTGCAGAAAAATGAAAGGAGCAGAGGTCTTTCTCACCACCTTTTTCTTTTTTTTTAATTATTATTTTATTATTTTTTAGTTTTTATTTTATCTTTTGGGGGAGGTCGGAACAGGTTTGCTTGCATTCTTTGGGGACACTAGCTAGGAGCCGCTGTCTTGTCAAACACAGGCTGAGTCTCTGCTGAAGCTTAAGAAAAGATACCTTGTGTCTTCCTTCTTTCATATCCCTCTAGGGAAGTCATGCTCATGCTGGTCTAAAGCAGATAAAATTGAGATAAAACCCTGAATACAAATTATAGATAGAAATCCAATGTTCTCTAACACAATAGTCAGTCACAACATGTAACCCTCCTGCAGCTGAAATCTTTCACTCCATTCATGTATTAGTCTGTGAATTTGTCATGCATCTTAATAAAGCAAGTGCTGTAGCGGGTGAAATCCATGTGGATGAAATCAGGAGAAATTAAGGAAGCAGGATAAATACTGGGGGAAGCAGAATCCAAAATGTGCATTAACAAGGCAGTCACAGCAATGTTGTGCTGACGTTTGTATCACACCTCAAGCTCCATAGCTTGAGAGTTTGGGTTGGTGTAGGACCAACACTCAGGCATCATCCAGGATATTCAGCGTTCCACAGCACTGCTGATGAATGCAATGCAGGCCTCTGGCTTGGCTAGTGCTGAACAGAACATTTTCCATGAGTCCCAGCCGTAAAAACACAAACCCTCTGAACTGGTGAGGTGTGGTTTAAAGTTAGTGACTCAATATTTTCTCTTATCATTAAATCTCCCATTCTGTGGACAGATACTTCATAGTAAATGTAGCTCCAGTTTCTCAAAAACTGACTGACTGATATTGTTTAGCAAATTCACACAGGCATTTAGCTAGGTCTTATTTTATGCAATCAAGCACATTACGCTTGTTTTATTTTTTTCCTTCAAAGGCTTAACATCTGGAAGCTACAGAATTAACAACTCTATGAAAATGTCATGCAAGTATTTTAAGTATTTTTGAAAGTAATATTGTATCCTGGCCATTCAGAAAAAAAAAAAATCAGTATACTGATGGTAGTCAGATGCAAAGTACCATAGCATGAATTTGCAAGGTTTTTGACACCTTTTTTAGAAGCATTTTAGATTCCATGTTTTCCCCCATCCAGGTTGCCTCTGTTTATCAATTAGCATCACTGGAAAGCTCTCAAATATTATCACACATATAAAATTCTTTATTGAAAATGCATTGAATGGTTTGGGCCTATGACAGAATGTGAGGAACCTGTACCAGTGCAGACTGGAACTACCAAACAACTCCAAGACAGGCATGCCTTGGAATGACTAGTATATGCTTTGGGAAGTGGGTATCTGAAATCCTCATGTGTTTAATTGCCCCAAATAAAGCCACGGAAAACCTGACATGCTGAGGCCAGAGAAGTGACAATATGCCACTTATGAGAAATACAGCAAAACAACATTCAAAAGATATGTCTGTTCCTTTGAGTATGTCACTCTTCCCAGTGCCTGTTATCCGTGAGCAGCCATTTTTGTCATGACAAAACACTGTTTGCACTGATATGGAAGACGAAGTAGAACTAGACCCTCAGTTTTAAAAATGAGGTACTAGGGGAGGAAATGGGGTTGCTGTAGTGCATTTGATTAGCAAGAGGAGAGAGGCTGTGACAGAAGTTGAGAACTGTGAGGCAAAAGCAGGACTGCAAAGAAGGAAAACCAGAATTGCAGGTAACATTGTGCAAAGAACGACTTAAAGCGAGCAGGATCTGCTACACCTCCTGCCTGTCAGGTGGATTAATTTGGAAAGTCACACTTGGGCTAAATATGTTTCCACTGTATTTAGTTGCACAGAACAGAGAACTGAGCTAGCTATAAATCTGTTGTTTAGATGTTCTTGTGATAGTCACAAACCCGATAGCTTGGGCAGCAGCAGCCTAGCTTTGGCAGTGCAGTGCTCATCATGGGCTAATTGGCCTTGCTGACAGTGCACTGGCTCTGCCAGATGATTTATGGTTTCCATGCCACATCACTATCGTATCACTACGATACAGTCTTTCCTATCCATTTTCCCAGTTAAACTCTCATTCAGGCTCTCGCCATACTGTGTTTTGATTACAGCAACAACCTTTTCTCTGGCTTTGACAAATGCAATCTTGCCCTGTTGATAACCATCCAGAAATCCAGAATGCTTCTGCAAAGATCATTTCTGTAGCTCACTGCATGCTCTGGTTGCATTCCAGAACCAGCTACTCCTTCTCCATCACATCAATCATCAGCTGTTTGCCCTCACTTTCAAGGCCCTTCACAACCTATTCCTGCCCAACTCACCTTGTCCAGTTTGGCATCAGAAAGCCAGTGCTGTCCCCATATTGTTGCCTGGTGATAAGAGCCTTCAATCCTTACCAGTTTGATTTTTACTTACTTATTTATTACACAGGCATCCTTGTACTTTCTCCCTTGCTGTTTTCACACTTGGGAGGAGTTCTCCATAAACATCAGTGAAATGAGATCATGAATCTCCTTAAAAGAGTCTCTCTTTTGAAGTGATGACTAGGGGAAATATGGTACTAAATACTAAGTGTTTGTCATGCTGGCTAGTGTTGAATCTTTACCTCCTTGTACTTCACAACTTGTCCACTCTTGTTGTCTCCTTAAAAAGAGAGCTTACTTTTGGGGCAAGAGATCATCCAGTTGCTTGGACGGCATGTAGTTAGCACAAGAATGACTCATAAATACATGTTATCCTAAATAATAGTTGTATAAATAATTTTTACATAATAATTAATTAATTTTCTGTAGTGATACTATAGAAACTGCTCACTTGGGAATCAACCAGTTAAACCCCCGTCTTCAGTAAGTTTATGGAAATGATGCATCATTAAGTGCCAACGCAGAGTGTAATATTACTCTCTGCCTGACTTCCTCTGCAGATTCCTACAACATTTTAGACATTGTTACTGCTGTTATTCTCATGCTATTTTGATGTTTAGAGAACTCTGATTACCTTGTGACAAAGAACGGATGAGAGGCATGGCAAGATTTTTAGACAAAGAAAATCTGAAAAGGGTGGACTGCTTAGCTGAAGATGTATAGAGAGGTGATACACAGCAAGTAGATTGTTACAATAGCACCATCAATTTTTTTAAAAAACTACTTGGAATGCCTGAGTTATAACAGTAATCTCCTAAATTTAGCTGGCACAGCAAACAAGCGCTGTTCCTTGAAACTACCACAACGACCGACTTTCAAGAATTCTATACAAAAGCAGGAACTTTAATGCTCTGTGATCCCCAATATAGCCTCTAAAGCACTAAAAGATGTATTTCATTCTTTTGAAGGTACCTAGAGTGAACAGTGAGATAGTAAAGGAAGTATGAATCATGGTTTTCCACAATTTTCTTATATTAATTTTCCTCTGGGAAAATCCTTAATCACAGTATTCATTAGGAGCTTGCACACTAAAGCATTTGGAAGCAATGTGGTACCATGGGAAGTTGCCAGCTCATCCATGGAATTGGTGCGAGATAAGGTACAGGTGTTAGCTCCTGTTCACTGCACATTCCTGGAAGTACATAGATTGTCACAGGCACTTCAGATGAACTGGAAGATCATGGTATAAATCATGTTATTTGAATCAGAGATCTTCAAGTTTTAGAGAGTACCCCATCATGCATTTGATCCACTACATAAATATTACGTGCAATGAAAGTCCATCAGAGACTGCACATCTGCATTTCTCAGCAGCAGTCCTGCAACTCTGCTCTGTGCTTCAACTCCTGGTAAGAAACTGTAGTGTAATCAGCTACCACTGTACATGTTTATTTCTGGTCCTTGTAATTTAGATTAGTTCATGCCTCTCTGGGATTTCTGTCAGACACCCTGGTTACATGAGAGTCATTGCTCTGGAGAAGGGACCAGCTCCATGCACTCACAGATATCCACACTGATCACAGCAGAACACCTACAAATACGTTGGTCTGCTGTGAAGGGCAGGAAGCAGTGCTGATTTACATGCTACAAACTGAAAAGAAACAACATAAAGGGAGTATTTTAAACTTAAGATAATGCTATTCTTGGCTGGCAAGATCCTTCTCAGATACATAGCCAACACTGAGCTATCTGGCTGCACGAATCCCCCTGCTTTTCTTCTCTCTGTTAAATCTGTGATTCGAATGCATGCTACAGTACTTGGGAACATTATGTAGATTTGCAAAACTTTCAGAAAGACTTCCTGTCCATTAGCCATTGGCTGCTTTACAAAAAGGCATAAAGATAGCATTTTCCTCTTGTAACAGATGTAATCTCCTTGCAGTGTTGTTCGTGCTGCTTGAAGCAAAGCAATATTCCCTTTCTCTTTTTACTGAGATAGTGGCATCTCTCAACATAAACTGAAAATATACTTGGAACTTAATTTGACTCAATTTTCAGACTTTCACATGTGAGGGATGAACAAATGTGGATCAGCTTTCTGTAATTAGTGAGACATGTTGGAAGGGCTGGATCCTCTAAAATCATCTGTGCTGCAAACAACTTGTTTTTGTAGTGTCAAGAAGCACCTAAGATGCAGTTCTCAGCCCCTCACTTCAAGAAAGACATTGAGGTGCTGAAGCGTATCCAGAGAAGGGTCTAGAGAGTAAGTCCTATGCGGAGTGGCTGAGGGAGCTGGGGTTTTTTACCCTGAAAAAAAGGAGTCTCAGGGGAGACCTTATTGCTCTCTAAAACTACCTGAAAGGATGCTACAGACAGGTGGGGATTGGCCTCTCTCCCAGGCGATTAGAGAGAGGACAAGAGGGCTAGGCCAGAGAAGGTTCAGGTTGGACATCAGGAAGAATTTCTTCACTGAAAGGATGGTTAATCATTGCAGTGGGCTGCCCTGGAGGTGTTCAAGAAACAACTGGATGTGGTACTTAGTCCTATGGTCTAGTTGACAAGGTGGTGTTTGGTCAAAGGTTGGACTTGATGAACTTGGGAGTCTTTTCAAACCTTAATGATTCTGCGATTCTATTCTATCTGCTCTTGACGTGACCCACTACACTGAAAATTTTATTTCAGTTGTCATTCTTGAAGCTTATTTGAAACAGCTTTACTTTTTAAATTTATGAACATACTGTAGAAACTGTTACCCACAGTGTGGACTGAATTAATGTATTTGATTTCCAATTTATGCTCATCACAAATGAAGAGGGAGAAAAGTAGTCCTAGAAAGCACACCATCCTGATTAAGACTTTGAACAACTCTAGGTATAATTCAGAGCATCCTAAAGGCTGCTCCAACTCGTGTTAGTTACACAAGTCCCAGCGTTCTTACTGTCTGAAAGGGTTTTTCTCAGGTCTGCTCCATGTCCTCCAGCGGATGGCATGGTCCATCTCCTGAATAAGCTCCTGAAATAGGAGGAGGATCAAAGAGCATATGGCATTGAGCTTATTTTGCCAATCCTCTGACACTGGAAGAAATTCTGCAGTGCCAGTAAAAATCCCCTGCTCCATCCTAAAGCCTGCTTTTTTGGCTAATTGACATGGCGAACACAGTATGGAGAAAGCCAATCAGGCTCTAGGTGCTTCCGCAGTGATTTCAGTGGGCTTGCTCCAAACTCTCACAGGCACTGCTGAGGGTGCAGAGAAGCCCATGGCAGAT
The DNA here is from genome assembly GCF_003984885.1 of Neopelma chrysocephalum. Lineage (NCBI taxonomy): Eukaryota > Metazoa > Chordata > Aves > Passeriformes > Pipridae > Neopelma > Neopelma chrysocephalum. Next base: position 1,916,841 of record NW_020925863.1, read on the forward strand.
AAAACAGGTGGTTTGTAATGAATGAGGCAGAGCTGTGCAGTAAATTCGTCAGGGACATTGTGGCAGGCCCCAAAAGAGAAAGAGGTCTAATATCCATTGAAGAATGCTGATAAAAATAAATTTTGAACAGATGCTCTCCTCACTTTGCACTAGACAAGGACATTTTTAAGGGTGAATATTGTTTAGAATAATTTAAAGGCTTCTGCACAGTGGATTATCCATTTTTTCCATAACACACTTCCAAATAGCTACCCTGAGTTGTATCAAAGGACTGTCCACAACCATATTCCTAAAAAAAAATCATTAGGCAGTGCTCTATATTTCAAAATATGAACAAAGTGCTTTAACAAACTTCACAGTGAAGCAGAAGCAAGCTGCTGGGAGAGTGGTGACAAGGTGTTTCATAACTGAGGATCTGCAAACCCTTGCTGACAGCAAGATCAGCACAGCGGGACCAGTGTTCAAGGAAAGATATTTTAAGTCTGGCAGAAATTTTACGGCTCTTCTACAACCTGAATTGTCACAGAATCAGTTAAGGCAATTTTTATTTCTGAAGGGCAGCATCTGGCCTATTTGGCATGCTTAAAAACTTCAAATGTGTGTTTTTCAAAGCAAAAGGCATAATGAAAATACATAATTCAAACTGGCAGAACACTATACTTTGGATGACATTTTGTAGTTAATAACAATTTAATATACCATAAACTGTACTTCTGCTGCGCTTCAGCCTGATGCAACCTAGTAAAGCATCACACAGTTTAGAATAGACATGCCAAAAGTTTGTTTCAAAGCAGTGGTGCAACCAGCTTCTGCTGCTCTTGCAGGAGCAGTAGTGTTTGCATTATTATTAGTGACTGGTTTTAGTGTTTGATACTTGTAAATGGACAAGATTCTGAAATCATAAGGGAATGTCAGGCATGACATCATTGTCATCGGACTGCAAAATTTATACTATAATTTTGTCTATTCACAAAATAAAAATCCTGTAAAAACTTTAGAAGACTTGTACCAAATTCACTACGTGGAGTTTGACTCGTGTCCCCATTCACACAAAAAGGCCTCCCTTGGGCTGAACCCGACCTTGCCTTGTGCAGGACTAGCTCAGGTCCCTCACATTCATCCCTGAGGTTCCGCTGCCCTGGTTTGCATTTGGTGTCACTTATACTTTATTTTCCTTTCACAAACTGCCCAAACATAATCTGGGCATGTCTTAGAGAGCTAAACTGTGCCTGAGCAATGCAACTGAGCACCAGCTGCCTTTGTTTGTCCTCAAGTACCATGATACTCCTCCACTTGGTACTTTCTGGAAAAATCTTCAGCAGCCCCCCACTGTGCCTGGGAATAGCCAAACCCCAGGATGTGTACGCACACCACAGGCTGGAGGAAAGCCAGATTGGCTAATTCCTCATTTGTGTTGATGTAGTTAAGCTTCTTCCTGATGATATTTTGACCTGGGTAGAGAAGAGGAGCCATATGGCATCTTCCGCCCCTGACAACAACTGCTGTTAGTGCAATCAGCACATTACCTGGGTGATTTGTTTAGATTCAGCTGTCACTAACTTGTGGCAAACTCAATTATAATTAAGTTATGTATTAGGCAGGGTCCTAGTATAAACTGGTTTCATTTCCATATGCCATTTCAACTGTATTTTCTGCTGTAACCCCGCTTACAGATGAAGTGTCCTGACCAACTGCTCCTTGGGTCCATTGCCTTTCTCATCTTCTAATTCAAGAGCCCAAGATGAATCTGTCTAGCGTGGCACTCCCAATACATCAGACAGCTACAGCATCAGCATAGAGCCATGCCATAATTACAATAAAAATAATGCACAGTTATCAGTATTAACACCTTATCTTGCCTAAGTCAGCCTTCAGAGCCCCAATTTTCTATTGCTTTTTACACTTGTGGTTCAATTACACTGCAAGCAATTTAAAATGGGGATGACATCTTTCCTTATTTTTGTACCATATCCAGCCCAGTGCAGCACCAGGCATAACTAAGGGCATTCAGAGTCAGAATAAGCCACTATTTGTTTTTGCAATTTGCTGTACTAGGAGGTAAATGATGGCTCAGGGAATGGCTCTGGGTTTCAGGAGCACTTTTGAAGGTGTTTAGCATGTACATTTTCTCTAAAAGCATTGATGAAATAACGAATACTAGTTCAAGTCTTTCAAAATTCCCAATTCCCCCAGACTGTTTCCCGTGTTTAGTAACAGAATGAAAGAGCTCAATAGTGCTAAACCCACCCCTTGAAAATTGAGCTTCCCCCTGCAACACCCTGTGGGCAGAACAGTGATAACCCTTCCTTTTTACAGTATAGATTTCTGAATCAAATACTAATGCTAAGCTAAAGCTTAGAAAGGAATGAAACAATGCTGAAAGGTATCTACGGCTATACTATTTCTCAACTTTACTGTGTTAACATGTTAGTTAACAGAAGGCATGTAGTTCTTAAAGCTTACTGCTTAAGAATACTGAATGGCAAAAAAAAATTAGAGATACCGTCAGCTCACTGCAGCTGCTTTACAAGCTTTTGCTTTTGAACCATAACCTCAGAACAACAGGGAAAAAGATCATAATATTCCAATTAAAAATAATGATTAGGTATTGAGTTATGGCTTTGATAAATACTTTCAAAATTGTAATAATAAACAAATTAGCACCCTCCTACTATGCAGTAAATAGCCACAATTCACTATTAAAACAACAAAAGGAAGTAATTTCTGTAGGTATTTAAGGTAAGTGCAGGACAAAATACAGGGCAGCAGACAATGGAGACTTAATCCCATATGAACACTATTAATATCATAAAAATTCAGCAATTCGGCGAATTCTCTACATCCTCTGCCTGGAAATGGAGACGACCAGAATGAGATGCAAATCAGTGCATTTATCTAATGAATAATGCAAATGAGCGCTCCTCTTATGGCATGGCAGTCTGCAGGAATCCTCTCTGCCTCACCTCACATTTCGTGTGGATTTAAGCACCATGTGTCAGAAGAAATTAGAGAATGGAATTGCCAAGAAATGACAAAGCCTTGGAGCCCCAAGTCAGTGCAGACAGCAAGGTACATTAAGATGCATAGTACAGAAGAGGAGAGAGCAGACATCTCATTAAAAAGAAAATGTTGCTATTTTCCCTTCACCTAGTTAATCGAGTTGTATGACACTTTAATCTGCAGTTATTTGTGTGGCTACTAGTCAGAAACACCCTCTAAAATGATACTGAGGTGGGATCTCAAAACCTTGACAAAATCTTTCAGGGTTTGTTTGGTTTTTTTTATGCTAGTGCTATTTTATCTCTCTGATATCAGTTAACTGCATCAGCATTTTTCTTGTAGCATCACAGAGCATCCTGCATCTTATCCATTAGTCACAAGCCTTGCTGTAACTTTCCCTTAGCATCTAACATTACCCTCCAAAAATATTCTCAAGCAAACAAACCTGAAGGCATGCAAGCCCTAAAAATTAACTCTCATTTTTCCCAATTGTTATTTTGCCTGAATGAGTCAGAAGCCAGGACAGATTTCTTCTGTTCCATTAAAACCTCTTAGCATGCAGACCAGCCACCCTCCCACAGACATCATCAAGTCCCTCCTCTTTGTCATTGCATTGGGTCCCCAATCTGGGGATTTGTGAAACAATGCTTTTCTGACAGGTACTCTCTTAAAATACAGAGCAGGTAGACCTAACCCAACAAAGCCATTTACTCCTCAGACAACTTCTCAGTTATCAGATACAGAGTGGTAAAGGAGCAGCTCAACCGTGAAAAGGATATCCCAAGGATTTGGGATGTGGGGAGGATCCCTCATCACTGAGACACACAGAGGATACACAGAGACTACAGGTCTGAGAATGCAATTTGGCTAAGTTCAGTTCATTTTGGGGTGCAGGAAAATTGCCTCTCACTTGAAAAGAGATGAGCACCTCAAAGTCCTGAACTGTAAAGCTGAGAACTTAACACAATCATTAAACTTTGGGGTGCCAATTGTATACAATGCAATCTGAGGGCTGTGTTCCTGTTGTTCACTGAGCTATATTGTGAACCAGCAGGCGAAAAATCAGTGTTTTGATTCAGTAACCCACCAAACAGATAAATGTATGTATTAAGCAAACAAAAAGATTAGAGATATATTACTACATGTCCTTTCAGGAAAGGTGAAAAAAAAGCAAACTCAAAATCCAACCCTTTTTTCTCACAAGCTGACAAAGACATCATCTTTATTTATAGTTGTGCTTCAGTTCATCAGTTGGAGGCACACTGCAGAAGATGCTAAAGCACTAGCGACATTGCTACTAAATTAAGAGCTTGCAGCTTCTTTTTAATAGTTGAAAGCAAAGCTATTTCTCTACTGGGCAGCTTCTTGCAAATTTTGTAATACTGAAAAAAAAAGGTATAATATTATGTCAATGGATTTTTCTCTCAGGTCAATCCTAGTGAATTGAGGGGGGATTGCCTGGAACGCAGGTCTACAAGGAATTTGGTGTGAACTCCATAAAAATGTGACTTGCAATCAATAGCATTTTCACTCTCTTAAATTAGAAGGACATGGGTAGGTTCTCTGCTCCTCTTCCTGCTGGCAGTTACCATGCCAGGAATATACAGAGAGTTTAGGTTTCTTATAGCAAGGGCAACTGTAACTATAGAGAAGAAAATACTGATAAAGCAAACTAAGCAGTTGATTTGAAGCAGGAAGACAATTAAAGCACAGCATTTCTGAAAGAGTAATAAAAATGTCACTGCAAATGACAGATTGTTACAAGTCCTTGGCTTCTTCCTAGCACTGCAATAGAATACGGTGTTAAATCAGTTCTGAGAGATTATTAGTGGTATATGTTATTTTCCCAAACTGAAGGAACTGAGCATCATTTCATAAATCAACCGCATGATAAAATTAGATTTTTTTACAACTTTAGTTCTGTGACCCTTGCACATACAATTAACAAAGAAAATTACAAAAAAGAAGCAAAATAGTTGAAATGTGACTCAAACTGAGAAAATCTAAAAATATTCCACCAAAAACCCAAACCAAGTTGGGAAACAGCTCTTTTCTACAGCTGCAGATCTGCTCAAAGCCTGCAAGGTTCATGGATTGCACAATGAGGTTCATGGATTGCACAATAAGACGTTGAGCCACAGGCACTGTAGGAAAGGACTCTTTCTCATTAGCTTCAGGTTCTGTAAATTCCCTGTAAAGTGTGCCCTTATTTTGTGTTGTGCTTACCTTCTGTACTGCTTTTCTGCATAAAGCTTTAAGAAACCTAGAGCAGAAAACTATAAATAATTGAAGTTGATAATAACTGAACCCAACTACCTGGCATGTGAGGATTTATGAAGTGCAGGGTTGAAATAAATATCTGTCTTATCAGGTACAGCAGTATTGTAGGCTCAGGTATAAGTTTCTCTGCTTTATGTGTTTATGGGCCAGATAATGTCTTCTGACACAGTCTGTGTGACAAAACTGTTAGAACCTCATAAGCATTCCTCATACGGAGAAAAGCTGATTTCTACTGAAAACAAGTTATCCAAGAATTCTCCAAGTTCTGCATAGAAATAGGAGAGATCTCTGCCACCATCTTCTGAGATGCAACATTGCTATATGCTTCTCTGCACGTGCCATGGGTTGTTTAGGGGCTGCAACACCTCCTGGGACACTCTGGGTGTGTGTAAGATACAGGGCAGCATCTGCCACTGAGACTGGCATCACCTTGTAGGCCACCTTCCTAGCTCAAATGAGGTTTATTGCCCTCTTCTTCAGCAGCAGCCCTTTGCTATAGCTGCACTGCTACGTGTTCACACGTATTTCTCAGCAAAAGGCCGTGCATCTTGGTTCAGAGGGATATTTTTGAATTTCAAAAATATTCACTATTAAGAACAGTTTTTTGCAATTTATGATTTATTTCATCACTGTAAAAGTGAACTTGTTCTGCTTTTCCAGCAAGGCTTCATACAGCTCATAATTATAAACGAAACAATTACTAATCCAGAGTAAAGGCAGCAACAGCAAAGGCTTGCTCAGCATGGCTGTTACATCTACTTATCTACTTTCTGAGGCCTTGGTGTTTGGCTAGGATGAAAGACAAAAAAACCCAACTGTGGCTTATGTGACAGGAGTTGAGAGAAGCTCGTACAGGGTGGTGTCATTAAAAAAAGTGTTAAAACAGGTCATCGTGAGCACAGCTGCCATTCATCTCCGCAGAAATTTGTGAAGAACATTATTTTTTTTCTTGGTCAGTTCCTGTAATTTTTTTGGAGTATGAGAAAGAACTGGCCTGGCAGGAGGAGGATCTTGATGGTTGCATTAGTACAGATGCAATGACCTTGAGGATGGGAACTGAAAAAAACCCTGAGGCTAAGGTTAAATCCAGTGGGGCCCTGCTGCTTTCTGATTTTTGTTTCTGATCTTATGCACAATTTCATCATTCCAAGCCCATTACTTAGCAGTATGAGGCCCTTGACAAGATACAATCACCAGAATGACATTTACTCCAAATTCTTATCCAGATTGTCATTGATCAGAGGAGCTGAACATGGCCTGTAAAAAGACTGTGCCTGCTTTCTCTGAGCTCCTGCAATGTATTTACCGTCTTAGAGAGCATGCACCTTGGAAAAGCAGCACAATGAGGGGGTTCTCATCCATGGATCCACATTTCAGCACACACTTCTCCCATACTACTGCTGAACTATTTAATCTTTAAACTTTGAAAACATTTAGAACACTTTACCCGAACTCCTCTAAAGTCCCCAGATGAGGTCTGTATGGGTCTGCACCCTTTTCAAAGAGACTTTTAGCCAGAAAAGGTAGAAGTCCAAGTAAGAACAAACCCATCAGCTCTGCTGGCTTCTTAAGGTGCGGAGCATTTAAGGTGTGACATGACAGGGATGCAACGAGGAGGAAGGCAGGTTCTTCTGTTCTTTGGAACAACTCCTCATTTCTCTCATTAGTCTTTTTTCTCCCCACCATTTTCAAGAGTCTACATTTTGGGGTGAATGGAGAGAGGGGATGGCACCCAGGAGGGGTGCATGGACAGCACAAGTGGCAGGTGTATGGGAGCTACCTTCTCCACTATGCCATTAAATGCACATACACCCCTTTACATCAGCTGAGGACTTGAAACAACTTGTAGAAGGAGGGGAAGCAAATGTGTATATGGCTTCAAAAAACCCAAACAAACCCCACGTGAACTTCAGACACCAGTCCATTGTTTAACATTGAAAAATGGCATACTCTCTGTCAAGGCTTAAAATTTCAGAAAATGTTGTGCTGAAAATCCCACCTTTTCTGATAAACAAAAAAAGGCAACTTGTAGTGTTTTTTTTGAGACTTCTTTTTAAACCTAAAAAACTTAAAGTTCATAAATGATGATGGTTATTTAATGTTTGATTGCTGCAAACGATGATGATGCAATTATGGAGAACTACAGGAAGATTAGTAATAATAGTAAATAATTGAAAAGGACAGAAGACAAATAAGCCATGAGATGCACAACACTGAAATGGTATATTTGAATACGGAAATGCTCTTATGTATTCTATCTGTGTATTCCAACTGGCATTTTCCAGCTAGATGGTCTAAAATATGCTTTCAATGTATTCTTCTATGCCCCAAAACTGTACCCAAGAAAAGATGGATAATGTCCCATTATCCAAATCCTGTCCTGTTACAACAGACAACCTGCCCTGCACTGAAGCGCACTTTACATGCCTTTACTTAGGATGGCTTTAAGGTTTCCAGTTTGAGAGTTTCAAACCAGTACAGTACAAAAGATAATGCACACTGCTAAGGAAGCCTTATTTTGTCACCATCCTTTGCTGTTAGGAGGAGTCCTTCTGTTGTCCAAAAAAAGGACCCATTAATTTCAATGAAAGATCACATTTCAAGTCCTGTTTATGGAAAGTCAAACACTAGTGTTAGGCACAAAATATACATGCTGATTCATTTCTACCTGCCTTTTAGTTATTGAAGGATACCTTTTTTAAAAAATCAAAGCCAGTGCTTTAGATAACAAAAGCTTCTATGCTCTTAACCTTTTATTTTCAAAAGCTTATCTCACTTCTTTTTCAGAAAAAAGGGGTTTTTGGCTGCAAACTACTGGCAAAAATTTACCCCACAAATTTAGTGAGGAAAGCTACAATGCTTGAACCCCTTACACCCATTACTTAACATGTCTGGAAGTCTGAGTCAACTCTTGCAAAGTGAGACACCTTGCTAGGATATTTCTGCAGGCTATCCCTACAGTATTCCTACCACTTGGCAGATCCATATGGTCAAGGAAGCCAAGAGGCTTGTCAGAGTCTGGAAGCCTGTGATAAAAATAGATGGGGAAAATAGCACGTGTAGAAAAAGTTGGTTTAGCAGTTAGAAAATTGCATTCTGTATTTTTCTTTTCTAGCTATGCACATTGCTGTTTTTAAAGGAGAAGGGCTTTTGTGTAGTTGTTTGCTATTCCTTTTATTTATTTATTTTTTACCTTCCTTCCTCCCCAGTCACTTGTAAATGTCACCCACAAGTAACTCTGTTTCTAATTTTCGCTAGAGGAAAGCGTCTTATGAGCAGGTGTAGCTGGTAAAAATCAAATTGATGAGCTAAAATGTGGCTCTTGACAGTTTTACAGATAAAAATCTAAAATGCACCAAGATGTTGGAAAGACACAGTACGTACATGTAAGAAAATGCTCCTTTCATCATAATGGTGTCTTCTTTTAAAGGTTTTACAACTACTTAGCTATAAAAAATTCTCTCTGGGATGAAGTCTGACATAAAATATCCCTGATATAGTACAATTTTTTGCTTGTAGTAAACATAATTAAAATTCATTTGCACCCTTTTCTTTCCTCTCCTTTTTTGTTCCTAAAATCCACATAAACAATCTGCGTAAAGAACTAGAAGATAAGAAATAAAACCATTTTCCAGAAAATACAACACAGCAAACATCAAAGCTACATGAAATCACTTATGCACGTTGCCAAGTCAGCTCAATGCCAAGGATTTTCATGTCCCTAGCTATATTTGTACTTGTAGATCAAGATGATGTCACTGCAAGTGACCTGTGAAAACATAAACTTCTATACTTAAAATGTGTATCAACAGTCATTGTTTCTGCAAGTAAGTTGGGTACAGAACTACTTCCTACATTTTAGCTAGGGAGATTAGCATTCCAATGTACACAGGGATCTGTATCTCATCAGTCAATGATCTGCATAGTGTCTGGGATATTTTTTACTTTTCAGATTCACCTAGTACTCATAGGCCTTGAAAAACGTAAAAAAATATTTGGTTTAATCTCTCACCTGGTTTTAGCTACTCTTAAATAGGTATGCTGTTTTATGTATTAGAAATGGCAGCTTTGGCAAAACAGTATTGGTATTGTATTAAAAAAAAACAAACGTGTCAGTGGTACTCATCCTAAAACTGACCATCTCCAGCAAATTCAGCCCTTTCTAAACTCTGTGGATAAAAACAAACGACAGGTTTTCATCCTTGCATAAGGAGGTGGGTAATTTCCATACTCTGTCAACAGGGACTGCTACTGCTTGTCAGTATGTCTCCCCCTCTGCTCCCCAGCATGGAGCAGAAGGGATGGAAAAGCATGATTGTTGTCTCAGTTTGTTCATTTAATTTTTCTTGAACAAATGAAGGTGATTTGGGCTGCATATGGAACCGGATGCTTTATAAGTAATATAAATCTCTAAATGTTAAAATCATAACTTGAGAGTCAACTTACTGACTTCTGCCTTCTCAAAGGACTCTGGGGAGCTCACTAACCAAACGGGTTGTCCTGACGTACACTAGGTTTGTAGAACTGTCGGCTGAGTTCACTTGGCTTTGTTTCAACTAAGATGCCTACACATGGAAATTTTAATACATGGAAGTGCCTCAGGAACCTGCATTTGGTTTCCAGTGATTTTCAGCCATTACAAAGTATAAGCTCTGCAAGAAAGAAACATGAAACTCTGCAGTTTAGAGACATACAAGTACTAAATGAAGAAGGAAAAACATGTTTATGCAGATAATTTGGACAAACCTGAGCAGCGTAAAACTATTTCTGCTTAGTTCTGCCAAGTAAATCCAAAATTCACACTCTGAGACTTGTCCATCACAGCAGGAAGAAATATAATATCACACTCCTTGTACACTGTCCTCAAAATAAGACAGCAGCCTGGAAAGCCTAACACTGCACAGCTCACTTGGGACTGCAGGACATCGTGCCCCTGACCAAAACGTGCGAAAGCAAACTGGCTGATTGCTGTGAGGGGGGTGATCCTCCAGTTAGAAACCAAAGGTCACTCTGCTGAAAAGAGGATTTACCACCCTGGAAAAAATTCTCAGTTCAGGGTTTCTAGCAGAGAAGAAATGGGGTCACCCGGTGCCGCGTCCCCCGAGCCCGGGAGGGATGCGCTGTCCTGCCCCAGATGAGGAGCACCAGTCCGGATGCTGCTTTACTGCATTGGGTCTGCACCCCAACAAACCTCGTTAGGAGTCTCCCTCCAGTGAGCCACAAGCTCGAGATCACCTCTGCCTCACCAGAGGTGGTTCACTTTACAGTAGGTTGCTAGTAAAGATTTTATTTATAAAGTAGTATTGTTTTACTGCAGAAGATGGCACTAAAGGTGTTGCTGAGGGGACATTTCTGGTCCAGCTGCATTGACAGCAAGCCACACAGACTCCCCATGGATGTCTGGGTATTCATTTTATAGGGGAAGTTGTTTATTTCTTTATAATATTGGTGTTGCTGGTTCCACAACCAAACAAGGCCAAAACCTCAAGCTCCCAAAGTACTTGAGCAGCTCCCCCCAGATATCCACCTGGTGCTTTGGGGGGCCTGGAAGGAGGGGAACAGGGGGGTCACCAGCTCAGGTATTTGTAAGAACCTCATCCACAGAGCCACAATCGCCCCCAGAGCTGTTCCTTGCTTTTCAACATCAATTGTTATTAAAATAATTGTCTAAAAATATCTACTATTCTCTGCTAAATTCAGGAAGGGAAAAACAAAATAGAAGAGCAAGTACCAAATGGAATAAAGGCAATGTTAGAAAATGCTTAACAGCTGCTTTTACAAAGTGTACTTATAAAATATATGTCTCCTTAAAAGGATGCACTTCTACACATACTAGTGACGCGCTTTAAAACTCTGCAACTGAAAATATGTAGAAGTTCTTGACTTTGTTTAGGAACGCTGTTTTAGCCCCAAATATATAGTTTTAACAACTTAAGTATTTTGTGGGCATGCTTTTGCTTTGTTTAAGGCTTGAAAACATTCCAGTACCCAAAGTGTAACTGAGAATAAAAAAAAAAGCAACTGGCCGGAGTGTTGTTAATGATTTACTGGGGAATCTTGATGTGTGATAATGAATAAAACGCAAATCTGTTTTACTGCCAATCCTCAGTTTTGATTTAGGAGCAATTATTAATTTTTAGATTGCTTCCAGTTGGAAGAAAACAAAGATTTTTACCAAGCTATTTTTTTATTCCTTCTGTCAAGTATACCCAATTTTTTTTTTTTTTTTAATCTTTTATGACACCAAGAGATCCTTTCCCATGAGGACCGAGGCGCCTTTGAAGTGTCTGCAGCAGCCGCTGCCAAAGGCACAGGTAGGACGTTGTCTCCACGCTGACCAGTGGGAGGGAGCTGGGGGGGACGGCAGGAGCAAAGGGCACGGTTTGTGCTTCTCGGGCGCTTCTCGCTTTCCTCTCGTCCTGACAGCTGCTCTGAGGCTGCTACCTACGGAGCTAAGTGGTGCTTCGATGGGAACAGACATATCAGTGGGGTGGCTGAGGTATCCTGCCTTACACAGGGAACAGGGTAAGGGGTTGTAGCTCACCATACGAGTCTCAGGGTATTAGAAATGAAATTAAATATTCAGTGATTTAAGAGGAAACACCAAAATAAAAACTCTGCTCCCTGAAGGATAAGGTTCTCTCCTACAATGACAAAGCAACACTTGTAATAACTACATGTGCTCAAAAAGAATTCAAATTAGATGAATGCAGGTGCTGCAAATAAAGTCTGCAATAACTTTGAGCTGTACATACTTTTAAAATACACAACTATGAAAATACACTTTAAACAAGACAGTAGCAATAGCCTCATCTTTAATTCCCTGTTCCCATTCTACCCTGTGCTATCTAATAAGATTACAAAGACAGAATAAAAATGAAGGATTGTATATTCTTATTCAGCCCATAAAAGAAAAGAGCTTTTTTCTTATCAGCATCTCTTAATGATATTGCTCAACACTATTTTAAAATGTCTTTCTCGAGAATGCATGTATGCATGCCAAAATGCTTCCAAAAACAATTTTTATTTCACATTTTGATTTATACATTACTCAGAAAAGTATCTGTTCATTTAATTATTTCAGTAAACATAATAATGGTATCACTAACTATGCTACACAGTATTTCCCCTTTTTTAAGGAATATGAGCCTACTTGTAATTAAAGGAATGCTATATTAATGATGCTGAAAGTCTCAGAGGGAAAAATTTAATGTCCACCTCATAATATTATGCCAGAATTACAAGCGCAGAAGACTTTTTAATAATCTTTGTTTCTTAATTTAGTTTTGATTGGCTATGAAATACAGAGGAGCACTCAATGGCTCAAATTTCTACTGTCATCAGCATTTCTGCTCTATAAATTGTACAAATGCTCAGGACTCCCATCTGCAGGCTTCTTTTCAAGCTTCTGTTTAACCTATGAAGGAAATTAGCTACAGGCAACTATAACTGATGATAATTTCATCATTTTTTAGCCCTTGGGATGTTTGATGGTGTTACAATTTTCTGTTTGGGTTTAGACCTAGCTATTGTATTTTTATGCTGCCATTTGAACTGCAAACACAGGTCGGCAACATAAACTCATCTCTAGTTTGCAAATTACAGCAATAGCCACTAGGAGTCTCCTGGTTAAATTCATGATGAAATTGCACACTAATGCTGGCTAAGGTTTCAATGCAAACTTCATGCTAAAGGCTGGATTTCAGGAAAGGGGGCTAGTCCATGTGCAAGGCAGGTGTGACTGGGGTGATGGGACCCCTGAGCCATGAGTAGCATCATGGGGTTCCTGATGCTTGTACCAGTTGTATAGACAGCAAATGCCTTAGAAATAAAGAAACCAGAAGCCACTCACGTGCTGTTCTTGTAGGGCCAAAGATGGTGACAGTCAGAAGAAGTCAGATTTGTTTATTTTTATGACTGGACAGAGTATTGTGGAATTGTAACAAGTGCTTACAAAGAGGAAAGTAGATTTCACCAACTGCTAGTTACTCCCAGGGATTTAAAGCAGATTTGTTTTGTAAATGGAAATGCTGCAAGCCACAAGAACTAGCACCACCAAGTACTTCAAAATTTGCTTACAGCATCTCTGCAAAGTGAATCCCGCAGTTCTGAAAACATAAATAGCTTCTTTCTCTTCTCTCTTCTCCCTCCTCTTCCTTCCCTCTCCTCCCAGGCCAACTAAGCATAAGCGTATGGTGCCAGACACACTCTTAGCAATGCCAAGTGCTCAAAGTTCATAAATTACAGACCTGCAGGAACGGTCACACTGGCTCAAACACTGGGGCTGTTCAGTCCAACTCTGTGACTGACAAAAGATGGCCAAATTTCCTTCAAAGAATACCACAGAAAGCAGACATGCACCTTCTGCCAGCATTTGTGCCTCCCTCCAAACAACTAAAAATTGCTTTGAAACGTACAGGGAAGCCAGAGGTGACCTTTCCACAGGGAGCTGGTTATCCTGGCAGGACAAGTACTACTTACTGTGGTAGGATGCTGTCACATCCTCCTTACAGACACATGTAACTCCATGTCTATATACTGTTCACTGCTCTTAGCAGTGTACCACTTATTTGTTTATAAGTTTCTTTCATGCTTCTCTTCTCTTGAGTAAAATCCTTTCCAAGCCGTAAAAATCCTGAGTGACTTTAAATATGATGAGATTTTAAACAAATAATAATTTGGAGGGCTATTTATTTGGCTTCTGCTTTTTGAGCTTCTTGGTTTCATTTCCAAACTTTTCCCTGCAACCAGAAGGACTAAGCAAATAAAGATGATGTTTTAAATGAAAGCTGAGAATCTCACATAATCATAGGACTCCAGAGGCTTGAGGTTTCAGAATAATCTCAAGAGCTGTCAGTACTGAATGTCACCAGAGACTTTAATGTTATTCTCAGAATAGATGCGTAAAAGTAACTGTGGGGTAGTTTTCCTGCTGCGTGTTCCCCATAATACCTACAAATGCTTTTCTGGAGGGACAACCCAAAGGTGCCTGCAAGTGGTGAGCTACCATGTGCTGGGTTTAGATGCCAACTAGGAGTGGTGAATTTTGCAACAACTCTGCGTACGAAAACCCTGTTATTCAGTCCGTAAACTCAACATGCTCATTAAGTAAAAATTCATAATGGACTAGGAGGATCATCTAACTCCATGGGGAATATGCTGAAAGAAGCAGGAGGCAAATTTACCTGCCCATCTCCTCTGTATCGTATGCTTGTGCACATTGCAACACATGACTGCATTGTGTGTTATTGCAGATTATTATCATCTCCCTCTCACAGACTGCCTTGGGTTCTACCATAATCTCCCAGCAGGACTTGGATGAACCTCTCAGTCTGGTTTGTTTCAAGAATATAATCTATACTACACCGAAAGCTGACAGAGACTCAACAGCTAGTACCTGAGTCCATATAGTCTGTGTTGAACAGAAAGTTACTAAGTCTGATCCTAGAACTGATATGGAAATAAAACAGAAGGCTGCTTCAACCTCCTTCTCATCCTGCAGAAGCAGACTTGGCTGTTTGGTAGCCTTGCTTATTGTTAGAATTATCAGAAAAGACCCTGACCTTCTCCAAGGCAGTGTTAACCTGATTTCAATAACAAAACAATGGTACAGGTTTAGCAGGCAAACATTCAGTACTCACAAAACCAAGCATTTGTGTAAGTCAGTTTGGCACTTCACCATGCTGAAAAGAAACCTATGCATCTCTGTCACTTCAAATTTGGGATTTTTTAGCACAAGAACATGCCTAACATGAAAGCACTCTTTTTTCCACTGCCCACCTTCTCCAAGTATGTCAGTGCTATCTTCTTAACTCATTTTCTAAAACTAAAAATGAACACAAAAATAAAAGATCTCCTCGAAAATGCCAAAGGCATATGTAAAAGCTCATTTTGAAGGAAATGTCCAATTCCTACGTGGAGCTATAGTACAGATAGGCGTGAAGCATTTTTAGGGATGAGAGTGCTCTGCTGTGGCCATGGACAGTACCTTGGGAATATCAAATATTTCTGTCATTTTCCTAATGTTTCAAGCCAAGCCATTACCAGTGTGTATCTAAATATAGTGTGTATGTACAATATACAGCTATACTGGAAACAAATGCAAGGGTTTACGATGTAGGAGTCAGTCACTCTAAACTTGCATCACTAGATACACACCCTCATTGTGCATGCTCTCTCTCCCTCTCCCCCAGTTGTTTCTCTTTCTCTACTTTTCCTCTGAGGATTGTTGTGCATCTTATGCATCTCACAGACTTAAGCTGCAAGGGAACTACAGCTGTAACCTCAGGTCATTCCCAAGCAAACTTTCATCCTACATCCCAGCATTGATGACCTTGCGAGGTCAAATGTTTTCAGGAGGAGTTCTGGCACCATTTTTAATACTTAATCAAAATGTCTTTTGTTTGGTTGGTTCTTTTATGTTTAAAATCATTATTCTAACTAGAGAATGGACTGATAACAAAGGCCTTCAGAAACCTGAGGAATTACTTAAGAGAGGAACTGCTGCAATGTTTATCTGCACTAAAAGGAAGAAACAAGTTTTGCTAGGTTTTTTTTCATTAAAATAACAACTTTTCATATTACATGATGAGTTTAGTAAACATCACTGAGGGCTAAATCACAGCTATTACTATTCAGAGGGAGAAAATATATTTCAAGATTGAGAAAATATATTTCAAGATTAAGAAAAAAGAAAAGATGATATTATGTGGGGCACATGGCTCTTATTTGTTTCTAAACAGTGGCTGCTTGAAACTGCTTGGAGGTTTAGAGTGTCAAAGCCATGTCAGCAGAGATGGATTAGTGGGCAGAGAGCAAGTGGTGCAGTCAAAGGTTCATAGTGAATGTAATTTATTCATGTAGCTCTGCAATTTATCACGTGGCTATTACCATAATGTATGTGGGAAGCAGCTGCACGCGTGCAAATAATGCCCTAAATGGATGTGTGGTTGGATCTGAACTCCTTACAGAACAGTAGTGGTGGAAAATGATGCCACAAGGCATTTAAAAGCAAATTTCCTTCCTGCGGGGATGCTGTCACCCAGCAATGATGATTTGTACACAGGCAGATAGGTATCTTGTAGACTTTTCTCAGTTATCATAACCTCACTTACCAGAACTCGTTGGTTTTTCAAATCTAAATTACGTAAGTAATGTGATGTAGGTCTCTGGTGCTGTATTAACAGATGTAAGTACATATGTTTTGTATCTCAAACTCATATTTTCTAGTCAAAGAACACTGTATTTTCCACTCAATATTTAACAGAAACATTCAGCGGCAAATAAAATGAATCCTCTAAGTTTGTGAGGAGAAAAAAGTTGAAGATCTCCTTTAACTCAAATGACCTCTCACAGCACGATTTATCAAACACTTGGGAGCAGCACAGCTGCAAAAGATCGATATACATATATCTATATGTATATATAGTGTCTGCCTGGTTTCTCATACCTGTACAATCATTTACCATGCCAAACATTTCCAAATCTGGTCTCTAATTTTAGGACCATCTAAAATAAGGAGCTTGACTTTAGTCTCTTTTAGGTTGCTCGAATGCCTACAGTTTCAGTTAAGAAGAAAGCTGTGAGTAGATGGTGGAGCTGGCCCCCACTTGCAGGGGTTTTTTGCTGCATTGTCCACATGCACAGGTACGGACCTGCTGCATGCAGTAGCAAGGCTCTAGCAAAGCTGCCTGTGGCTGTGTGGGCTAGCTGGAAAAACTTTACCAGCTCATCTCCTACTATCACTTTTAAGCTTCAGCAATTTGAGTTCAATTGGTCTCATTGTTTGGAAACTATGCTTAATTATACCATGCTATGATGCTTTAAACTGATTGTATTGTAATCAGTTCACTCAAGTCTTTCTTGATGCAGGCAAAGACCACCCCAGTTATGGGTTAGCGCACTAGCAGTTTTATGCTGATTTTGATACATTAAAAGTTGACCTAGAGAGACACCGAATTCAGGCAAAGTCAAGTCAGGTACTCATAAGCAGAACATCTTATTGCCCAGCTTAATGTACTGCTCAGCATTTTGTTCGGCAGAACTTTTCACATTTTGGAATATGATGCAGATTTTCTTGGATAATTTCATATGTGCTCTAGGGCTTCCATTTTGAAGCCATTTATCACAAATATACACCCACTAATTATGCAAAACGAAAAGCTTGCCTTACCATTGCACAGAAGGTCTCAGGAGGATCTCCACATGTTATGTCTGGAGGATCCAGAGTCACTTTTACATATTTGATCATATCTCTGGCTTCTGGTTGGCAGGCCATGTAATCCCATACTTTTCCTTCTTCTGTGTAAATCTGAGTCTTACACACGTCATAGTGTCCCCACACAGAAGGGTAGTGCTGCATCATGGAGGAGACGGTAACCCAGAGGGCGTGAAGTGACAGGAATCTTGACCAATACATTTCTAAATCCTTTTATGTCACCTTCGCAAGGATGGTCAGTGCTGGCTTACGTGCGGTCTACAGATTATACGTACATACACATGTGTATATTTATAAAATAGGTTCCAACTCAAACGTGAAGCTTTAGGATAGGATGTTTATTTCACTACGTTAAAGACTTTGGTAGAAGCCACCCAGGCCCTGATGACAGCCTTTCACAGCAATGCAGCGCTTGTCCTTTGTCTTATAACTTATCTGTCAGGCTTCTTGTAAAAGATGTCCAATAGCAGATAATAATTTGTGAAGTTGCAGGTCTTCAGCTACACTGTCGATAACCCTGAGTGATCCTCCGTGTTCAGGGCTCGCAGGGGATGCCCAGACACACTGATAAATCAGTATCCGAAGCAAAAGGATGAGTGTCTACAGGCTGGTGTCTGTTTCCCATCAATCATTCTTTTCTTCTGGCACCAGCACCCTTTTAGAAACAATAAAAATTACAGTTATTGTCCAAGAATCGATGCATTACAAAATATACGATATGTTGACATTTTGGAGGTTTGATACAATATAAAGCAAATTGGTATAATATGGATAACCTTTACTGTGGGTGCTGTGCTAGAATGAACAAACTACCAAAATCATTCACAGTAAAAAGTATTTTGACATGAAAGGTTTAACTCTTCTCTAACAAAGACAAATTTATAATGTTCCAGGTGATTTAGAGGTTCCTGCTTCCAAAACTGTATTTTCACCCTAGCAAAACGGGAGAGCAAACTACTGAACTCAACCATTGCCCAGATGGTGCAGGCAGGCAGGGGACCAGGCAGCCCAGTACCGTGGGGCAGCAGCAGGAAGGTTCTTTTTTTAAAGTGACACAGAGATGGGTATCAGGACTACCAGGTGCTGGTAGTTTCTTGGTCAAAGGACCTCAAAGAGCTCCAAAAGCCTTACACATTTCTTAGATTTTTTTTTTTTAAGAATAACAAAGATATGGCAAGCACAATTCAATTTCTTTGAAATTTCTCATTTGCATTGGAAGAGCTTTGCTCCTTTTTTTTTTCTTTGCACTGTGATTTACTGACCACACTGATGACAAACTACTGATAAGGATAATGTTTTATTTGTAGTTTATTATAAGGATGTTTTCCCCCTCTTACTTTCTTAGGTTTGAGTGTGGCTGTACCTGAGTACTCAGTAATTATTTCACAGCAGATATGTGCCCTTTCCTCTCTTCAGAAAGGAAATAGAAATTCCCTCAGTTTGTAGCACCTCAGTCACACTATTACAGGTATAAAATGCTATATACAACTACCTAACTATATACTAACAATATACTGTATACTATAGTTATATACTAACTATATAATGTTATCACAACATATTAAAATATATATTTCTTAAAAAACACAGGTAAAAATACAAATTATGTACAAGGGAAATGGCAAAGACAGAATAAGTACCCTAACATGGACAAGGAAAATCAGGGCTAGGAACTCCAGCTTGTGTCTGGTGTCAGCCCGTGCCACCCGAGGATGGGCAGCCAGGGCACTGGGCTCTCGGCAGGATGAGGATTTCAGCCAACAGCCACAGCACCTCCACAATTCCTTTGTCTGGATGCTAAAATCTGAGCAAACCCATCAGACAGATGTTAAGCAACAACTGTAAGTCGCCGCTTTCTGTAGCCTGCTTTGCTTCCCAGTTTTAAATTATGCCCAATGCCATGAACCCTCCTGTACCCCAAAACCACGGGAAGCAGATTGTGACCCGATAAGCTCCTTAGCATGTCACGTTGGTAGTGTGCATTTTCAAAACTTATCTTCAAAGCTATTCGCAAGCACCCTCCCTATATTTAAATAATGCTTCATCCTAAACTGAGCTAAACTACAGACACCATGAAATGCCAACAGATGGTTGAATTGTGTTTCCATAGCAAAGTAATTTACAATAATTGCCGTATGGACGTAAATGCAATTTTCCATTATATTCATTTTATCAAGTGTTACCATACAACTCTCATGTATTTTATCAGAATACGCGGCAAATATCTGAATTTTCATGCAATAATCATTCTGAATTAGTTCAAACATATTTAAGCTTCAAATCTGAATTTGACACAAAAGCAGAAATATCTAAGACCAAATTAAAATTAAATCTTTTCAAGGAGCACACTATGTAGTACCGCTGTTTTTGCAGGAACCTTAGACTGAAGGTTTTTGTTTTCAATGGGAGTGTTTACTTATTATTTTGGACTTCAGTAATTCAGATTACGCTTTCCATGTCATTCTAAAAACATCTCATACTCTTCCCTCTGGTCCCTTCCAATGTATTTTATTATTTTTAAGGGGAAAAAAACCATCCCCAAGACTCCCTAGCTTAGAACAGTCATTATATAGAAGGGAAACAACTACTCTCCTAGAAAAGGAGCCAAATTTTTTTAAACTTATAGCAAATAAAATACTCTTTATTGGAGAAGGCTTGGTCATAGCTGGAATAATATTTTTTGTGTGTGTGTAGAAAAAAGAAGTTACTGCGTTTAATTATCCTTAGACTACAAGCTTACACACTCAGGAAAAAAAAAAAGAAAAAAAGTTTGTTTTCTTTACTATCTTCCTTGCTAGCTCTTCAGTCACCAATAACCTTTTATAACCACTGAGACCCAGATCCACTAATAAACAGGACTGGATAGGACTAAATAATGTTAAGCAAGCCACTACCTTAACACACTGTGCTAAAATACTTCCCATATAACGAATTCTCATTAAAGTAAGCCAGTCATAATGATGGTCGTTACCCAGAATTATAGACTATAACATCGATTGAATTTAGTGTACTGACAAGGAAAAAAGTGCAGAGGAGTGCAAGACATCCGAGCATTAAGCAGCTGTAGCAGTGTATGACAGACATTCCTGACAAGAAGCAGCCAATTATAGCTTAAATTTCTGGCATATAACCAGTTCTGATTAATAGTTTTCCATTACATTACAGACATATTATTAATGTATTAAAAATGTCAAGCTTTGGCAAGAACTAGTACGGCATGGCTCAGTTAGTCTGCAATATCTTCTTCTAATGAGCTTCCATTGATACAAAGAAAGATATTGACCAAAGCACATTAAGGATCATGTGCTGAGCGCTGCCGGGTTTTTTCTGATGGAGCTATACAATTTGTCTTGCTTATATTTATTCTTGCAGAGTCACTCACAATATGCACTCTACATTTCAGTGCTCTATAGCTAAGGACATATCTATTTGAATTATTCTGAAAAAAAAAGGTTTAGAATAACGTTTCTGAAGTTTACAGCTGTACCCTAAGCCTCTAGCTGTGGGTAACACAAAGCAATGTGGGGTTTTTTTGTCCCTGGTAATGCCTGTGCATTTGACTTCCCAAAAAGGTAATCAAACAAATCAGGAATAACTGATCCCCCCCCGATCCCCTCCACCCTGCAGTGCTTTGCTATTTGCACACCCTGGGTGTTGGGGGGCCATGGAGGTGACAAAGAGGGATCAGCTTCCCTGCTGACTGAGAGCGAGGGAATGGCAAACTGCTGGAAGGACTTTAGCTAATGTATGCAAAGCCTCCAGTGCACAACACTCCTGGAGATCGCCTTTGTGGAGCAACAGCGGTATGAACTGCAGGACGTTTTGGGCCTTGAACATTCCCATGTGCCACAGCCTCTGCAATATGGAAAACACTGGGAGGCACTGGTGCAGAAGGCCACATCTGCTGCCTCTACGTTCCCCTCTGAGCACTGCTCCATCTGGGAAGTGGTGGATGTTCTGGCCACAGTGAGTATGTTACAGCCGTTTGAGAAAGAACAGCATGCAGCTGACCCCCAGAATAAAATCAGCTGTGAGGGAGCTCTGAGCACACCCATCCCTTTCCAGGTGGGGAAGTCATACCTCGCATAGCATGCTAATTCTGCCGATGGAGCATATACCCCCTTCACAGAACAAATAAAATGTATCTTGGCAGAATCAGGGCCAGCGAAGAACTTCAGATCTCGTCAGGTGTTGTTAGAAAACACTCCCTCTCTGCCTCCTTCCATCACTGTGAAAATCCACCCCTTCCCCAGATAACTCCCTCCACACAAACCACATCGGCTGGACGCCCTGCACGAGCTCCCTGCTGGGAAGTCACTGTGCAATCCATAGGGGTGGGCTCCGGGCCTTCCTCTTTGGCAAATGCAGGTACATGAAGGAGGTGATAAAATAACAAGCCATCACCTCTCACACTGACCGTGCATTGGATCAAGTGCACCCTGCTGCCATGCACGAGCAGGAACGAGAGCCAAAACCAGTGATTACAGTGCATGGCAGCCTGAGGAGAACTGGCTAAAATAATGAAGGCAGGCAAGGAGTGCTGGCTGTCACCTCCCAACACCGGCAGCTGCAGAACAGATTTTTCCGAAAGGAAACATGTTTCAAGTTTGTTATCTCTAACAGTTTCAGCAGATGAATGTATCCAACAAGCCCAAGTAAAAAGCTCCTTTGTGTCCACTCCAGGTTTTAATTATTTAAAGTAAGTTTAGAACATAGGAAATAATGTGTATTACAAAACAGAACTAACTCTCATGCAACTTACATTTAATAAACCTCAAGTGTTTTTTACCATGCTACACCTAGGTAACTTGAGAACATGGTACATATTCAAACTGACCTTTTTTATAAATGCAAAATCACTCATCTATGCAAAGAAGGAGGGCACCTGTATTTAACAATATACATTATTTCGGTCAATACTTGTATGAAATGCAGCATACTCAAACAATTGCTTTGGTGTCTTTAGACTGAAATGCTGCTCCAAATAAAGTTTATGTTCTATTATCCAGCTTATTTAACTATTTAGCAGAGAAAAGTATCTTTGCCTCAGGAGAAATTTAAAATGTCAATACCTATTGGCTGAAGAAAATAAAATAGTGTTCTGCTACCAAAAAACTGGGATTCTGCACTATATTTGAAATACTTTTGGTTTTCCCACATTATTTTTTGCTGAGTGACACATCATACTACCACTGCTATTACTTGCCAGGTATTATCAGCTGTCAGCATATGGAGTAAAATGCACTTCAGCTATTTAAGTTTTAGAGCCTTAGTACGTAGCTGCTTTTTTCCCCTCTAGAATCTTTATGATGGGGGCTTACTGTCTTAAATATCTCTGTACCTAGCATCAATCTGTTCTGCAAGTATTTCCTCTGGGAATTTAAGTTAGCATTTGGAGCAGTTAGTTTCTTTTTTTTAATTACTATTATTTTTCACCCTCAATAAGGTAATACATGCTCCTCACACAGTGTATCCAAGGTACAAGGGCTACCAAGCTTTCAAGTTAGGGTGTGAGCTGGTGACTTTCTAACTGAAAGTTCTTAGCCTCAAAAATGAATGCCTACCGGTCACTGAATTTGTTCTGTGCTATTGCTATATTTTACATACGTAGCTAGAAAGTTGGTGCCGCTTCTTATCAGTGTCAGAGGGCTGAGGGTCGATGGCAAAGTTCAAAACTCCGTCCGACTATCGCCACTAACTGCTGGTAACTCTCTGGTGATCATTCTTTCAAGGTCCAAAAATATGCCAGAAATCCAAGTTTATTTTTTTCCACATAAAAAACCCAAACCAAAACAAAAACCCCACACAACAACAGCAAAAAAAACAAGCCAGGGGAAGCTCTGCTGTGGTTTTATTCCCTTTGATGGGCTTCCCAGGCCACAGCTGCTCATCCTCAACCGCATTGTCCCTAGGCAAGACAGTGATTTATTCCCTCTTTAAAAGCATCTCCACGGCTTGTTCCACTCACTGTCTCCGATAACATCTCTGCAGAAGTGAGGCTGGCTCCTACCACATCAGATGCGGAATACTGAAAAGTTGATTGCAGAACAATAAAAGTATATTCAGCAGAGGCCAAAAACGCAAATGCACCAACTTTGAGAGTATAAAAGCATCTGTTTTATCGGGTTCAGCCGATCTCCACTGCTCACCGCCATGCGGGGTTTCTTTGGGAGTTCTGCGTGCATGTGAATGTTTAGGAAAGCCGCCTGCAGTTTCCGATGCAAGGGAGCGACTGTTTCCAGGCTGTGTACCAGTGACCAGCCCGCCGCTCCTCGCCGGCGGGGCGATGCCCTGCGCCGCCGCCCCCGCCTTCTGCGCACCGGGAGCGCCGCTCTCCCCCGGCCCCCGCGCGGGTGAATCCGCGCTGCGGGGCGGGCGCCGCGCGAGGGACGCGCCCCTCCCTCGGGGCTCGCGCTCCCTCAGGGCTCTCCCAGCGCCCGCGACCCTTCAAAGCCCGGCCCGGTCCGAGCTCCGGCTCCGGCGGAGGAGGCACCGCGCAGGTACCGCCCCGACCGGCCCCAGCCCCGGCCCCCGCCGCGCTCCGCTCCGCGCGGGCGGCAGGGGGCGCGCGGCCCGCGCCGATCCGCCCTCGGTCGGCGGCCGGAGCCCGGCGGGGGACCCCGCACACACCCCCGGCACACGCACCGGCCCCTCCGCGCCGCGCTGCCCCCCC